>NC_057802.1:126232534-126558111 GCF_018294505.1 Triticum aestivum | reverse complement strand
GATAAGTTGGGATACATTAGGTTTAACACCAATATAAATAAAAAATTATTTCATTACAGTACCTTAAGGTGGTGATTTGTTTTCTTATACTAATGGAGCTCATGAGATTTTCTGTTTGAGTTTTGTGTTGTGAAGTTTTCAAGTTTTTGGGTAAAGATTTGATGGATTTTGGAACAAGGAGTGGCAAGAACCTCAGCTTGGGGATGCCCAAGGCACCCCAAGGTAAAATTCAAGGACAAACAAAAGCCTAAGCTTGGGGATGCCCCGGAAGGCATCCCCTCTTTCGTCCTCATCTATCGGTAACTTTACTTGAGGCTATATTTTTATTCACCACATGATATGTGTTTTGCTTGGAGCATCTTGTATGATTTGAGTCTTTTATTTTTAGTTTACCACAATCATACTTGCTGTACACACCTTTTGGGAGAGACACACATGAATCGGAATTTATTAGAATACTCTATGTGCTTCACTTATATTTTTTGAGCTAGATAGTTTTGCTCTAGTACTTCACTTATACCTATTCAGAGCACGTTGGTGGTTTTATTTTATAGAAATTATTGATCTATCATGCTTCACTTATATTATTTTGAGATTCCTTTAGAACAGCATGGTAATTTGCTTTGGCTATAAAATTAGTCCTAATATGCTAGGCATCCAAGACGGGTATAATAAAAACTTTCTTATAGAGTGCATTGAATACTATGATAAGTTTGATACTTGATAGTTGTTTTGATATATAAAGGTGGTAATGTTAGAGTCATGCTAGTTGGGAAATTGTGGAATTGCGAAATACTTGTGTTAAGGATTGCAAGTCCCGTAGCATGCACGTATGGTAAACGTTGTGTGACAAATTTGAAGCATGGGGTGTTCTTTGATTGCTTTCCTTATGAGTGGCGGTCGGGGACGAGCGATGGTCTTTTCCTACCAATCTATCCCTCTAGGAGCATGCGCGTAGTGCTTAGTTTTGATGACTTGTAGATTTTTGCAATAAGTATGTGAGTTCTTTATGACTAATGTTGAGTCCATGTATTGTACGCACTCTGACCCTTCCATCATTGCTAGCCTCTTCGGTACCGTGCATTGCCCTTTCTCACCTTGAGAGTTGGTGCAAACTTCGCGAGATATATTGCCATGCAACTTTCCACCATACCTATCACACACAATAGCCTCTTCGGTACGGTGCATCCAAACCCCGTGATATGATACACTCTATCACACATAAGCCTCCTTATATCTTCCTCAAAACAGCCACCATACCTACCTATTATGGCATTTCCATAGCCATTCCGAGATATATTGCCATGCAACTTTCCACCGTTCCAATTATTATGACACGCTCCATCATTGTCATATTGCTTTGCATGATCATGTAGGTGACATCGTATTTGTGGCAAAGCCACCTTCGTAATTCTTTCATACATGTTGCTCTTGATTCATTGCACATCCCGGTACACCGCCGGAGGCATTCACATAGAGTCATATTTTGTTCTAAGTATCGAGTTGTAATTCTTGAGTTGTAAGTAGATAAAAGTGTGATGATTTTTATTATTAGAGCATTGTCACATGTGAGGAAAGGATGATGGAGACTATGATTCCCCCACAAGTCGGGATGAGACTCCGGACAAAAAAAATGAAAAAAAGAGGCCAAAGAAGCCCAAATAAAAAAAGAGAAGCCAAATAAGCCCAAACAAAAAAATGAGAGAAAAAGAGAGAAGGGGCAATGTTACTATCCTTTTTCCACACTTGTGCTTCAAAGTAGCACCATGATCGTCATGATAGAGAGTCTCTTATTTTCTCACTTTCATTTACTAGTGGGAATTTTTCATTATAGAACTTGGCTTGTATATTCGAATGATGTGCTTCCTCAAAATGCCCTAGGTCTTCGTGAGCAAGCAAGTTGGATGCACACCCACTTAGTTTCTTTTGATGAGCTTTCATATATTTATTGCTCTAGTGCATCCGTTGCATGGCAATCCCTACTCCTCGCATTGACTTCAATTGATGGGCATCTCCATAGCTCGTTGATTAGCCGCGTCAATGTGAGACTTTCTCCTTTTTTTGTCTTCTCACATAACCTCCATCATCATATGCTATTCCACCCATAGTGCCGTGTCCATGGCTTGCGCTCATATATTGCATAAAAGTTGAAAGAGTTTGAAAAGGCTAAGTATGAAACAATTGCTTGGCTTGTCATCAGGGTTGTGCATGATGGGAGCATTTTGTGTGAAGAAAATGAAGCATGGCCAAACTATATGGTTTTGTAGGGATGAGCTTTCTTTGGCTATGTTATTTTGATAAGACGTAATTGCTTGGTTAGCATGCTTGAAGTATTACTATTTTTATGTCACTATTATACCTTTGTCTAGAATCTTTTGGATCTAAACATTCATGCCACAATAAAGAGAATTACATTGAAAATTATGTTAGGTAGCATTCCACATAAAAAATTCTGTTTTTATCATTTACCTACTCGAGGACGAGCAGGAATTAAGCTTGGGGATGCTTGATACGTCTCCAACGTATCTATAATTTTTTTATTGTTCCATGCTATTATATTATCTATTTTGGATGTTTAATGGGCTTTAATATGCTTTTTTATATTATTTTTGGGACTAACCTATTAAACGAAGGCCTAGTGCAAATTGCTGTTTTTTTGCCTATTTCAGTGTTTCGCACAAAAGGAATATCAAACAGAACGAAACCTTCGCGAGGATCTTTTTTGGAACAAATGCCTTCCAGGAGACTTGTAGTGGAAGTCAAGGAAGCAACGAGGCAGCCACGAGGCAGGAGGGCGCGCCCCCACCCTCGTGGGCCCCTCGTAGCTCCACTGACCTACTTCTTTCGCCTATATATACTCTTATACCATGAAAACTTCCATGGGAGCCACGAAACCACTTTTCCACCGCCGCAACCTTCTATAACCATGAGATCCCATCTTGGAGCCTTTTCCGGCGATCTGCTGGATGGGGATTCGATCACGGAGGGCTTCTACAACAACACCATAGCATCACCGATGATGTGTGAATAGTTTGCCACAGACCTTCGGGTCCATAGTTATTAGCTAGATGGCTTCTTCTCTCTCTTTGGATCTCAATACGAAGTTCTCCTCGATGTTCTTGGAGATCTATTTGATGTAATACTCTTTTGCTGTGTGTTTGCCGAGATCCGATGAATTGTGGGTTTATGATCAAGATTATCTATGAATATTATTTGGTTCTTCTCTGAATTCTTATATGCATGATTTGATATCTTTGCAAGTCTCCTCGAATTATCGGTTTAGTTTGGCCTACTAGATTGATCTTTCTTGCAATGGGAGAAGTGCTTAGCTTTGGGTTCAATCTTGCATGCTCGATCCCAGTGACAGAAAGGGAACCGAAATGTATTGTATTGTTGCCGTCAAGGATAAAAAGATGGGGTTTATATCATATTGCTTGAGTTTATCCCGCTACATCATGTCATCTTGCCTAATGCGTTACTTTGTTCTTATGAACTTAATACTCTAGATGCATGCTGGATAGCGGTCGATGTGTGGAGTAATAGTTGTAGATGCAAAATCGTTTCGGTCTACTTGACACGGACGTGATGCCTATGTTCATGATCATGCCTAGATATTCTCATAACGATGCACTTTTCTATCAATTGCTTGGCAGTAATTTGTTCACCCACCGTAATATATGCTATCTTGAGAGAAGCCACTAGTGAAACCTATGCCCCCCGGGTCTACTTTACATCATATAAGTTTCCAATCTACAATTCTAGTTTACTATTTACTTTGCAATCTTTACTTTTCAATCTATACAATAAAAATACCAAAAATATTTATGTTATTATCTTTATAAGATCTCACTTTTGCAAGTGGCAGTGAAGGGATTGACAACCCCTTTATCGTGTTGGTTGCAAGGTTCTTGATTGTTTGTGCAGGTACTAGGCGATTTGTGTGTAGTCTCCTACTGGATTGATACCTTGGTTCTCAAAAACTGCGGGAAATACTTACGCTACTTTGCTGCATCACCCTTTCCTCTTCAAGGGAAAACCAATGCATGCTCAAGAGGTAGCACTCGTCCTTGGGCTTGTATCCTTGTTGGAGAAGTTAACGCGGAGCTGAGAATCGCCCTTGATGGTGAGACGCCTGACCCCTAGGGCTGCCGCGGCCCTGAGGCCGATGATCAAGCCCTCTTACTGCACGATGTTGTTGGAGACCTTCTCGCCGTGCTGGAAGCAGAGTTGCACGGCGTAGTAGAGCTTGTCCTGGGTCGGCGAGATGAGACGGCTCGGACCCCCGTACCCTAGCACGCGAATGCGCCGTCGAAGTACATGACCCAGCAATCGGACGCCTCATCTCCGGGTGTGAGGGAGCGGTCCTCACCCATCCCCTGACCAGGGGCCTTAGTCGATTCCGCCACAAAGTCAGCAAGGGTCGCGCCCTTGATGACCCTGGTGGTGCTGAACTCTAGCTGGAATGCTTGCAGCTCAATGTTCCATTCGGCAACCCTCCCTGCGGCGTTGGGGCTACGGAGCACCTTCTCCAGGGGGTACACGGAGACGAACTTGATGGAGTGTCCTTGGAAGTAGTGCCGCAATTTCATGGAGGTGACGAGGAGCGCGAGCAGGAGCTTCTGCGGCATGGGGTAGCGCACGCGTGTCACGTAGCACCGTGATGACGAAGTACACGGGCTGCTCCATGAAGGAAGAGGTGTCGACGGCATCCGGCCCTGCCTGAGATGTGGGGGCCTTAGGACCCTCACCGCCTGATGGGGTAGTCAAGGCCTCATGAGCGCCGTCTTGGGGTGGCGATGGTGCTGCCGCAGATGGGGTGCTGCTCCATGCACCTGCGTCTGAGCGCTCTTCCTAGACCGCCATGAGTGCTGCGCTAGCCGAATGGGGTGTGGCGGCCAGTTAGAGCACCAGGGGGTCAAGGGGTTGATGTCGGTTCTATATCCGGCGTATCTCGTAGTAGGGGTCCTAAGCTAGGCATGGAGCGATGGTAACATGGACACGGGATTTTACCCAGCTTCGGGCTCTCTCGAAGATATAATACCCTACATGCTGCTTTTGATTGTATTCATATGGGTGTAGTACAGAGTACATGTATCTACCACGAGATTGTAGTAATGAATATGAGATGCCTATCGACTAGCCTGGCCTCGCTTTATATAAGACACCGGAGGCCTAGGGTTTTAGGAGAGTCCTTGTCTTGGGCGCCAAGTCTTGTGGAGTCCTTGTATGCGGCATGGCCTTCCCGAAGTGGTCCATGATGAACCACCATGGGGGGTCCTTGGCCCGATCCAGCTGGTCGGGAGACGACGTGGTGAGTACCCCCTCGTCCAGGACACCGTCAGTAGCCCCCTGAACCGGTCTTCAAGTTGGGGACGCTCCTCGATTCTTCCGAACGGTTCTTCATCTTTGGTCGTCGGTCTTGAAAACTGGTTCAACAATTTTCTCATCTTCGATCTTGAGGATCGCCGAAGTGCATCCGAAGAGTTTACACGTCGGGTATCCGAGAAACCCCTTTAAGTTTCTGACCTTTATCTATGCCTTATTATTTTTATGCCACACCTCGGGTTTCAAGTTGTTCCCGGGCGACAGCGTCCTCTTGCGTCCGAGCTCCAACGCTGGACTGCATTCGAGGTATCTTTTGCAGCCGAGCACCAACGCCAGACCGCTTCCGAGCTCCAACGCCGGAATGTATCCGAGCTCCAACGCCGGACTATGTCCAAGCTCCAACGCCGGACTATGTCCAAGCTCCAGCGTCGGACTGTATCTGAGCTCCTACGCCGGACTATGTCCAAGCTCCAACGCCGGACTGTATCCGAGGTGTCATAAATCACCTTGGTTCAAAAAAGTTGAAGGAGTTTAGCCGAGCTTAATGCCGGAAATGCCCTCTATGGAGCCAGCCACTGGCGCACGAGCTTTATGCCGGACTGCTTCCAAGGTGGTGCACCACCCCAACTGTGGGCCGATTTTTTGTCAATATTTTGATTGGTGCAATTTATTCTCTGCCGAGATATATAGCCAGTAGCCCTCAAGGTGTGTATCGGTCTAAAACCCGAGATGCACCTGAAGGAAGACATAACGCTGATCCCGGTAGCCCCTGAGACTCAAGTTGATTCGCAAAATTGGCCCGAGGATCAACTCCTAGCTCGGCAGAATACTTCGGGACACAAAAAGCGGTGTGCAAAGTCCTCGAGACTCAGGTTGGGTGCGGCCGATCAACCTGAGGATCATAATCTCCTCGAAAGCTATATTGCACTTAAATTTTCTGCATTGGATTGTCAATGCAGTAGCCCCCGAGAATTGGGTTGGGCAAAATGGCCGACCCTAGGATCGTACCTCCTCGGGAACAAGTTCAACTGTCATGTATGTTTTGAGAATACCGAGGTGGAGTTCAGCAGGAAAGATGCCGAAATATAGTTTTCGAAAAGAGTTTTGCGCTGAACACCTCAACCAAGAGAATGTCCCGCTTCCTGAAACAAAAAATATGTGAAAGATGTTATAAGCTCAAAAAAGGCCAACAAACATGCGTAAAAAACTTTATGTCTAGATTGAATCAAGCTGTTTTGGTGCCAATATGAAATTGATCTTAAAATTGTACTTTTGTCGTGCTTTGACATGACACATCTGATCTCTAGACTTCAAGTGGGTCAGCCCTCGGCTTCAACCTCCCTATCCCGAAGGCGGAGAGTTTCTTTGGCCAGTTTAGCAAACTAAACGCGAGCGGCTTTAGAGAGAAACCAGGCTACCCGACTATTGATCATACACCTGAGTCGAGAAAGGAGTGGTAGAAAAAGACTATGCAGCGACTAATAAAAACGGCTCATAGTAATTCAAGAGCCCCCAAGTGACTTGGGTAAAAGAATTTTATATACAATGATTGTATGTGCCGAAGTACTTATATCATATCTGTGTTCACCCGAACTTTAAACGTGTCTTAACCGACCGTCGGCTTCTCCCTCTTCGGTCAAGGGCCGAAAAGTGTTATGTACTCCACCTGTCGAGAATATCGATGGTGTTTCAGATAACCAGGCAATCAAGCCATAGGGCTGAGGGAGTCCTGGACTAAGGGGTCCTCGGGCGTCCGGCATGTTATCTGTTGGGCCGGACTGATGGGCTATGAAGACATGAAGGCCGAAGACTATATCCGTGTCCAGATTGGACTCTACTTGGCGTGGAAGGCGCTAGGCGACCGATTATGAAGATTTCCTCCTATGTAACCGACTCCATGTAACCCTAGATCTCTCCGGTGTCTATATAAACCGGAGGGCATAGTCCGGATAGGACAGATTCATTACCATATACTCATAGGCTAGACTTCTAGGGTTTAGCCATTACGATCTCGTGGTAGATCAACTCTTGTAACACTCATATTCATCAAGATCAATCGAGCAGGAAGTAGGGTATTACCTCCATAGAGAGGGCCCGAACCTGGGTAAACATTGTGTCCCCCATCTCCTGTTACAATCGATCCTAGACGCACAGTTCGGGACCCCCTACCCGAGATCTACCGGTTTTGACACCGATGTTGGTGCTTTCATTGAGAGTTCCACTGTGCTATTGACGAAAGGCTCGATGGCCCCTTCAATCGTCGGTAATGGCGTCGTTCAGGGAGAAACCTTTCTCCCCGGACAGATTTTTGTATTCGGCGGCTTCGTACTACGGGCCAACTCACTTGGCCATCTGGAGCAGGTCAATAGCTATGCCCCTGGCCATCAGGTCAGATTTGGAAGCTTGAACTACGTCGCGGATATCCGTGGAGACTTGATCTTCGATGGATTCGAGACCGCGGCGATCGCTCCCCTTCTCTCCGATGAACATGACTCAAATCTGTCATCGGAGCACACCCAGGAGATGGATCCTGTTGCTGCAACGGCCTCAGTACCGAAGCAGGTCATCCCCTCCGAGGCCATGAAGTCCGTGGCGTTGGAGCCGCACACGGATTCGACACCCTGCAACGCTGACATCAATGGAACTCCAGACTCGTCTCCGGCTAAATGTTCCAGATCAAGTGCGCCTATGGACACCGACCTAGATCGGTTATCGATTTTCGAATTAAGCTCCGCAGACATCTTCCAGCATTCGCCTTTGGGTGACGTACTAAATTCTTTGAAGATCTTGTCCTTGGAGGAAGACTCACAGCCGAACTATGTTCCGTTCGAGCTAGAGGCGGACGACGAGGAATTCTGCTCCCCGCCCACCACCCACTTCATAGCCACCGTCGACGACTTAACCGACGTGCTTGACTACGGCTCCGAAGAAATCACCGGTATGGACGACGGTGCCGACAATGAGTAAGGCCAAGACCCGCCATTCATTGGACATTGGACGGCCACCTCTTCGTACGATGTATACATGGTTGAGACACCCAAAGGATCTAGCGATGACAAAAAAGAGCCAGATAAGAATAAACCTTCCGAGAAACAGTCCAACCGCCGGCGCTACAAACGCCATTCTAAGCCTCACCGCTCAAAATATAGCAACACTAGTACCAGAGAAAATAGCACTCCGAGCGACGCCGTAAACAATGAAGACCCTGACGGCGCTGCATCCGAACAGGAAGAACATGACGACAGACAAGACAACCCTGATGAGCAGGCAATAGAAGATGGCTCGGGGGACGATAGTTACAGTCCACCCTCCGAAGAGGAGACAAGCCTCGGCAACGAAGATTTCATCGTGCCTGAGGACCCTCTGGAGCAGGAGCGCTTTAAGCTTCAACTCATAGCCACCGCAAGGAGCCTGAAAAAGAAACAGCAGCAGCTTCAAGCTGAACAAGATCTGCTCGTCGACAGATGGACTGACGTCCTGACAACAGACGAATACAGCCTCAAGCGCCCAGCCAAGAGCTACCCGAAACACAGACTGCTACCTCAATTCGATGAGGAGGCACCGGAGCACACAAGCTTGGGAGAGGATGAAATTAATGATACGTAATTGCCCTACACATGGTTTGAATTTATGGATGATTATACAAAACTTTTATGCTGGATTGAATTTTTCTTCTAGAAATCTTTTAGATTCGGCCGCGGGAGGCACTTTTATGGAAATCACTTTAGGAGAAGCTACTAAACTCCTAGATAATATTATGGTTAATTATTCTCAATGGACACCGAAAGATCCACTAGTAAAAAGTTTCATGCTATTGAAGAGATTAATGTTCTAAGTGGAAAGATGGATGAACTTATGAAATTGTTTGCTAATAAGAGTGTTTCTTCTGATCCTAATGATATGCCTTTGTCCACTTTGATTGAGAATAATAATGAATCTATGGATGTGAATTTTGTTGGTAGGAACAATTTTGGTAACAACGCATATAGAGGAAATTTCAATTCTAGGCCGTTTCCTAGTAATTCCTCTAATAATTATGGTAATTCCTACAACAACTTTTATGGAAATTTTAATAAGATGCCCTCTGATTTTGAGACTAGTGTTAAAGAATTATGATTTCGCAAAAGAATTTCAATGCCTTGCTTGCCACTTGGCTACATCCGCCCCTTATCCAGCTAAAGGATTTTTTTTCTTTTTTCCATGAAGTATACGACCAGGTTTAACAACGGATAGAAAAATTGCCTAAGATTGATGAGTTGGCTAGGAACGTGGATAGAATTTCTCTTGATGTTGATTCTTTGAAACTTAGATCTATTCCACCTAAGAATGATATCAATGAGTCTCTCAAAACCATTAGAATTTCCATTGATGAGTGCAAAGAAAGAACCGCTAGGATGCGTGCTAAAAAAGATTGCTTTGTGAAAGCGTGTTCTTCTAGTTTCCATGATAAGAATGATGAAGATCTAAAAGTGATTGATGTGTCTCCTATTAAATCTTTGTTTTACAATATGAATCTTGATAAAGATGGGACTGGAGATGAGTCAACTTTAGTTAAAAGGCATCTCAATGATTCGGAGTTTTTAGATCTTGATGCAAAAATTGCTAAAAGTGGGATTGAAGAGGTCAAAACTTTACATAGCAATGAACCCACTATTTTGGATTTCAAGGAATTTAATTATGATAATTGTTCTTTGATAGATTGTATTCCTTGTTGCAATCCGTGTTAAGTTCTCCTCATGCTTATAATCAAAATAAAGCTTTTACCAAACATATCGTTGATGCTTTGATGCAATCCTATGAAGAAAAGCTTGAATTAGAAGTTTCTATCCCTAGAAAACTTTATGATGAGAGGGATCCTAATAGTAAAATTAAGATTAAAGATCATGAATGATATGCTTTATGTGATTTTGGTGCTAGTGTTTCCACGATTCCAAAAACTTTGTGTGTTGTGCTAGGTTTTCGTGAATTTGATGATTGTTCTTTAAATTTGCATCTTGCAGATTCCACCATTAAGAAACCTATGGGAAGGATTAATGATGTTCTTATTGTTGCAAATAGGAATTATGTGCCCATATATTTCATAGTTCTTGATATAGATTGCAATCCTACATGTCCTATTATTCTTGGTAGACCTTTCCTTAGAACGATTGGTGCAATTATTGATATGAAAGAAGGAAATATTAGATTCCAATTTCCATTAAGGAAAGGCATGGAACACTTTCCTAGGAAGAAAATTAAATTGCCTTATGAATCTATTATGAGAGCCACTTATGGATTGCATACCAAAGATGATAATACCTAGATCTATTCTTGTTTTTATGCATAGCTAGGGGCGTTAAACGATAGCGCTTGTGCGGAGGCAACCCAATTTTATTTTTGTTCCTTGCTTTTTGTTTCTGTTTAGTAATAAATAATTCATCTAGCTTCTGTTTAGATGTGGTTTTATGTTTTAATTAGTATTTGTTCCAAGTAGAACCTTTGGGAAGACTTGGGTGAAGTCTTTGCGATCTTGCTGTAAAAAACAGAAACTTTAGCGCTCACGAGATTAGATGCCATTTTTTACTGGAGAGTGATTTTAGGTTGATTGTTTTTGAAGATGATTAATAGAAAAATTCCTCACGTACACCAACTTATTTCAGAATATTTGGAGTTACAGAAGTATACGTTTGATATAGATTGCTACAGACTGTTCTGTTTTTGACAGATTCTGTTTTTCGTGTGTTGTTTGCTTATTTTTATGAATCTATGGCTAGTATCGGGGGGTATGAACTATAGATAAGTTGGAATAAAGTAGGTTTAACACCAATATAAATAAAGAATTAGTTCATTACAGTACCTTCAGGTGGTGATTTGTTTTCTTATGAGATTTTCTATTTGAGTTTTGTGTTGTGAAGTTTTCAAGTTTTTGGGTAAAGATTTGATGGATTTTGGAACAAGGAGTGGCAAGAGCCTAAGCTTGGGGATTCCCAAGGCACCCCAAGGTAAAATTAAAGGACAACCAAAAGCCTAAGCTTGGGGATGCCCCGGAAGGCATCCCCTCTTTCGTCCTCATCTATCAGTAACTTTACTTGAGGCTATATTTTTATTCACCACATGATATGTGTTTTGCTTGGAGCGTCTTGTATGATTTGAGTCTTTTATTTTTAGTTTACCACAATCATACTTTCTGTACACACCTTTTGGGAGAGACACACATGAATCGGAATTTATTAGAATACTCTGTGTGCTTCACTTATATTTTTTGAGCTAGATTGTTTTGCTCTAGTACTTCACTTATACCTTTTTAGAGCACGATGGTGGTTTTATTTTATAGAAACTATTGATCTCTCATGCTTCACTTATATTATTTTGAGAGTCCTTTAGAACAGCATGGTAATTTGCTTTGGCTATAAAATTAGTCCTAATATGCTAGGCATCCAAGATGGGTATAATAAAAACTTTCATATAGAGTGCATTGAATAGTATGATAAGTTTAATACTTGATAGTTGTTTTGATATATAAAGGTGGTAATGTTAGAGTCATGCTAGTTGGGAAATTGTGGAATTGCGAAATACTTGTGTTAAGAATTGCAAGTCCCGTAGCATGCACGTATGGTAAACGTTGTGTGACAAATTTGAAGCATGGGGTGTTCTTTGATTGCTTTCCTTATGAGTGGCGGTCGGGGACGAGCGATGGTCTTTTCCTACCAATCTATCCCTCTAGGAGCATGCGCCTAGTGCTTAGTTTTGATGACTTGTAGATTTTTGCAATAAGTATGTGAGTTCTTTATGACTAATGTTGAGTCCATGGATTGTACGCACTCTCACCCTTCCATCATTGCTAGCCTCTTCGGTACCGTGCATTGTCCTTTCTCACCTTGAGAGTTGGTGCAAACTTCGCCGGTGCATCCAAACCCCGTGATATGATACGCTCTATCACACATAAGCCTCCTTATATCTTCCTCAAAACAACCACCAAACGTACCTATTATGGCATTTCCATAGCCATTCCGAGATATATTGCCGTGCAACTTTCCACTGTTCCATTTATTATGACACGCTCCATCATTGTCATATTGCTTTGCATGATCATGTAGTTGACATCGTATTTGTGGCAAAGCCACCTTCGTAATTCTTTCATACATGTTGCTCTTGATTCATTGCACATCCCGGTACACCGCCGGAGGCATTCACATAGAGTCATATTTTGTTCTAAGTATCGAGTTGTAATTCTTGAGTTGTAAGTAAATAAAAGTGTGATGATTTTCATTATTAGAGCATTGTCCCATGTGAGGAAAGGATGATGGAGACTATGATTCCCCCACAAGTCAGGATGAGACTCCGGACAAAAAAGAAAAAGAAAAAAAGAGGCCAAAGAAGCCCAAATAAAAAAAGAGAGGCCAAAGAAGCCCAAACAAAAAAATGAGAGAAAAAGAGAGAAGGGGCAATGTTACTATCCTTTTTCCACACTTGTGCTTCAAAGTAGCACCATGATCTTCATGATAGAGAGTCTCTTATTTTCTCACTTTCATTTACTAGTGGGAATTTTTCATTATAGAACTTGGCTTGTATATTCGAATGATGGGCTTCCTCAAAATGCCCTAGGTCTTCGTGAGCAAGCAAGTTGGATGCACACCCACTTAGTTTCTTTTGATGAGCTTTCATATATTTATTGCTCTAGTGCATCCGTTGCATGGCAATCCCTACTCCTCGCATTGACTTCAATTGATGGGCATCTCCATAGCTCGTTGATTAGCCGCGTCAATGTGAGACTTTCTCCTTTTTTTGTCTTCTCACATAACCTCCATCATCATATGCTATTCCACCCATAGTGCTGTGTCCATGGCTTGCGCTCATATATTGCATAAAAGTTGAAAGAGTTTGAAAAGGCTAAGTATGAAACAATTGCTTGGCTTGTCATTGGGGTTGTGCATGATGGGAGCATTTTGTGTGACGAAAATGAAGCATGGCCAAACTATATGGTTTTGTAGGGATGAGCTTTCTTTGGCTACGTTATTTTCATAAGACGTAATTGCTTGGTTAGCATGCTTGAAGTATTACTATGTTTATGTCAATATTAAACCTTTGTCTAGAATCTTTTGGATCTAAACATTCATGCCACAATAAAGAGAATTACATTGAAAATTATGTTAGGTAGCATTCCACATAAAAAAATTCTGTTTTTATCATTTACCTACTCGAGGACGAGCAGGAATTAAGCTTGGGGATGCTTGATACGTCTCCAACGTATCTATAATTTTTTATTGTTCCATGCTATTATATTATCTATTTTTGATGTTTAATGGGCTTTAATATGATTTTTTATATTATTTTTGGGACTAACCTATTAACCGAAGGCCCAGTACAAATTGCTATTTTTTGCCTATTTCAGTGTTACGTAGAAAAGGAATATCAAACAGAACGAAACCCTCGCGAGGATCTTTTTTGGAACAAATGCCATCCAGGAGACTTGTAGTGGAAGTCAAGGAAGCAACAAGGCGGCCACGAGGCAGGAGGGCGCGCCCAGGGGGGTAGGCATGCCCCCACCCTCGTGGGCCCCTCGTAGCTCCACCGACCTACTTCTTTCGCCTATATATACTCTTATACCATGAAAACATCCATGGGAGCCACGGAACCACTTTTCCACCGCTGCTACCTTCTATACCCATGAGATCCCATCTTGGGGCCTTTTCCGGCGATCTGCCGGATGGAGATTCGATCACGGAGGGCTTCTACGTCAACAGCATAGCCTCACCGATGATGTGTGAGTAGTTTTCCACAGACCTTCGGGTCCATAGTTATTAGCTAGATGGCTTCTTCTCTCTCTTTGGATCTCAATATGAAGTTCTCCTCGATGTTCTTGGAGATCTATTCGATGTAATACTCTTTTGCGGTGTGTTTGCCGAGATCCGATGAATTGTGGGTTCATGATCAAGATTATCTATGAATATTATTTGGTTCTTCTTTGAATTCTTATATGCATGATTTGATATCTTTGCAAGTCTCTTTGAATTATCGGTTTAGTTTGGCCTACTAGATTGATCTTTCTTGCAATGGGTGAAGTGCTTAGCTTTGGGTTCAATTTTGCGTGCTCGATCCCAGTGACAGATAGGGAACCGAAACGTATTGTATTGTTGCCATCGAGGATAAAAAGATGGGGTTTATATCATATTTCTTGAGTTTATCCCTCTACATCATGTCATCTTGCCTAATGCATTACTTTGTTCTGATGAACTTAATACTCTAGATGCATGCTGGATAGCGGTCGATGTGTGGAGTAATAGTAGTAGATGCAAAATCGTTTCGGTCTACTTGACACGGACGTGATGCCTATGTTCATGATCATGCCTAGATATTCTCATAACTATGCACTTTTCTATCACTTGCTTGGTAGTAATTTGTTCACCCACCGTAATATATGCTATCTTGAGAGAAGCCACTAGTGAAACCTATGCCCCCCGGGTCTACTTTACATCATATAAGTTTCCAATCTACAATTCTAGTTTACTATTTACTTTGCAATCTTTACTTTTCAATCTATACAATAAAAATACCAAAAATATTTATCTTATTATCTTTATAAGATCTCACTTTTGCAAGTGGCTGTGAAGGGATTGACAACCCCTTTATCGCGTTGGTTGCCAGGTTCTTGATTGTTTGTGCAGGTACTAGGCGATTTGTGTGTAGTCTCCTACTGGATTGATACCTTGGTTCTCAAAAACTGAGGGAAATACTTACGCTACTTTGCTGCATCACCCTTTCCTCTTCAAGGGAAAACCAACGCATGCTCAAGAGGCAACACTCGTCCTTGGGCTTGTATCCTTGTTGGAGAAGTTAACGAGGAGCTGAGAATCACCCTTGATGGTGAGATGCCTGACCCCTAGGGCCGCCGCGGCCCTGAGGCCGATGATCAAGCCCTCATACTCCATGATGTTGTTGGAGACCTTCTCGCCATGCTGGAAGCAGAGTTGCATGGCGTAGTAGAGCTTGTCCTGGGTCGGCGAGATGAGACGGCTCGGACCCCCGCACCCTAGCACGCGAATGCGCCGTCGAAGTACATGACCCAGCCATCGGGCGCCTCATCTCCGGGTGTGAGGGAGCGGTCCTCACCCTTCCCCTGACAAGGGGCGTCAGTCGATTCCGCCACAAAGTCAGCAATGGTCGCGCCCTTGATGACCCTGGTGGTGCTGAACTCCAGCTGGAATGCTTGCAGCTCGATGTTCCATTCGGCAACCCTCCCTGCGGCGTTGGGGCTGCGGAGCACCTTCTCCAGGGGGTACACGGACACGAACTTGATGGAGTGTCCTTGGAATTAGTGTCGCAATTTCCTGGAGGCGACGAGGAGCGCGAGCAGGAGCTTCTGTGGCATGGGGTAGCGCACGCGTGTCACGTAGCACCGTGATGACGAAGTACACGGGATGCTCCATGAGGGAAGAGGTGTCGACGGCATCCGGGCCTGCCTGAGATGTGGGGGCCTCAGGAGCCTCACCGCCTGATGGGGTAGTCAAGGCCTCATGAGTGCCATCCTGGGGTGGCGATGGTGCTGCCGCAGATGGGGTGCTGCTCCATGCACCTGCGTCTGAGCGCTCTTCCCAGACCGCCATGAGTGCTGCGCTAGCCGAATGGGGTGTGGCGGCCAGTTAAAGCACCAGGGGGTCAAGGGGTCGATGTCGGTTCTATATCCGGCGTATCTCATAGTAGGGGTCCTAAGCTAGGCGTCTTGGAGCAATGGTAACATGGACACGGGATTTTACCGAGCTTCGAGCTCTCTCGAAGAGATAATACCCTACATGCTGCTTTTGATTGTATTCATATGGGTGTAGTACAGAGTACATGTATCTACCACGAGATTGTAGTAATGAATATGAGATGCCTATCGACTAGCCTGGCCTCGGTTTGTATAAGACATCAGAGGCCTAGGGTTTTAGGAGAGTCCTTGTCTTGGGCGCCAAGTCTTGTGGAGTCCTTCTTGTATGCGGCATGGGCTGCCTGAAGTGGCCCATGATGAACCGCCATGGGGGGTCCTTGGCCCGATCCAGCTGGTCAGGAGACGAGGTGGTGAGTACCCCCTCGTCCAGGACACCGTCAGTAGCCCCATGAACCGGTCTTCAAGTTGGGGACAATCCTCGATTCTTCCAAAGTCTTCTTCATCTTCGGTCGTCGGTCTTGAAAACTGGTTCAATAAATTTTCTCATCTTCGATCTTGAGGATCGCCGAAGTGCATCCGAAGAGTTTACACGTCGGGTATCCGAGAAGCCCCTTTAAGTTTCTGGCCTTTATCAATGCCTTATTAATTTTATGCCACACCTCGGGTTTGAAGTTCTTCCTGGGTGACAACGTCCTGTTGCATCCGAGCTCCAACGCCGGACTGCTTCCGAGCTCCAACGCCGGAATGTATCCGAGCTCCAACGCCGGACTATGTCCAAGCTTCAACGTTGGACTGTATCCGAGCTCCAACGCCGGACTATGTCCAAGCTCCAACGCCGGACTGTATCCGAGGTGTCATAAATCACCTTGGTTCAAAAAATTTGAAGGAGTTTAGCCGAGCTTAATGCCGAAAATGCCCTCTATGGAGCCAGCCACTGGCGCCCGAGCTTTATGTCGGACTGTTTCCAAGGTAGTGCACAACCCCGACTGTGGGCTGATTTTTTGTCAATATTTTGATTGGTGCAATTTATTCTCTGCCGAGATATATAGCCAGTAGCCCTCAAGGTGTGTATCGGTCTAAAACCCGAGATGCACCTGAAGGTAGACATAACGCTGATCCCAGTAGCCCCTGAGACTCAAGTTGATTCGCATAATCGGCCTGAGGATCAACTCCTAGCTCGGCAGAATACTTCGGGACACAAAAAGCGGTGTGCAAAGTCCTCGAGACTCAGGTTGGGTGCGGCCAACCAACCTGGGGATCATAATCTCCTCGAAAGCTATATTGCACTTAAATTTTCTGCATTGGATTGTCAATGCAGTGGCCCCCGAGAATTGGGTTGGGCAAAATGGCCGACCCTAGGATCGTACCTCCTCGGGAACAAGTTCAACTGTCATGTATGTTTTGAGAAAACCGAGGTGGAGTTCAGCAGGAAAGATGCCGAAATATAGTTTTCGAACAGAGTTTCGCGCCGAACACCTCAACCAAGAGAATGTCCCGCTTCCTGAAACATAAAATAGGTGAAAGATGTTATAAGCTCAAAAAAGGCCAACAAACATGCGTAAAAAACTTTACGTCTAGATTGAATCAAGCTGTTTTGGTGCCAATATGAAATTGGTCTTAAAATTGTACTTTTGCCGTGCTTTGACATGACTCATCTGATCTCTAGACTTCAAGTGGGTCAGCCCTCGGCTTCATTCTCCCTATCCCGAAGGCGGAGAGTTTCTCAAGCCAGTTTAGCAAACTAAACGCGAGCGGCTTTCGAGAGAAACCAGGCTACCCGGCTATTGATCATACACCTGAGTCGAGAAAGGAGTGGTAAAAAAAGACTATGCAGCGACTAACAAAAACGGCTCATAGTAATTCAAGAGCCCCCAAGTGACTTGGGTAAAAGAATTTTATGTACAATGATTGTATGTGCCGAAGTACTTATATCATATCTGTGTTCACCCGAACTTTAAACGCGTCTTAACCGACCGTCGGCTTCTCCCTCTTCGGTCAAGGGCCGAAAAGTGTTATGTACTCCACCTGTCGAGAATATCGATGGTGTTTCAGATAACCATGCAATCAAGCCATAGGGCTGAGGGAGTCCTGGACTAAGGGGTCCTCGGGCGTCCGGCATGTTATCTGTTGGGCCGGACTGATGGGCTATGAAGACATGAAGGCCGAAGACTATATCCGAGTCCGGATTGGACTCTACTTGGCGTGGAAGGCGCTAGGCGACCGATTATGAAGATTTCCTCCTATGTAACCGACTCCATGTAACCCTAGATCTCTCCGGTGTCTATATAAACCGGAGGGCATAGTCCGGATAGGACAGATTCATTACCATATACTCATAGGCTAGACTTCTAGGGTTTAGCCATTACGATCTCGTGGTAGATCAACTCTTGTAACACTCATATTCATCAAGATCAATCGAGCAGGAAGTAGGGTATTACCTCCATAGAGAGGGCCCGAACCTGGGTAAACATTGTGTCCCCTATCTCCTGTTACCATCGATCCTAGACGCATAGTTCGGGACCCCCTACCCGAGTTCCGCCGGTTTTGACACCGACATTGGTGCTTTCATTGAGAGTTCCACTGTGCTGTTGACGAAAGGCTCGATGGCCCCTTCAATCGTCGGCAATGGCATCGTTCAGGGAGAAACCTTTCTCCCCAGACAGATTTTTGTATTCAGCGGCTTCGTACTGCGGGCCAACTCACTTGGCCATCTGGAGCAGGTCGATAGCTATGCCCCTAGCCATCAGGTCAGATTTGGAAGCTTGAACTACGTCGCAGATATCCGTGGAGACTTGATCTTCAATGGATTCAAGACCGCGGCGATCGCTCCCCTTCTCTCCGATGAACATGACTCAAATCTGTCATCGGAGCACACCCAGGAGATGGATCCTGTTGCTGCAACAGCCTTAGTACCGAAGCAGGTCATCCCCTCCGAGGCCATAAAGTCCACGGTGTTGGAGCCGCACACGGATTTGACCCCCTGCAATGCTGGCATCAATGGAACTCCAGACTCGTCTCCGGCTACATGTTCCAGATCAAGTGCGCCTGCGGACACTGAGCTGGATCGGTTATTGATTTTCGAATTTAGCGCCGCAGACTTCTTCCAGCATTCGCCTATGGGTGACGTACTAAATTCTTTGAAGAACTTGTCCTTGGAGGAAGACACACAGCCGAACTATGTTCGGTTCGAGCTAGAGGCGGACAACGAGGAATTCTGCTCCCCACCCGCCACCCACTTCATAGCCACCGTCGACGACTTAACCGACGTGCTTGACTACGGCTCCGAAGACATCACCCGTATGGACGACGATGCCGACAATGAGCAAGGCCAAGACCAGCCCTTCACTGGACGTTGGACGGCCACCTCTTCGTACGACGTATACATGGTTGATACACCCAAAGGATCTGGCGACGACAAAAAAGAGCCAGATAAGAATAAACCTTCCGAGACGCAGTCCAAGCGCCGGCACCACAAACGCTGTTCTAATCCTCGCCGCTCAAAAGATAGCAACACTAGTACTGTAGAAAATAGCACTCCGAGCGACGCCGTAAACAATGAAGACCCTGACAACGCTGCATCCGAACAGGAAGAACATGATGACAGACAAGACAACCCTGATGAGCAGGCAGTAGAAGATGACTCGATGGACGATAGTTACAGTCCACCCTCCGAAGAGGAGACAAGCCTCGGCAACGAAGTTTTCATCGTGCCTGAGGACCCCCTGGAGCAGGAACGCTTTAAGCTTCAACTCATAGCCACCGCAAGGAGCCTGAAAAAGAAATAGCAGCAGCTTCAAGCTAAACAAGATCTGCTCGTCGACAGATGGACTGACGTCCTGACAGCAGAAGAATACGGCCTTAAGCGCCCAGCCAAGAGCTACCCAAAACGCAGACTGCTACCTCAATTCGATGAGGAGGCAGAGCACACATCTCCCTCGCGTAATGCGGAACGACCACCACGTGGTCGAGACAAGGCGGCCGACCGGCCACCACGCGGTTGGGATAAAGCGGCAACGCAGGCTGAACAGCAGCCTGCCCAACCGCCATGCAAAA
Source organism: Triticum aestivum (assembly GCF_018294505.1). Lineage (NCBI taxonomy): Eukaryota > Viridiplantae > Streptophyta > Magnoliopsida > Poales > Poaceae > Triticum > Triticum aestivum. Next base: position 126,538,106 of record NC_057802.1, on the reverse strand, counting down.
AATAAAGACGGAAGAGTTCGGGGTCACACGTATGACCTCTGGCAGACCCTAGACAGTAGAGCAGGACATACAAGATCGGTCTACGGATTGCGAGGACGTGCCTCGAGGCACGAAGACAGCTACCTATTCGGACGTGACAAACCTAACCACGCCCGGTCCGAATGCCGCAGCAACACGGCCCGGTACAGAGGTGCCGCACACCCTCTCTGCTTCACAGACGAGGTACTGGATCACGAATTCCCCGAGGGATTCAAGCCCGTCAATATCGAATCATACGACGGCACAACCGATCCCGCAGTATGGATCGAGGATTTCATTCTCCATATTCATATGGCTCGAGGAGATGACCTCCACGCCATTAAATACCTCCCACTCAAGCTCAAAGGCCCAGCTCGGCACTGGCTTAACAGCCTGCCTGAAAATTCTATCGACAGCGGGGAGGACTTGGAAGAAGCTTTCCTAGACAACTTCCAAGGAACTCTGGGCTTCGGCTCGACTTCCTCGAGGACGCTCTGGGCTTCGGCTCGCGCATCCTGAGCGCTCTGGCGAGCCTTCATCAATTCAGACTCTTGCGCCTTACAATCACGCTCGAGGGCCTCAAATCTCTATATCGCGCCCTGGAGCTGTTGCTGCGCCTCGCCAACCCGGGCCTCGTGCTTTTCGCACAAAACACGCTCTTTGGCCGCTTTGTCCTCGGCCTCGGCCAGCACCTTCTTCAGGGCTGCCACCTCGACCGTGGCCCCTAATAAAGTTTACAACGTTTTAGACAAGTCGAACTACTCATTTTTTTCAAAATGTACCTACAGGTTATTGCATACCTTGGTTGTCCTCCAACTGCTTCTTCACGCGGCCGAGCTCCTCCTCAGCCCGCTCTAGTTTCTGCTTCAGTCCTGAGACCTCCACAGCATGAGCAGTGGCAGCCTGCAGGGATACCTGCTTATTCACATAGACAACTAACGTTAGACTCCTGCGATTTTTTGATCCTCTGTTCGGCTTTTCTTCCCGAACACCAAACAGAGTATCAGGGGCTACTGTCTACACTGTGATACTTTTCCTACAATCACATTACTTACCTCAAAGCCTGTTAGAAGGCTAGTGCAGGCTTCGGTCAGTCCACTTTTAACAAACTGAACCTTCTCTACTACCGTGTCCATAAGGACACGATGTTCATCCACGATAGAGGCGCCTCGTAGCGCCTCCAGCAGACGATCCGGTGCCTCTGGCTGGACAGAGGTCACCGGTGGAACAGGCACACTCCCTCCTCACGGGGAATGCTGTTCACTGGACCCCGGAGCCGTGTAGATCTCCGGAAGGGTATCTAGCTGAGGGCCGAAGGAAACTCGGGCCCCATCACCAGTCCCCATGGGGGCTTTTTCCCCCATGTGTCCGGCGTCCGAGGACTCGTCCTGGGGTGTCACCCCGATGATCTCTGGAACCTCCCCCCAGCCTGGGAAAGTCTTTTTGGACACCACCTCGTCATCACCCTTGGGTGAGAGGGAATGAGCAGGTGGCGGAGACATGCTAGCCATCTCCTTCGTGTTTAGCGAATCCTCTGTCGAGGATCGCCGAGAGCCATCGCGCGCCAGACTGCAAGGACAAAGTTTACAATATGTCAATATCACAAACCAGAAAGGCCAGATACTCACAAATTCTGATACTTATGAAGCGGCCCGAGGCTTGGTCCGGCAAGGCCGTTCCGGACTGTTGTCGACATCCCATGCGGAATTATCCGCGAGGGAGCCTCTAACCCTCTTAGGCGTTTTCGCCTCTGGGCTTGCGGGGGCCGCTCTCTTCTTCCTCCCCGCTTCAGGTCGGGAGTCGTTTTCTTCTTCCTCTTCATCGTCGTCATCAGAGGACGAAGAGGAAGTCTTGCTTCTAGACGTCTCGTCCGGAATGCTTCTCCGGCGAAGGCCCTTCTGGGCCCCTTGGGCCGCCTTCTTAGCCGTCTTCTCCGGCACCTCATAAGGTGCAGGGAACATCATCTTCGCCAATAATGGAAATTCCTGGTCCTTGGGTAGCGGAGCCGGACAGTTGATCTTCTCCGCCAACTTAATCCAGGCCTGAAAATAGGGGAAGGAAGCTTAAATTTCCCCTCAAAATATGCTAGTAGGGGATACTCCCTGAAAACATTAAAGGAATTGACTGGGTTGGGCTGGCGCTTTAAGCTAAGCCCGTGGTCTTCGGTCACAGGTGGTGGCGTTTTGCCGGCCTTGAAGAGCACCTTCCAGATTTCTTCGCGCGTCGTGCCGAAGAGCTCTAGTAGTGTCTGGTGCTTGGCCGGCTCGAACTCCCACAAATTACAAGTTCGGCATTGGCACGGAAGGACCCGACGAACAAGCATGACCTGGACCACGTTGACGAGCTTGATCTTATTTTCTATCATGTTCTAGATGCACGTCTGGAGCTCAGTCAGCCCGTCCGAGGGACCCCAGGTTAGGCCCCTCTCTTGCCAGGAGGTGAGCCGCATCGGGATTCCGGATCGAAATTCGGGGGCCGCAAACCAGTCAGCGTCACGTGGCTCGGTGATGTAGAACCACCCCAATTGCCACCCCTTCACTGTCTCCGCAAACGAACCTTCAGGCCAGGTAACATTGGGCATCTTGCCCACCATAGCGCCTCCGCACTCTGCTTGTTGACCGCGCACTACTTTTGGCCTCACATTAAAGGTCTTCAGCCACAAGCCAAAGTGAGGCGGGATGCGGAGAAAGGCCTCACAAATGATGATAAATGCCGAAATGTTGAGGATGAAGTTGGGGCCTAGGTCGTGGAAATTCAGCCCATAGTAAAACATCAACCCGCGGACGAATGGGTGAAGAGGGAACCCAAGCCCGCGGACGAAGTGTGCGAGAAACCCAACCCTCTCATGGGGCTCGGGAGTGGGGACGACTTGTCCCTTGGCCGGGAGTCGATGAACGATCTCTTTGGCTAAATACCCGGCCTCCCGGAGCTCCTTGATATCCTTCTTCTTGACAGAGGAGGCCATCCACTTGCCTCCAGCTCCGGATCCGGACATCTTTGGAGTACTTTCTCGAGCAAGGGAAAAGCTAAAAGCTTGGGCGCTAGAGCTCGAAGACGGAAGGGCTGAGGAGGAGAAAGGGCGTGGGTGAAAGAGGGGAATACATACCTCCTTATAGAGGCCGCGAATGTCAAGCGCCTCCCTGCTCGCCTTGAACTCGCCTATTCCCAAGGGCCGTGCGAACGGCGCGGCTAGTTTACCCATGCCCACATTGATGAGAATCCCGCAATAGGGGGCATGACCTCTGCATCGACAAGACGTGCCAATTGCAACCGCTTCTTGAAACGTGGGACAAACGGTTCAAAATTATGACCGAACGGACGTGACGTCACATTGCGGAAAGTTGTCAGCGGATGGGACTCGTGTAAAATATATATAAATTCTCTCTGTGGTTGTGCATGGTGTGTAACAGGTCCAGATACAATCATCGCATCTGAAGACTATCTTGGAGTTCGAAAAAGGGGGAACCCGCCTTGCAATGCCGAAGACAATCTGCGCGCCGGACTCCTCGTCATTGAAGCCAGGTTCAGGGGCTACTAAGGGAGTCCTGGACTAAGGGGTCCCCGGGCGTCCGGCCTGTTATCTGTTGGGCCGGACTGATGGGCTATGAAGACATGAAGGCCGAAGACTATATCCGTGTCTGGATTGGACTCTACTTGGCGTGGAAGGCAAGCTAGGCAACCGATTATGAAGATTTCCTCCTATGTAACCGACTCCATGTAACCCTAGATCTCCCCGGTGTCTATATAAACCGAAGGGCATAGTCCGGATAGGACATATTCATTACCATATACTCATAGGCTAGACTTCTAGGGTTTAGCCATTACGATCTCGTGGTAGATCACCTCTTGTAACACTCATATTCATCAAGATCAATCAAGCAGGAAGTAGGGTATTACCTCCATAGAGAGGGCCCGAACCTGGGTAAACATTGTGTCCCCGTCTCCTGTTACCATCGATCCTAGACGCAAAGTTCGGGACCCCCTACCCGAGATCCGCCAGTTTTGACACCGACAAGGGCTGTAACAGACAAAGCGCGCTCAGGGAACTTATGCTATATTACTGACGAAGTGTAAGAAGCATCTTCAAAGAAAATAGTACCCCCACCGATACCTTTCTTCGGTTGCTCATTGTTACTATGAGACTTATGCAATAGATTTTTTGTACTCATGAGTTCCGTTGTGTGCCGACCATGATTGAAAACAATAAGAGCGCTAGCTTTCGGCTTCACCTAGTCTGAGGTCTGAGCTCGGATGACCCGATCGTGACAACCGCAGAGGTGCTCCCTTTACTCCCTAGCCGAACAATCGGGAACGTAGGGGTAAACACAGGAGCAAGGCAACCCAGCTTGCAGAACATTTAAGTCAACATGGTGCATATTGTGGCGTAATACACGAACAAGGAACGAAGCCATACAAGTATAATCATATGCAAGAGGAAAGGCTTCATAAAGGAAGCCCCCAAGTAAATGGTGTATTTGAATTTGTGTGTCAGAGACAAAGTTCTGACAAGGAAGTTTTTCATAAACAACTTTTTGCCAAAAAAGTATAATGCTTGGTCGAACCGAACAAAATTTAAAACTGGAAGTCTTTGAGCATTAGAGAGAATTAGCTAGTTAATGTGCTTGGTGGTGATAACGCAGGACGAGATTGCGGCGGGACGAGGTCCCAGCCCCTAAGCCAGTCCCGAGATGGCCGAGCGCGAAGTTCGGCATTCCGAAGTGGTGATGCAGCATGGTCGATGGGCGAGGTGAAAAAACCCCAGTGAGGCGACGGAGCAGGCCGACAGTGTGATGCCGAAGCCCCCAGCGTGTGTTAATGAAGTGATGATGAAGCCCTCGGTCCAACCGAGGTGACGCGGTAGGTCGGCAAGGTGGCGACAGAACCCCCACATCAGCACATTGGTACGCCGAGGTAATAGGGCTGCCCGACCGGAATCATTTACCTGTGCACAAAACATAGTGCAATCCGGAGATAATAATAATAACTCATTGCATAATTAATAATTCATGCAATGTATATGATAAAAGAAATATCGCCCGAGCGCCGAACACCCGACGAGTTAGAACTCTCTCGGTAATGCCGAAGTCCTCGAGGCAACCGAACGTGTTGGTATGGCAATTCAACCAACAAGGTGATCACCCGAGCCAATTTATGTCGATTGGGACGACGACGGCGGCTTGCCGAAGTGACCGCGTGACGCAATCGATTACCTACACATGTAAAATAGTGTAGTCCAAAAAATAATAATATAAATATATAAATAAATAAAACCTCGCATAATTAATTTACGCAAAATATTTTTTAAGAAATGTGGCCTGGAGTCGAAGCCAATGTCGGTGCGGGGCGCTGGTGCGACGAGGTGACAAAATCAGGATTCGCAAGCTTGATCGCCCGAGATAGACGCAATGCGCGCGGGGCAGCCACGACATATCGGATCGCCCTGAAACAGCGGCCACAGTGTAGACCTGATTGCAAAATCTGCAGGATCGAGAGTCACGACATATACTTTTCGAAATATTATTAATATGCACATCGTGAATAACTTAGAACGACTGCACCTGGTGATTTATCCGACGACTCCATACTAATGGCAGACGAGATGATTATGGACGAGGGACGTCCTGGCCAGAGTGCCTTGAGACTGCATAGGGTCGACCAACATACGGAACGACCGACCTGAATGCGGATGCTGGTTTGGCGAAGGTTCCGACGCGTAGGTCAGCTCGCCGGATCGACGCAGACGGAAAACGTCTGTATAAGCGTCAACAAAATATTCCTGCAAAACTAATACAGTACAACCAACAAGAAATATTCCGTGTGTAGCTAAGAAAGATTAAGCATGTTTGAGCCTGTAACAGCTCAGAGCTATAGCAGGATCAAGGCAAATAAAAGAAATTGATCCAAATTGAACTAGCACCAGATCATCTTGATCTTTCCGAGAAGTAGTACTAATCGAGCTAGTAGTATTTACCAACACGTGGAGTGGTGTTTGTAGCCTAGATCTTGAAGGCCGTGCTTGGAAAGGAAGTACTTAGATGCGATAACATGGTACTGTTGGCTTTGCACTTTTCAGAGAAAAGTAGCAGATGACCCGCAGTCGAACTAGGAGCTGAAAAAAGAAGGAAAGGAATCTTCCTGATGTTGCTCCACCGAGCTGAAGTCTTGTCGGCGGCCGAATTCATCTCGCCCCTGATGTACTGCTCCAGACAAAAAAATACTATGCGTACGTGCTTCCCCCCGGGGATCATCTCCTTATGTGACTTTATGTCCGAATGGTGCCGCCGCATCGACGGATCAAATTTTAAATCGGTCGCTAAAAGGTCTGCACAGAAAAAATCATGCAAACCAGCAGAACAATATCCAGTATGTATTTGATATATATTTTGCCGGTAACTGGACAAATAGAACCTCATATGCTTGTTCGGGTAGCGAGGCGTGGAGACCCCAGGAGAACAAAACCTTCACGTGAATACCCAGTGGATTAGTACTATAGTAGTCAAAAGCGTTTTGGTACTCCACGTCCTTGCGCTGCTCCATCTCTTCCAAGGGTGATTTGACCTTCGTCAGGTAGCAGCTATGGAGGAAAAAGCCTGCAAACCAGCAATCCGACCAGCGACACTGTTGCTACTTAAAAAACAAAAGGAAAAGAAGAGAGAGGACCCTGCGCCTGTGGCGCCTGAGGAGGGCAGCTCCTGGCTTCCCGTGGCCGCTTGGGACCCGGGATCACATCAGGCCGGCGCTAAGCCGATTTGTCTTTGGTCGCGCCGATCTCTTGATACTTGGAAGCTACGCCGTGCACAATTCCCATGATCCGATTTGATCTCAAAATCGATCTCGGACGAGCTTGCGAAATATAATTGCAATCCGCGAACAATAATTGTCGAAGAAATCAATTCATGTTAAACGAATCTGATTGAAAAAATAGCACCTGATCATCCCATCGCTCCGCGACGAACACCGAGCAGGCTCTCAATGAAAGCACCAATGTCGGTTCTATATCCGGCGTATGTCGTAGTAGGGGTCCTAAGCTAGGCGTCTTGGAGCGATGGTAACATGGACACGGGATTTTACCCAGCTTCGGGCTCTCTCGAAGATATAATACCCTACATGCTGCTTTTGATTGTATTCATATGGGTGTAGTACAGACTACATGCATCTACCACGAGATTGTAGTAATGAATATGAGATGCCTATCGACTAGCCTGGCCTCGGTTTATATAAGACACCGGAGGCCTAGGGTTTTAGGAGAGTCCTTGTCTTGGGCGCCAAGTCTTGTGGAGTCCTTGTATGCGGCATGGGCTGCCCGAAGTGGCCCATGATGAACCGCCATGGGGGGTCCTCGGCCCGATCCAGCTGGTCGGGAGACGACGTGGTGAGTACCCCCTCGTCCAGGACACCGTCAGTCGAGGCGCCACCATCATCGGAGGGCTGGTGAGATACCTGTTGAGGTCTTGAAAGGCAGCCTCTGCCCGAACGGACCCTTCTTTTTCATCAGCTTGAAGAACGGAAGGGCGCGCTCGCCGAGCTTCAAGATGAAACGCCCCAGGGAGGGCATGTAGCCCGCGAGTTTGTGCATCTCCTTGAGGTGTTGCGGCGGGCTCATCCTCTCTATTGCCTTGATCTTCTACGGGTTAGCCTCGATCCCTCTTTGCGATACTAGGAAACCCAGCAGCTTGCCGGATGGGACACCGAACACGCACTTCTCTAAATTGAGGTGCAGGTTTACCTTGCGCAAGTTGGCAAAAGTCTCTTCCAAATCTCCGATGAGGGTCCTTGCTTCTCGCAACTTGACCACTATGTCTGAGGGAGTCCTGGATTAGGGGGTCCTCAGACAGCCGGACTATATACTTTGGCCGGACTGTTGGACTATGAAGATACAAGATTGAAGACTTCGTCCCGTGTCCGGATGGGACTCTCCTTTGCCTGGATGGCAAGCTTGGCAATTCGGATGTGTAGATCTCCTCCCTTGTAACCGACTCTGTGTAACCCTAGCCCCCTCCGGTGTCTATATAAACCGGAGGGTTTAGTCCGTAGGACAACAACAATCATAATCATAGGCTAGCTTCTAGGGTTTAGCCTCGACGATCTCGTGGTAGATCAACTCTTGTAATACTCATATCATCAAGATAAATCAAGCAGGAAGTAGGGTATTACCTCCATCGAGAGGGCCCGAACCTGGGTAAACATCGTGTCCCCCGCCTCCTGTTACCATCCGCCTTAGACGCACAGTTCGGGACCCCCTACGCGAGATCCGAACGCCAAGCTTGCTATCCACGCAAAGGAGAGTCCCATCCGGACACGGGGGAAGGTCTTCTATCTTGTATCTTTACAGCCCACTAGTCCGGCCCATGTCACATAGCCAGGACGCCTAGGGACCCCCTAATCCAGGACTCCCTCAGTAGCCCCTGAACCAGGCTTCAATGACGATGTGTCCGGCGCGCAGATTGTCTTCGGCATTGCAAGGCGGACACCCTAATCCAGGACTCCCTCAGTAGCCCCTTGGGAATAGGCGAGTTTTAAGGCTCGTGAGGCGGCTTTGATATTCACTGCCTTTATAAGGGGATAATGACCCATCTTTTTACCTCACGCCTTCTTCTTCCTCAGCCCTTCCATCCTTGAGCTCCAGTGCCCAAGTTTCAATCTTTTCTGTCCCCACCAAACACTCCAGCCATGTCGCAGGGCAAGTGGATGGCTTCCTCCATCACGGAGGGGAATGTCAAGGAACTCCGGGAAGCGGGGTACTTGGCCGCAAACATCGCCCATTGGCTTCCTACCAAAAAGCAGATTATTCCCACTCCGGAGCCCAAATGAGAGGGTAGTTTTCATCCGCCACTTTCTCCGCGGACTAGGGTTCCCCTCCACCCTTTCGTCCGTGGCCTCATGTTCTATTATGGGCTAGATTTCCATGATCTAGCCCCGAATTCCTTCCTCGGCATTTCGTCGTTCATCGTCGTGTGTGAGGCGTTCCTCCGCATTTCCCCCCACTTCGGCCTATGGCTCAAGGTCTTCAACATGAAGCCGAAAGTGGTCGATGGTCAACATGCGGAGTGTGGCAGCGCCATGGTGAGCAAGCTCCCCAACGTCACCTGGCCCAAGGGGGCCTTTGTGGAGACCGTGAAGGGATGGCAACAAGAGTGGTTCTACATCACGAAACCTAGCGACGCCACATGGGCCGCCACCCCTGAGTTCAAATCTGGGCCTCCAATGCGGCTTACATCGTGGATTAACAAGGGCATGGATTGGGCATCGTCCGACAAGGTGATGATGCTGCAGAAGCGTGTCAAGAGTATGATAGAGAAGAACACCAGTCTTGCCGATGTGATCCAGGTGATGCTTTTTCGCCGGATTCTCCCCTGCCAGTGCCGGACTCTTCATATGTGGGAGTTCAATCCGGCCGGCCCTCGGACCCTGCAGTGATTCTTCGGCACGATGCACAAAGAGATCTGGAAGCTGCTTTTCAAGGCCCAGAAGTCGTGGCCGGAAACGACCGAAGACCTCGGCCTCGACTGCGCTCATCCGGCCACTCCAGTAAGTTTTCAGATTTCTAATCATAACCTCAACTTGTAAATCATAGGAGTATGCTGAGCATTCCATTCTTCCCTCAGGGCTGGACGAAGAAGGCGGAGCAGATCCAATATCCGGCTCCACCGCCCGAAGACCCAGCCATTCCTATGCTAGCGAGGATGCTGGTCCCGGCGCCATACCAGGCGCCGGAGAAGAAGGGCAAGGAGGCCAGAAGTGGCCTTTGCCGTAAAGGTACTTCAGACGTTACGTCCGGAGACACCGAAGCTCTCTCCTCCCACGAGGGAGACGAAGATGAAGAGGAAGAGGAGGAGAGCAATTCTCCCCTAAAGGGGGGAGAATAAAAGGGCGGCCTCAGTGGACCTAGAGGCGGAGGCGTCCAAGAAGGGGAAGATCTCCCTTTTGGACGATTCGAAATCGGACGCCGAAGCCGTCCCCGAGTAGTGCCCCAGGCCGAAGCCCCTGGCCGAATCGTAAGTATTCAAAGATACTATACATATATCTGGCCTTTTACAAATTGTAGGGTAACATATCATTTACGTATTTCAGTCCTAGCCTTGATCTCCCCCAATAATCATCGTCTTCGATGAATTCTTTGGTGCCGGAGATGATGGAGAGCGAATCGCCCCCGTGAGCCTCTCCACCACATGCCACGGATGACACCGAGGTGTTAACCCAAAGGACCTCTCCTGGCTAGGGAGAGGTGCGGAAGGCCGCTGAAATGGTGCCCGAGGGCAATGCCTCGGCTGCCGAGAACATGGGGGACACAACCCCCATAAAGACTGACGTCGGGGGCCCGGACCAGTCCAGCCCCCAGCCCAATACAACTCCGGAGACCCATGAGGTTCCGGAATCGAGCGAGCAGCCCCGTCTAAAGGAGGGGGGAGCTCCGACTCCACCGATAATCTCCATCAATCAAGAGGCGCCAGACACTTTGAGGGAAGCACTTCGATGTGCTTCCGTCGTGGAGGAGCATCGTACCCTAATGGGTACGATGGTTGAGAAGTTTCAGTCCGCCAAAAGCGGACTAAATGAAGCTTTTACTAGCCTGTTAATAGGCGTTGAGGTATGTGATATAATATTCTTAGCCTCTTTTGCATGTGTAAAAAATATGCCTGTGTATAGATAGTAGCCCCTGAGACTCTGTTCGGCTTTTTGAAAAAAGGGGCTAGACAGAGGATCAAATATTCCGGAGATGACATACTTGTCTATTTTGATAATCAGGCTTCATTGCTAGTGGCTTCAGCCAAGGACGCGGAAGTTTTCGAACTTCAGCGAAATCTGAAGCTGGCTGATGATGAAATTGACCGTATTAACAAGCAGTTCGATGAGGCCCAAGGTATGCTTTTAAAAGACCCCTTACAAACCTGAATTGTAATGCGAACTCGGAGTTTAAGCTCATGTGCTGCTATGTGTATGATTGTAGGGGGTGCAACCGAGGTTGAAACCCTCAAGAGTGCCCTTGCCGAAGCCAAGGAGGAGGCGAGGGCGAGCAAAGCGGCCGCAGACAAAGCGGCTGCGGATTTAGAGGCCGAACAGGTCACCCACCGCCAGTATGAGGAGAGGGTGACCGAAGTGGAGCAAGCGCTCCAAGATGCCGCCAACAAGTGTGGGTCCTTGGAGGAGAGTAATAAGGCCAAAGCGGCCGAACTCACCAAGGCTCTTTAAGAGGCAAAGGAGGCGCAGACCGAGTCCCGGGCGGCTCGTGAGGAGATCAAGCAAGCCGAACAGATAGCGGCTGGTAAGCCTTTTCTTTTACAGAGTATATTTGGCGGTCGAATGTATGTTTTGTTAAATCAACAATGGAGTGCTCCAGACGCCTTTGCGGATCTCCCGAGGAGTGCTGCCGACGCCGCCCAGTACTTCCGGGACCAAGAAGGGAACACGACGGAGAAACTCTTCTTGTCGTAGTACTTGGCGCCTGAGCGGCCAGTGCTGCTAAACAACCAGATGAGTCAACTGGCGGAGCTGCATAGGATATCCGGTTTGGCTATGAAGGGCATCATAGTCCGGCTGTGGCCGGCCGGACCCATTTCGAGTAGCTACTTCGGCTTGGTCAAGCGGCTCGGAGACGCCTTGCCCCGCGTTGAGGCTGTGAAGCTCTCGGCGTGCATAGAAAGTGCGCGGATGACCTTTGCCCGTGTCAAGATGCAATGGGCGAAGATGAAGGCCGCCATCATGGGAGTTGAAGGTCCGCCCGGAGGCAAGGACCACCGCAAGCCGGAGCGCTATTTTGAAGACTTCCTTGAGGGTGCCCGTTTGATAGAGGGTCAATGCTCGAAGGATATTATGTTCGAGTAAATGTACCCGAGCTACCGAGACAATGTATTTATAAACCATGGTTGTGTAATATATTTTATGCATTTATCTGCACTACTTTCCTCTAGTGCGGCCGTATGTTATTATTCTGAAAGTTTGCCAGTCGTCGGCTTCAGCCCCCACGTAGATACTACGGGGGTGTTCGGAATAACATGTAATCACTCTTGACCCAATGTCTTGGTCCGTAAAGGGGGTGATTTTATGTAGTGAACCAGGCAATCAGACTATGCGGCTTTAGCACTTTCAGTTAGCCATAGGAGTTTGACAGTGTGTCTAAGAACTAGCCCCTGGTGTGCATGCGGCTGTCCGAACTGGGATGCCTTGGGCGCGTGACCGAGCCGAAGCCAGTCCTTCGTGTAGTACGGAAAAAATCGCAAAAGATTTATGTGAAGTCGCCGAATGGCTGACCAGCTCTCGCCGCATCATGATAGTCAGTTTTTGGCTTTCTCTACTGAGGTGTTTGACCGGACGAGCTGGAAACACAATTGTAGTAGTTCTCCCTTTACTACCCTAGCCGAACTAGCGGAACGTAAGGTAGTAAACACAGGAGCCGGGCAACCCAACTATTGACCAAAGACATGATTCGGAGCCGATGCATATAATGCCATCTTCGGGACGCCGAAGCATACTAAAATGTGTTTGGGCTTCTTATTTTTGGAAAACATATGTGGCCGGATAAAGCCCCTGACGATTTAAATCGTGCCTAGGTGTACGTGCCAATCTAACATAAAGGGGGGAATATAGTTTAGGAAATAAACCAATACCGAACATGGTTGGGCGAAAACTGCTTCCATTATAGTCCGATGGATATCCCTTGTGCTAGTCTAGCTCTAGACGAGCCGGACTGACGTTTTGTAGGGTTGACCAGACTCGCTTAATAGTGTCCGGGGGCTTGACTGTCGATGCAGTATTTGGCTTAATAAGGCCTCCCTGTACTTCGGCCGCGAGGGCCGCAGTGTGCTCCTCAGTACGGAGGGAGCGCTCCATGTTTCCATTGACTGTTATAACGCCGCATGGTCTGGGCATCTTGAGCTTTAGATAGGCGTAGTGCGGGGCCGCATTGAAACGGGCGAACGCGGTTCGTCCGAGAAACGCATGATAGCCGCTGCGGAAAGGGACGATGTCGAAGATTAAGTCCTCACTTCAGAAGTTATCCGGTGAGCCGAAGACTACCTGCAGCGTTATTGACCCTGTGCAGCGGGCCTCTATGCCAGGTATGATTCCTTTAAAGATAGTTTTAGTGGGCTTGATTCTTGACGGATCAATACCCATTTTGCGGACAGTGTCCTGATAAAGCAGGTTAAGACTGCTGCCGCCGTCCATAAGGACTCGCGTGAGATGGAATCCGTCGATAATTGGGTCGAGGACCAATGCTGCCGAACCTCCATGACGGATACTGGTCGGGTGGTCTCTGCGATCGAAGGTGATCGAACAGGCTGACCACGGGTTGAATTTTGGGGAGACTGGCTCTATGGCATAGACGCCCCTTAGTGCGCGCTTCCGCTCCCTCTTGGGGATATGTGTAGCATATATCATATTCACCTTTTTACCTCGGGGGGAAATTTCTTCTGTCCCCCTGTGTTCGGTGGGCGAGGCTCTTCGTCGTCGTCCTCACTGGGCGGCCCTTTCCCCTTTTGTTCGGCATTTAGCTTATAGGCCTGTTTAAAGACCCAATAATTTCTGTTGGTATGATAGGCAGGCTTGACAGGGGTGCCATGAATCTGGCAAGGTCGATCGAGTATTCTGTCCAAACTAGATGGACCATCCTTGTTTCCTTTGAATGTCTTCTTCAGCTGGTCGGGTTTAGAGCCACTGAATCCGGTGTTGACCGACGTATCTTCGTTATTGCTTCTACACTTGTGTTTGTTGCGTCGTGGCTTGCCATTGCCATCCCTGGCTTCGGAGGTGCCAGGGTCGCTGGTGCTATTGCTTCTGCGAGCTAGCCAACTATCTTCTCCCATGCAAAAGCGGGTCATAACTGCGGTAAGGGCTGCCATGGACTTCGGTTTTTCATGGCCGAGGTGTCGGGCGAGCCACTCGTCCCGGACGCTGTGTTAAAAGGCTGCAAGGGCTTCGGCGTCCGGACAATCCATAATTTGGTTCTTTTTAATTAAGAACCTGGTCCAGAGTTTACGGGATGACTCTCCGGGTTGCTGGACTATGTGACTAAGGTCATCGGCGTCTGGAGGCCGAACATTGGTACCTTGGAAGTTGTCTCTAAAGGCATCTTCCAAATATTCCCAGCTACGAATAGAGTTTTCTGGGAGGCTGTTTAACCAGTGTCGTGCTGGTACCTTAAGTTTTAGGGGGGGGGTACTTGATGGCATGGAGATCATCACCGCGAGCCATGTGAATGTGGAGAAGAAAATCTTCGATCCATACTGCGGGATCCGTCGTACCATCCTATGATTCAATGTTCACGGGTTTAAACCCTTCTGGGAACTGGTGCTCCATTACCTTGTCGGTGAAGCATAAGGGGTGTGCAGCGCCTCTGTATCGGGCGATGTCGCGACGCAGTTCGGATGAAGGTCGTATGCGGTTTTCGACCCAGGTGAGGTTCTGCCTGTCGCGCCAGACCTGATGACCGTCTTCTCGTGTTGGAGCACGCCCCCTTGATCCATTGATTGATCTGGTCTGACCGGCTCTATTGTCCAGGTCCTTACGTAGGTCGTAGGTGTAGCCCGTAGCTGCTACCTCCTTGCCTCTACGGCGGGGAGGTGCGGGCTGATGTTCGGTGTGAGTAGCCACTCTGTCCCACCCATGTGGTGGTCGGTCAGGTTCGTCAGCATCTTTATACTTTGGCGGTATTGGCTCAAGAACCTCGTCGTCAAATTGTGGTAGTAGCTTGCGCTTTGGGTAGCTCTTTGTTGGGCGTTCGAGGCTGTATTCTTCGGCTGCCAGGAGTTTAGTCCATTTGTCGTTGAGCGTATCCTGTTCGGTTTGAAGCTGCTGCTGCTTCTTTTTTAGGCTTGTTGCAGTGGCGATTAGCCGGCGCTTAAAGCGCTCTTGCTCTAGGGGCTCCTCTAGCACGATGAAATCTTCATCGCCGAGGCTCACATCATCCTCGGAGAGTGGTAGATAATTGCTATCCTTCGGGTCCTCGTTCCCGACTGGATCGTCAGGGTTAACTTGCCCATCCTCCCAATCATCCTGTTCGGATGTTGGCTCGATAGGGGTTTCGGGGTCTTCGGCGTTCTCCGGAGTGCTATTGTCTTCGATGCCGGTGTTGCTATTTCTTTCGTGACGCGATTTTGAGCGACGCCGTTGACGTCGATGCTTCAGCAGGCTTGTCCTCAACCGGATCCTTCCTGCCGTCGTCATCATCCTCTTTGGTTGTGTCCACCATATACACGTCATATGTGGAGGTGGCCGTCCAACGTCCGGTAAACGGCGGGTCTTGGTTTTGTTCGTCTCCGACATCGTCGTCCATGCCGTTGATGTCTCCGGAGGCGTAGTCCAGCATGTCGGTTAAATCTTTGACAGTGGCTACGAAGTGGGTGGTGGGTGGGACATAAAATTCCCCGCTCTCAGCCCCTAGTCCGGGCTAGGTGTAATTCGGAAGTGATTCCTCTGTAATGGCGAGGGATCGCATTAAGTCCAGAGCCTCATTTAAGAGCGAGGTTTGGACATGGAAGCGAGAGTCCGCGAGGCTGGCCGGGGTGAAAACCTCCCGGCCATGCCTACTTGGCGCGGACTTCAAGAGTTCAGATCTGGAGTTTGGCCTTTCAATGATAGGGGGAACCCGGTCTGATTCCAAGTTTACCGTGGACATAACCACCTCCGGATCCTCGATAATGCGGTTTGCATCGGAGAGTTCGGTGGGCTCCAAACTCCCATCTTCGGACCTGGTGGTTTTCTCTGGATCTGAGGCCAGAGCCGTGGTCGGGGCCGTGAACCCTTCGAAGATCAATTCTCCTCGAATATCAGCGACATAATTTAGGTTCCCGAAACTGATCTGGTGACCCGGGGCGTAGTTATTGATCTGTTCGAGATGGCCAATCGAGTTGGCCCGCAGAACGAAGCCACCGAATACAAAAATCTGGCCGGGGAGGAAAGCTTCCCCGAAAATGGCATCATTGAAGATGATCGAACGAGCCATCGAGCCTTCTGTTGATGACACAGTGGAACTCTCAATGAAATCACCAATGTCGGTGTCAAAACCGGCCAATCTCGGGTAGGGGGTCCCGAAATGTGCGTTTGAGGATCGAAGGTAACAGGAGGCAGGGGACACGATGTTTACCCAGGTTCGGGCCCTCTTAATGGAGGTAATACCCTACTTCCTGCTTGATTGACTTTGATGAGTATTGGGGTTACAAGAGTTGATCTACCTCGAGATTGTAATGGCTAAACCCTAGATGTCTAGCCTGTATGATTTGTCTTAGCCTCTATGGACTAAACCCTCCGGTTTATATAGACACCGGAGGGGCCTAGGGTTGTACAGAGTCGGTTTACAAAGAAAGGAAACTATACATCCAAAGGACAAGCTTGCCATCCACGCAAAGGAGAGTCCCATCCGGACACGGGGGAAGGTCTTCTATCTTGTATCTTTACGGCCCACTAGCTAGTCCAGCCCATGTCACATAGCCCGGAAGCCCGGGGACCCCCTAATCCAGGACTCCCTCACTTACAACCTGGTTTTCAGTGAGGATCCCGTGATATTATTCTATTGCCTACACCTTATTTTTTAATTCATTGCCAGAGGCGGATACAGGATCATGCCAGATGACATCATTGCATATAGGAATGCCCAGGTGGTAGTAGCGGAGGAGCCTCAGGAGTGGGACGCTTAGGTGCCCGCACCCCAGCATTTCAACATGGGACCGGATGGCTACTTCGAGTGGTGATTACCAAGCTTGGCCAAAAGCCTAAGCTTGGGGGAGCACGTGTTTCCACCGACATTACATTTGTGTTCACACATTTCATCCCATTTCTCGGTGTCCACACTTTTTCATTGTATTATCCATGCTTGATTTGTTTTCTCACTTTCTTCTTGTGTGTTTGAAAAAGTTTGAGAAAGCCTAAAAAAATATCTTGCTTCTTTTCAGTTTATGTTTCTTGTTTAGTTAGCTATAGTGTTAAAAAGGAAACCCAAAAATATTTCTTGATTCTTCTTTTGCTTGTTGGGAGCTCTCCCCTGTAAATAGTTTTTCTCATTTTTGTTTTTCTTTCTTTAATTTTGCTTTCTTCTAGAAAAACCAAAAACTCCAAAAATATTTCAGTGTGTTTCTTTGAAACTCTTTTCTTTTTAATGAGTCATACCAAGGAGAAGACCACGATGAAAAATGTTGAGTGGCTCTCATATGCACTGTCATTGATCTAACAAAGAGCCTATATTACCTTGTCTTCTCCTTTCGAATAAATTTTTTGTAGATTCCAGCTTAGTCCACGACATTCTTGCACTATTATTATTTTCATATCATTTGGCCGTGCAAGTGAAAGGAAATATTGATGATATTTGATGAACTGGCTGTGGCAGAGAGAAACGGGTATGAACTCAACTTGTTCTATTTTTGTAAATATGTTAACCTAGTATCCATGATTCAGCCTATTATGATTAAACATGTTTGCAATGACCATTGGAGATTATAGTTTCTCATGCCATGCTTAAGTAGCTAGGAGTGGATAATGATTTATCTTGGATGTCAACATTGCGTTAAAATGATTGTGATGTAGTATGATGATATGGTATCCTCTTCTGAATGTTTCAAGTGGCTTGACTTGGCACATGTTCGTGCATGTAGTTCAATCAAAACCAACATAGCCTCTATGATATTTATGTTCATGGTGTTCATATCCTACACATGCTAGTATCCAATGTTACTTATGCATAGTGCATGTTCATGACCGTTTTCGTTCTCTAGCTGGCCGCTTCTCAACCTATTTGCTAGCCTTCGCCTGTACTAAGTAGGAATACTGCTTGTGCATCAAAATCCTGAAACCCAAGTTATTCCAGATGAGTCCACCATATATCTACCTATATGCGGCATTACCCTGCCGTTCCAAGTAAATTTTCATGTGCCACCTCTAAAAACTTCAAATAAACATATGTTTTGTGTGCCTGGATTGTTCATAGAGTGACAGGAGGTAGTCAGTCTCTTCCATGCTAAGCGGGTTATTCTCATGATGAGTGTTTATTCACTCGTCCTTGCACAAGAGGGGCGGTAATAGGGATTCCCAGCCCAGAATTCAAAAATTGCAAATAATTAAACAAAACTCCCCCAGGATTGTTGTTGGTATCACTACAGAAAAGAAACATCCGTGACATTTCGGGCCGAACGAATTTTTTTCCTGTCATCACTACTGCAGGATGCTGCTAACACGACACTACGATCAGAGACCCTTCGACGAAATTCTGTGCGATGCAATAGTCGTAAACGGTGGTGTAAAAAACTATCAAAAAAGGTGCAAAACGTTTGCGATGACGGATGCATCAAACACGGTTCAGATTTTAGTTGCGTTTGCGATGTAGGGCATACAGTTCAGTTCAATTAACTGTTTGCGATGAGCAGGAACAAAAGAAATAGGCAGCCAGATGAAGGTGTGTGTGATATATAGCATGCGGTTCACTCGGATGAACTGTTTCTGATTAGGCAACACAAAAGAAATGGTCAGCCAGATCAAGGTGTGTGCGATATACGGCATGCGGTTCACTCGGATGAACTGTTTGTGTTGAGACAAGAGAACAGAAATGGTCCAATATAACAAGATGTGTGTGATACGCGGCAAACAGGCATGTAATCAGAAATGTGTGCAAAGACCGATAATAACACAGACAGTTGCTGCTAATAAGACGTATGTGATATGCTCTGTCTACACAACATCTATTGGCCGTAAGGATGCGAAGAGGCATCCTATATCAGCCAGGACTAGCTGTTCCACCAATAGCTCATCTAAGAGAACTGTCAAGTTAACTATGCTTAGGCTGGAGCAGCCATCAGATGGGTGACTGGATGGGAAGTTATCTTGAAGTTAGATTAACTAAAAGGATGGGTCATAAAGGTCAAATTAAATGACCTCTATGATCCATCCCATCAGTTAAATTAACCTCGAGGTCCTTGTTTTTTAACACATGTTAAAGAAGGTGTACCGCATTACTTTTTGACAATGTGCGATACGCGGCATACAGTTGATTCATCCGACCTGTTTGTGGTGGAATAAGCCGTGTGTGTTGTGGGCAAACGCTTGCTAGTATACAACTGTTCACGATTGATGAATTCATCACCGACGGGTTCCCTAGTGTGGTCTGTGTTCATCTGATCATCATCTATTTCTTGTGCTAGCTCGATGTTCCTTCTATGCTAAGTTTCCATTAATGGATGACATTTTATGAACACGCCACTGTTTCCTGCCATTCCCTCACCTGTTTCTTGCCAACTAGCGATGTTGCGAATAAACCTAGGAGGCGCACGATGCACGGAGGCGACAAGCGCAGCCTGTAGCACATCCACCTTTTACAAGCATGCCAACCCACCAAAGCGCCGCCTCTACCATCAACCTTGTTGACAAGGAAAACGAGCAGGTGCCACGGCCCATCGAGGCCGAGGCGCTCCCCGGCAACGCGATGGACGACGCTATGATGTGCGTCATCGCTCGGGTCGAGCAGACCCTTGGCGCATGGCGCTTGAGCGCCGCAGATCAAGATAGGCATGTCAGCACCGACACGCTGCAGCTCGCCGCACAACATGATTGATGGCGTGCCGTAGAGCAAGCTAGGCGCGTCCATGATGATAGGCTGCGGCTCGCCGCACGGTGAGACCGTTAAAGCGCCGTAGAGCGAGAGGCACAGCGCGCCACACAACAAGAGCGGATCCATCGGTGCTTGCCTGCTGTCGACACGGCGTCGCAGCTGGGTACACGTCCCGTCAGTATCCCCATTCCTCGCCAGGAGTGGGCAGAGGCCCTCTGCGCCATACTTGCACCAGAGGCCGGCAGCGCCGTACTTGCACCGGACGCCCGGCGCGTCGTTCGCATGGGTCGCGCCATTCGCCTTGTCCGCGGCCCGCTCGATGCCAATGCGTTGGTCGGTGGGCTGGACAGCATCCTTGGCCCAGGTGTCCACGTGGGCGCAGTAGAGGAACATGGCTGTCGCATCCTCGAGCTGGTGATCTCCGATGAAATAGGCAACTTGGAGCTCGAGATCGCCCTCTAGATGTACCGCGAGCGTGTCGACCGCTTGGACGAACGCCTGCATGAGTTCAGGCAGAGCCAAGAGCTACCGTAGGCAAGGGCTGCTGGTCAAGGTCTCATGGACGTGTTTTATTTTGTTGAGTCGTTTCGACGTGGATAGCTATGTATTCACAGCAATCATAGTATTGCTCTGTTTCAATGTGTGTACTCTGTTTTCCGTCCTTATATGTTCTGTTTCAATTTGTGTATATATGCTTTCCATTCTGTATATGTGGATGATAACAGCTAGATTCAAATTAGTATACAAAAACATATAGAAAATGGAATTCATAATATACATATATATATTTATATATTTATTAATTGTTCATTAGTTCATCACAGAATATATATATAATATCATCACATATACATGATGATACTTAACTACTAGGTACAATGCATAAAATTGAAAACGAACAATACTAAAACTAATAATCCCTCCTGGGGCCAGTATTCCGGCAGCCCCTCGCCAGCAGCTCCCTGGTGTCCAGCGTTTTCCCAGTACGGAAGCAGTACTCCGCCTCCTTCGCCTCGTAGCGCTTGATGTACCGATCTGCCTCTTGCTGGCGGACGAGCGTGAATGATCTTGCCATTTCGTGGGGCACCCACCGGAGCTCCTCTTCGGTGGAATGCTGGAGCTTATCGGCTCCACGCAGCGATGAGGCGCCTAGCGCCTTTGACCTTCCTCGCGAAGTACCCGTCTTCGTACACCTCCTCTGCGTGACGACGCGCCCCACCCCCAAAGCTCCGTCACGGGCTTCACAGGTCTCTTGGAACCTGGCTTCCTCCTCTGCCATCTCCTTCTTGAACGCCACTTGCCTGGCTTTCTCAGCCGGCGGCAACGACTTCCACAGGTACTGGCCCTAAAACCAATCCAAAGTTGGGGGGTCCGGCACGACCTCGTCCGGCGGTGCGTAGGGTTCCTCGTCGCTGCTATTCGAGTGAGCGTCCTCATGGGGCGGCGACTCCTCGTCGACGCGTGGCAGACCTGCAGCCCCATGGCAGAGATTTGAGAGAGAGAGAGAGCGAGGGGAGGATGTAGATGAGAATGCAGGCGGGACGACATGAGAAAGGTAGTATTTATCGGCGGCCGGAATCTAGATCGACGGGAACAGTACACACGCCGGTCGCCAGAATTTATGAGTACTGTAGTTTGAATTACACACGATTCCCGCAGCAAAATCCGTGTGTGAACATAATAGCTGACGGTTTCCAGTACAGAACCGTGTCTGATTAATGATCCCCGCTATTCACCTACCAAACCTCGAGCCGCGAGATAGAGTGCCAATCGTGTGGGGACTGGTTGTCTTGCAGATCTTTACATTTTCTTTTTTGAACACCAGATATTTACATCGTCTGATGATTTTTTAACTCGCACACAAGTACACAAAATTATGATTTTTCAAACCGTTATGGTTAGCCGTTGCATGTAGATGTAGTTCAAATTTCAATTATGGTCATTAAATGGCTAGAAAATCAATTAAATGTCTTTAAAAGGTTAAATGACCCCTAGAATTTTCAAATTTGCACATGATAGTTGTAGTAGTGCACGTTAAACGTAGAAAAAATTTGAAGGCCATAAGAGGAAGCTATCTCCTATTCGTCATCACACATGCATTGTTCCCTCTCGCAACCACGATCCTTCTAGTGAGTTGCTCCGGTTTCTGAGGGTGTGTGTCCAAACTTTCGTCAAACAGGCCAAATTTTTTACCACATCATCTTGGTGAAATGACATTACATCAAGCAAGGTTTCATGTTTTTCGGATCATTTTTAATTTTTGGAATTAAAATGCCATGGCACTCCATGCATGTGCCCATGTCGTGAGACCAATATGTTTGAAAATTCCTTTTAATTTACTGCACATGGAATTAACTCGCACACAAGTACACAAATATGATTTTTCAAACCATTATGGTTAACCATTGCATTTAGATGTAGTTCAAATTCGAATTACGGTCATTAAAATGTCTAGAAATTAACTTAAATGTCTTTAAAAGTTCAAATGACCCCTGAAATTTTCCAAATTTTAACATGACAGTTGTGTTAGTGGACGTTAAACATAGAAAAAAATTGAAGGCCGTAAGAGGAATTTATCTCCCGTTCATCATCAAACATGCATTGTTCCCTGTCGGAACCAAGAGCCTTCTAGTGAGTTGCTCCGGTTTGTGAGGGGTGTGTGTCCAAACTTTCGTCAAATAGGCCAATTTTTTTTATCACATCATCTTGGTGGCATGAAACTACATCAAGCAAGGTTGCATGTTTGTCTGATCATTTTTTAATTTTTTGGAATTAAATGCCATGGCACTCCATGCATGTGTCCATGCCGTGAGACCAATATATTTGAAAATTCCTTCTAATTTACTGCACATGGAATTAACTCGCACACAAGTACATAGATATGATTTTTCAAACAGTTATGGTTGGCCGTTGCATGCAGATGTAGTTCAAATTTGAATTACGGTCATTAAATGTCTAGAAAATCACTTAAATGTCTTTAAAAGGTCAAATGACCCCTAAAAATTTCCAAATTTTCACATGATAGTTGTATTAGTGCACGTTAAACGTAGAAACAAAATTTGAAGGCCGTAAGAGGAAGCTACCTCCCGTTCGTCATCAATCATGCATTGTTCCCTCTCTGAACCACGAGCCTTCTAGTGAGCTGCTTCGGTTTCTGAGGGTGTGCGTCCAAACTTTCGTCAAACAGGCCAATTTTTTTACCACATCATCTTGGTGGCATGACATTACATCAAGCAAGGTTTCATGTTTTTCTGATCATTTTTTAGTTTTTTGGAATTAAAATGCCTTGGCACTCCATGCATGTGAGTCCATGCCGTGAGACCAGTATGTTTGAAAATTCCTTCTAATTTACTGCACATGGAATTAACTCGCACACAAGTACACAAATATGATTTTTCAAACCGTTATGGTTAGGCGTTGCATGTAGATGTGTTTCAAATTTGAATTACGGTCATGAAATGGCTAGAAAATCACTTAAATGTCTTTAAAAGGTCAAATGACCCCTAGAGTTTTCCAAATTTTCACATTACAGTTGTAGTAGTGCATGTTAAACATAGACAAATTTGAAGGCCGTAAGAGGAAGCTATCTCCTGTTCGTCATCAAACATGCATTGTTCCCTCTCGGAACCACGAGCCTTCTAGTGAGTTGCAAGGGTTTCTGAGAGGTGTGTGTCCAAACTTTCGTCAAACATGCCGATTTTTTACCACATCATATTGGTGGCATGACATTACATCAAGCAAGGTTTCATGTTTTTCTGATAATTTTTTAATTTTTTGGAATTAAAGTGCCATGGCACTCTATGCATGTGTCCATGCTGTGAGACCAATATGTTTGAAAATTCCTTCTAATTTATTGCACATGGATTTAACTCGCACACAAGTACACAAATATGATTTTCCAAATCGTTATGGTTAGCCGTTGCATGTAGATGTAGTTCAAATTTGAATTACTGTCCTTAAGTGGCTAGAAAATGACTTCAATGTCTTTAAAAGGTCAAATGACACCTGAAATTTTCCAAATTTTCACATGACAGTTGTATTAGTGCACGTTAATGTAGAAAAAATTTGAATGCCGTAAGAGGAAGCTATCTCTCGTTCGTCATCAAACGTGCATTGTTCCCTCTCGGAACCACGAGCCTTCTATTGAGTTGCTTTGGTTTGTGAGGGGGGTGTGTCCAAACTTTCGTCAAACATGCCAATTTTTTTACCACATCATCTTGGTGGCATGACATTACATCAAGCAAGGTTTCATGTTTTTCTGATCATTTTTTAATTTTTTGGAATTAAATGCCTTGGCACTCCATGCATTTGTGTCCATGCCGTGAGACCAGTATGTTTGAAAATTCCTTCTAATTTACTGCACATGGAATTAACTCGCACACAAGTACACAAATATGATTTTTCAAACCATTATGGTTAGGCGTTGCATGTAGATGTAGTTCAAATTTGAATTACGATCATTAAATGGCTAGAAAATCACTTAAATGTCTTTAAAAGGTCAAATGACCCCTTGAATTTTCCAATTTTTCACATTACAGTTGTAGTAGTGCACGTTAAACATTGAAAAAAATTGAAGGCTGTAAGAGGAAGCTATCTCCTGTTCGTTATCAAACATGCATTATTCCCTCTCGGAACCACGAGCCTTCTAGTGAGTTGCTCAGGTTTGTGAGGGGTGTGTGTCCAAACTTTCATCAAACATGCCAATTTTTTTACCACATCATCTTGGTGGCATGACATTACATCAAGCAACGTTTCATATTTTTCTGATCATTTTTTATGTTTTTGTTATTAAAATGCCATGGCACTCCTTGAATACACATGCATGTGTCCATGTCGTGAGACCAATATGTTTGAAAATTCCTTCTAATTTAATGCACATGGAATTAACTCGCACACAAGTACACAAATATGATTTTTCAAACCGTTATCGTTAGCCGTTGCATGTAGATGTAGTTCAAATTTGAATTACGGTCATTAAATGGCTAGATAAACACTTAAATGTCTTCAGAAGGTCAAATGACCCCTGAAATTGTCCAAATTTTCACATGACAGTTGTATTAGTGCACATTACACGTAGAAATATTTGAAGGCTATAAGAGGAAGCTATCTCCCGTTCGTCATCAAACATGCATTGTTCCCTCTCAGAACCACGAGCCTTCTAGTGAGTTGCTCCGGTTCGTGAGGGGTGTGTGTCCAAACTTACGTCACACATTCCAAATTTTTACCACATCATCTTGGTGGCATGACATTACATCAACCAAGGTTTCATGTGTTTCTGATATTTTTTTAATTTTGTGTAATTTAAATTCCTTGGCACTCCATGCTTAATTGTGTCATAGCCGTTAGACCAATATGTTTGAAAATTCCTTCCAATTTACTACACATGGAATTAAATCGCACACAAGTAAACAAAATATGACTTTTCAAACCGTTATGGTTAGCTGTTGCATGTACATGAAGTTCAAATTTCAATTACGGTCATTAAATGTCTTACAAGGTCAAATGACCCATGAAATTTTCCAAAATTTGACATGACAGTTGTATTAGTACTACAAATTTTCTCGTACATTTAAAACACCACCCGTTGCCACTTTACTCCAAATTCATCTTTCACACGTAATAAAAAATATCTACAACATCACACACAGTTGTTTTCTAGGAACCGTTTGCGATGAAAATATCTGGGTCTATTTAAGTCTTCCTCCTTAAGCTTCGCCGGCTCGTCTGCTCCAGTGCCAGCAACCCCCGAATCCACGAATCCTGATCCGCATTCCCGCACCCCCTTCTTGCAAAGATGACGCCGTGGAAACACTTCGTGAAGGCCCGTACGATGGCCGCGTACCCCGCGAGCGCCGCCGCCTGCACCGAGAGCGCGACTGCCTTCGCCGAGAGTGCCGCCGCCTGCACCAAGAGCGCAGTCGCCTACGCTGTGGGTGCCGCCGCATCCGCATTGAGCGTGCCCGCTTCTGCTGAGAGGGCGTCTGCGGCAGCTGACAGGGCAGGTGCAGCAGCCAAGAAGGCTCCAGCTGCTGGTGCGACGACGACTGCAAACGCCGAGAGCGCTCAAGCTGCCGTCCGTGCCGCCGATGTCGCCCTGGCCCGGGTCGAGGCCATCCACGCCAAGATATTCCAGGCCACCTCGGAATCTAGCATGCAACCCACGTCTGAAAAGGTGGCGGTGGCCATTGACCACCTGCTTCCTCATGAGGTCGTCGAGCGGGAGCTGGAGATGTAGGAGGCGGCGGAGATCGAGGAGCGCCGGGAGGAGGATTTGCGCGTGGCCGAGGTAGAGGTAGAGATGAGTTTGTCCGTCGAGGAATTGGCGGTGGAGTACCAACACGAGCTCTGGCACAACCACTACTACGAGTACTACAACCTTGAGGTCGGCGCCGAGGACGAGGACGAGGACACGGTCGACTTCAGCAGGAGGGACGCGGAGTCCACCAACAGCGGCATGTCGCCAGGACAAGTCATCGACGTCTCATCTCACACCAGCGATGCATAGGCCGGCACAGCGGCGGATTTGTTAAAATTATGCGTACTTAGGCTTTGTTTTTAATGCTGGTCTTTTCTTAGAGCAATGTTTAGGTCAACTGGCTCTATTTCATTACTAAAATTGCTCGATTCAGTAAGCATGGTCTGTCTGTTGTACAATCTTTTGTGTGCCCAAATTAGCAAGCAATGTTAAATTATGCAATGACGTACCCGGGGAAATTTCCACCAAATTTGGAATTATCAAACTCATCCCATGCGCGTAAAGTTGAAGAATCGTTTGTGATGCACACAATTGTTCAAAGTGAATGGTCCGGCGGCACCGCACGCAAAGTTTCCCACCACATTTCCAAAATTTTGGCCTACCGCCAAAATATCTACCCCCGCCCCCTCCCCCACCCCCTTTTCTCCCCGACCACAACTCACATTTCCCCTGCTATCTCCTTCCTTCCTTCCTAAGCTATAGCCGCTTCCTCGCTTGCTTCCTCGCTCTCGCCGTCTCGCATCCTATCGTCGGGGTTGCCATGGTCTTCTTCAAAGACTCTCCAGTGGTTCCTCCTCCGGCCACGACTCCTTCACCACCCGGGTATGCCTCTCTTCTCTCTCTCGGGCTATGACTTGGAATGAAGGATTTATACCCGGTGGTCGATTTTAGTCATTTCTTCCTCTTGAAGCTCCCTAGGACCATCAGTGGCAACGAATGGAGCGGGGTGGCTGAAGATCTATCTGCTCGTTGTCACCATCAATCTCCATGCGTGAAGCTAGTTGCGTTTGAATCTGTGGACAGTGGGAGGAAGTTTCTAGCATTTGTAGAGAAGATTAGACCCTCTTTCATTGTTAGATGTGATTCATACACTGTCACGGTCCCAACCCATTCATGCCACACGTTCAACCAAACGCATCCTAATACAATGTCACTGTTTGTACCTAGTATCTAAAATTGTTGCCATCTCATCAGCGGTGTCATTAGAAAATTACTTGGCACCGCTTCAGCATTTTGTGCAGCCAACTTTGGTCCACACATCCGAGCAGCCAAGTAGTAAAATACTAAATCTTTATGGCATGAAGGAACTGGGCATCAGAGCAACTAGGTGCTCCGGAGTCCGGGTCCGTGATTTTTTTCCACTGCATCGGCTCGCCAGTGCAGGGCACCGGTGCGAGATGTAGCAACAGTTGTCTTTACACCAGTTTTGGCATACATAGTGGACGGCATTAGTGCTATTAGTTCTATGTTACTAAATTTGTGCATGTACACACCTGTTAGTATCGATTTGCTGTCATCCAAACACTGTCGCTATGCTGTTGCAGTTATATTTGCCTTCCTCATAAAATATTGAATTTGTTATTTATTGTACATGAGTAAGAACTTGTAGCATTGTTGTAGTTAATTATAGCTTCTGATGTTCCAGAATTTGGTTGTTGTCTCAGTAGCAATTAATTCATTTGCACATTGATCTTTTTGAGAACATATGTCATAATTAACATGTTTCTTTAGTTTTTTTAAAATAAGCATTGGTGATTTTCTATGTTGCTATAAACCCATTTCCCCTACAATTGTTACTGATCTAGTTTTAAATATTATAGGATGAACAGAAGTGTTCTTACTTGGAGTGGGTTGATCAAGAGTGGCCACAGTCTTTGAAGTTGTGCCTAGCGAAGCTCGGGAGCATGTATGAGGAAGAGAACAGAGGTAGGCTTAGAGAAAGTGTTGTCAACGCTGAAGAATATTTGAAGATGCGGGATAAAAAGAGGAAGGTGGAGAATGAGCTCAGATTTTTTAAATCAAACTTTGCTAAGATGGTGTTGGCGAAGGAGGAGGCACTTTGCCAGTTGGCCAGTGCAAACAAGTTCTTATTGAACCGAAAGCAGAGGTGGATAAGACGAGCCTGGATGATCTCGATTAGGCAAATGAATATATTGTTCTAATATTGTTCTTATGAAGTTCAATTAGCTATATGTTGTACTGTGATGTTTTCATGTAGCCATCATACAGTGATGTTAAAATATATTTATGTGCCTGATATGAAATTGGAAAACAGCTGTTCGATATGAAATGTGAATTTGCTTAATACTGGAATTATTAATTCTAAACTAATAAACCTGCTAAATGTTTGATGGAACTTTGCAAACGGTTCTAGCAGTAAAAGCGCTTGTGATGGATAGCCCAATGCCACATAGTTTTCTTCATGAAATCGTGTGTGATGTAGTTGATAAAAGCAAAAAGTTAACCAAGGTAGAGCGTGTGTGATAGTTACACCTTTCACACACGAGCCTACACATAAAACTGTGTGGGATGTACATGCGAACGGAAACGTTTTCCCTGGATTGACTGTGTGGGATGTACATAAGAACGGAAACGTATTCCTTGGATTGACTGTGTGTGATATACATGCGAACGAAACGTTTTCCCTGAATTGACTGTGTGGGATGTACATAAGAACGGAAACGTATTCTTGGATTGACTGTGGCTGATATACATACAAACAGAAAAGTTTTTTTGGGATTCACCGTGTGGGATGTACATATGAACGAAAATGATTGGGTTTCGATGCCTCGTCTGATCGCACACGAGCTCATTTTTCCCTGGTCTATGTCCCAGGAGGCCTATCGCCGACGATTTTTGGGTCGTGTGGGAAGGACCCCCTATCACCCACACTAACTTGGTGACAGTTCCAAATGTCGTCGCGAAAAGGCGTTAAAAACCGTTTGTATATCACCGACGCGTACTAGTGCATGCTTATGACACTTCTATGATGATAATTATGACCAGACCCGGTATCATCATAGATGTGGTGGCCTCCTACTTCTATGACAAAAAATCATGACAGAAAATGGGCTTTTTGTCCTGGGCGGGCCGGAGACACACCTGCATGACATTCTTTGGGCTGTCCATGACGGAAAAAATCATGGAAGAAGCGAGGGCGAGGAAAATTTCGGTGAGTTCCCAGTTACGGTGGGTGGTCGGGGCCGAGCGATGCACGGAGGGATTGCGTGTTTCTCTCGGGCATGTGCGCGTGTGTGTGCAAGGCATTGGGCTCTAACTGAACCCGAGCTAGGCATTCGCTTACTGAACCCGAGCGATTGCACTAGCTACGTTACTGAACCCGAGTGATCGATCAATCCCTGGCTGCTAACTGACCCGATCAAGGGATTCCTACGCTACTGCTGCTAACCGAAGCCGATGGAACCAGCTGCCTCTTGATGAATAGTGAACGTGGGGGTTGGTTGAACGAGTCGAGACATACGTTGTTGGGGTTGGATGAATAGTTCCTAGTGGGGGTTGGATGAACATGACCCCGTGGTAGTAGTAGTAGGTCATTTCCGCTGGATGAACATGACCCTGAGAGGAGGCCGCCACAGCCGAGCTAGCTGGGGGTGGATGAACAGGACCCCATGGAGTGCTAGTTGAATAGTAGCCGATGGAGGGCTGGATGAACAGTAGCACGTGGATGAACAGTTGCTAGCGGAGGTAGGAGGAAGACGCGGTGGATGAATAGTGCAGGTGGAGGCTAAAGGAAGTCGACGGTGGGTGAACAGTAGGCCGTGGAGTCCCATTTTACGGTACGCCAGGCCCCTCCGATGAACAGGACCCCCGTTTCGACTGTAGTGCTCCAACACAAGTCCGTTTCCTTCGCTTTGCGGTACGCCACACCCCTCCTGATGAACAGGACCCCCATTTCGACCGTAGCCGGTCGAACAGAAGGTCGTTTCCACCGTACTGCGGTACGCCACACCCCTCCCGATGAACTGGATGCCGTTTCGACAGTAGCCGGTCGAACAGAAGGCCGTTTCCTCCGTAACGCGGTACGCCAGACCCCGTTTCGGCTGTTACGTCCAAGCCGGTTGGCTCCCGTTGAACATGACGCATTCCGCCCAGTCTGTTGCCTCCCGATGAACAGGACGTTGTTTCTCCACTCCCACCCAGCCGGTTGGCTTCCCGATGAACAGGACACCCTAACTGCCGTCCATTGCCTCTCCATGTACACGAACCCTGGCCATACGTATGCGCGAGTACGCATTCGTGCCCTGGCCATTTTTTTGGCATGTGGTTGTACGTATGTGTACATGGTTCAGAAGGGACTGCCTGAACTGCTACGTCGGGGGCAATACTACTACACGTGCTGCCGCTTGCTCGGTCACGGTTCTTCGTTGTAGAGAGACCAATCGACCAGTATGTACGTACACGTTCGCGACAATGCTACGTACGCTTCGACAGGTGGGTCCCAGCTATCAGGGACGATAAGGTGGCACTTCCTTGTATGCGAAGATATTGACGGTGGGTCCGAGACGTCACGGGGAGGATTCATTTTTTTCGCGCCTAATATGGAGGCACTTTCCTTGCGTCTGAAAATATAACTGGTGGGTCCCAGCTGTCAGGGGGAAAACGTTTTTTTGTGAAATACAACTAAGCCAACATACAGAGGCCCTTCCGGTAGGTCCCTGCTGTCAGGTGGAGGAATCATTATTTTGTGCGTAATAAGGAGGCAGTTCCTTGCTGCGGCCGTGGACCCACCTGTCAGCCTCTCCATGTACAGTCCTCTTGCGATGTAAGTCGTTCCTGGACCACGTTGACTACACCGCGGCAAGAGCACCAAGGCGCTGGATGATGGCGAGGCCTAGGAAGGGAATGACACGGAGCCGGGGAAGACTCGGCAGTTGTTTCCCACGCGGAGGGGCCTACGAGGGTTTACTGGTTGGGCTGCAGTGTGAGGTTGTCGTCGCCAGAGAATAACAGCAGTCCGGGTGAGTACAGGAATGCCTAGGCTAACGATGGGAGTAGGGTGGGGCGGTGAGGCCTGCGCTGCAGCAGAGCCGGCCACGGGAGGCAGGAGCAGGCGGCACGACCGGCGCTGCTTTGGACGGCTAGAGCAAGAAGACCATAGGTTGAAGAAGCACTACAGTCGTTGGATGGACATCGTACGGTCACTGGAGCTAGAATCGTTCATATTGACTAAGTTGACAAAGCCCTCCGTCCGCGTCAACTTAGTAGGCCCACAAAGTCAGCCTCCAACTATGGTGGGTCCCAGATAGCAGGGGGAGTATTCCTTTTTTTGTGCATAATAAGGAGGCACTTCCTTCCGTGTGAAGATATAGCTGGTGGGTCTGAGCTGTCAGCAGTAGGAATGTTTTTTGTGTGGAATACAGAGGCCCTTCCGGTGGGTCCCTGCTGTCAGGTGAAGGAATCATTATTTTGCGTGTAATAAGGACGCACTTCCTTGCATGCGATCGTGGACCCAGCCATCAGCCTCTCCACGTACAGTCCTCTTCTGGTGGATGTCATTCGTTGACCACGTTGACCACGCCGCGCCGAGAGCACCAGGGCGGTGGACGACAATGGGGCCTAGGAAGGGAACGACCCGGAGCCGGGGAAGACTCGGCAGTGGTTGCCCACGCGGTGGGGAGTATGAGGGTTTAATGGTTCGGCTGCCGTCGTCGGGAAATAACAGGGGGTGTGGGTGCGTAGAGGAATGGCCTGGCCAGCGATGGAGTAGGGTGAGGCGGTGCGGCCTGTGCGGCAGCACAGCCGACCACGGGAGGCGGGAGCAGGCAGTCCCACCGGCACTGGTTTGGGCGGCTAGAGCAAGAAGATCAGATATTGAAGAAGCAACACGGCCGTTGGATTAACATCCCACAGTCACTGCTGATAGAATCGTTTGTGGACTAAGTTGACAAAACCTTTCATAGACGTCAACCTAGTAGACCCACAAGTCAGCCTCCAAATCTGACCCAAACAGCATACAACCCAAATTTCTAGCCAGATTCAAATTAACTAAAAAACTAAAATACCTTAATTTAAATCCAATGAAATTTTACCCGCAAAAAACAATGAAATTTAAAATATCACAATTCGAAAGAAAAAAGTATTTTGAAAATAATTGCCTGTTTGCTATATTTTTTCATTTTACAACCCATTTCTCATTACTTATAGCCCATTTCTTATTACTTATAGCTTGTTTTCTGGGCAAGCCCGAATGCATCCCTCCTCGTCTTGAAAGATGACCGGACCAGTAGGGCGTAGAAAAGCAAGTAGGCCTACGTTGGTTATTCTGGAAAAAACAAAATAGTTGGGCTAGCCATTTTCAGAAATGAAAATAATCTGGGCTGGTCATGTGGTAAACATATGAAATAAAAGCCTAGGCTAGACGGGCCACAGCTCCTGCACAACCCTGTTGATACCCTTCTCCGTCCCAAAAACAAAAATAAAAAATAAAATACTGCGTGCTGCTGGGTCCCGGCCGGGTGTGTGCCGCTCCTTGTGCAGTTATCTCGCTTATTGACTACGTTGACAGTGGCGTGCGACCCAGATGTCAGGAAACCATCAGGAGGAACCCTTTTTTTCTTGAAATAAAGGAGGCACTTGCTTGCCTATTGCAATGATCCTGGTGGGTCCCTACTGTCATCCTCACCATGTACAGTCATCTCCTTATTCCTCTGGGTTGTTGACCATGTTGAAAACACCGGAGGGCGGCACCGCGGCGAGCGAACTAAGGTGGAGGACGATGGTGAGGCCTTGGATGGGAACGAACAGGAGCCGGGGAAGATGCGCAGAGTTTTAGGGTGCAATGTGGCCATGATGCATGCGCGGTAGCACAGCCAGCAGTGGGAGGCGGGAGCAAGTGGTCCCACAGACACTTGTTTGGCGTTGGCGTCTGGAGGAAGAAGAGACTGAAGAAACATGATAGACGTTGAATGTCAATCCAACAGTCAAGGTTGGCACAATCATTTGTTGACAAAGCCGACACCAAGTAGCATACTTTTTTATATATAAGAAGAAAAGAAAAACTGGGCTCGTTCGCCACATAACATTCCCGAAACTGCGACAGTTTGATCTTGCGTTGCAACTAAAACTGCGAGGAAAATGCATTCATCTGCCGTCCTCCTCCCAGGGAACGTTCACCACATAAGTGACTAGCACCCTTGGTTTTCAATCGAGAGGTCTTGGGTTCGAGTCCCAGGAACCCTCAATTTTCTCCTCCTTCCTTCTTCGCAAAAAAAAAAGAAAATCAAAGACTTGAGAAGGCGTACAGAACAAGCTAGTGGACCAGTAAAGAGACGTCGATGAGTTTTAGAAAAAGAGAGACGTGCTCCTGTAGCCGGTTCGAATCCTTACCTAGACTACGACTATATATGGTGCTATGCTACTCTGCATGTAATGAAAGTTACATATCCAACGTTCGCTTCTCCTCTTCTCTACTTACTCTGCCTAGCATCAGAAGCTCTCGCCATAGCAACCATGTCCGCTGGCGGCTCGTCCACCTACTCTTCAGTAGGCAATAACCAGATATGCGCCAAGTTGCCACCCGTACCATTGCCTGTGGGTCTCATCACACCCCCGCCGGCACACACACCATAGCCAGTTGCTCAAAGCAACCCGCTGCCATTGGTATGGTGCCACTGCTGCAAATCACACAGAGTCATCCGTCGCGTCTCAACCACATTCCTCAACCCTGGCCAAGTCTTCTACAAATGCCCGAATCATGGGGTAATAATATGTTTAAGTGTTGTTCTCCTGCTTTCAGTTGCTGAATTTTTTAATAGTTTGGTTGATGATCTTCCAATTTGAATCGTGCAAAAAAGGGAAGATTTGTGTGATTTGTTTTTCTGGGAAGTTGTTGATGTGGAGGAATGCAACTACGCTGATTATTTGGTTAGCCGAGGAATCCCAATACCAGCAGGTTGGGGTGTTGGACAAGTAACTGAAGGAACGACAGAAGAGGAAGATGCAGAGCAGAAGGTTAAAGATGCAGTTCCTCTGATCATGGCCAAGCAAGAGCTGTTGAACGGCCTTGACAGCAATGAGGAGGTGAAAGAGCTTATGAAGATAATGTGCAAAATCGATGTGCTCTATAGGATGATCGTCTCTTTATTTGTAGTGTATGTAGCACTCGTGATGTATTCACTGGCTATGACATGAGCAGTTTGCTGAAACTAGTAATGAATGAAACCTGTTTAGCAGGCTGGGCATAGTGTTGTGAACATCTAATGATTTCTATTAACAGAAATCGGGGTATCCCCTTTTGCTAATAAATAAATAAATAAATAAATAAATAGCAGAGGCCCTTTTGCTAATAAATAAATAAATTAGCGGAGGCCCTGTCGGTTCAGCTTTGTTCCCTTCGAAGACGTCGAGCAAATTGCAGTCCAACAGCAAACTATGTCATCAAATACAAGTTTCACAGCCAAATATGATTACAACTAAACAAGAATGTCATCATGTTTTAGTTGTCATACAATCACCACACAAATCAACATACATAATAAGTGATGTTCTCACAGCAAAATACTAAACAACAACTTCATCAAGTTTCAGTTTTCATAGCAAACACAATTTCATGTAGTAGATAAAAAAAACGTCTTCTAATAGGCAAATACGACAAAAGCAATCTAATCATCATCCACATCAGCAGCATCAACATCTTCGCCATGTGTATCAGTCTGAATCATAATTCCCCCAGTGTCATCTTCTTCTTCATCCTCAATGTCCTCGAACGTTGGCTTCTTATTGATCAACTCTCGTATGTCCACAGCCCGACAGGCAATCTTTTTTCCAGCGTCATTGACATGATGGTTCTCAAATTTATTAGGAACATCTGTGGAATCTTCTACATCAGGAGCAGTGTAAGCATCATCTTGTTGCGCAACTTCATTAAATGAATTCCTCTGCTCAAACCTTTGCAATACTCTCCTGTCATCGCGACGTGCAAATGTGTCTTCAAGAAAAATATATGTGTTGCTTGATTTGCCAAAATAAAAGGCTCGTAGGTCTGGTACGCCGCCTTGACATTGATGGATTTGAAATAATCATTAGCTCTAGGTTTTGCGGTCCTGGAAAATAGGTTATACCAACGACACCACAACAGAACCACACACCGATGAACCTTGAAACTGGAGATATATTGCAACTGAACAATGTCAGTTATGTTAGTATACATTTCAGTTGTCACTTCGCCGTACTTATCCATGCTTATGATGGCACTGTTTTGTGTCTTCCTGCCTTCGTCGCGTGCAAGGGTGTTGTAGCGCACATCACCAACAACGCAAGATTCATAATGTCTTACCCGAGTATCAGGACCCATTGCTAGTGCGTAAAGGGCATCATTAACTGCGTGCCCATCCTCCCGCATATTCTTAACTATGGTTAGAAGATAGACAAGTTGGTCATCTTATGTACTCAATATGTTAAAAAACTAACAGTCCAATTCAAAAGCTTACATGATCCTGCCATAACCAGTTTGTCAATGTTTCTTGGATTTTGCGGTAGTAAATCCTTTTTGTAGATGTTGCACATCATAGTGATCATGTCAAACATCTAAATATATAAGAATGTGCTGCAAGTTTAGTAGATTACAAATGTATAAGCTGCAGTACTTAGCACTTACTCGATATAAGGTAGAATCTCAGGACAGTTATTCAACACATACCAAACCATTTTGTCCAAATCTTTAGGTTTGTCATCTTGTCGACTCTTCCCTGTAACTCAAACAGAACAATTAAAAACATTGAGCTCGGGATTGTCTTCATCCACGTCTTTGCTAAGCTCATCAGCTATTTCAATGTATTTTGAGCAGAATGTCAACGATTCTGTAGCAATGTAGGCCTCTGCAATGGAACCCTTAGGTCTAGCTCTATTACTAACATAGCCCTTGAAAGTGCCTAGACGCCTTTCAATAGGGTACATGATACGTCTCCAACGTATCTATAATTTTTGATTGCTCCATGCTATATTATCTACTGTTTTGGACATTATTGGCCTTTATTATTCACTTTTATATTATTTTTGGGACTAACCTATTAACCGGAGGCCCAGCCCAGAATTGCTGTTTTTTGCCTATTTCAGAGTTTCACAGAAAAGGAATATCAAACGGAGTCCAAACGGAATGAAACCTTCGGGAACGTGATTTTTAGGAAGATTATGATCCGGGAGACTTCGACCCTATGTCAAGAAACAAAAGACGAGGCCACGAGGTAGGGGGGCGCGCCCACCCCCCCAGGGCGCGCCCTCCACCCTCGTGGGGCCCCTGTTGCTCCACCGACATACTCCTTCCTCCTATATATACCTACGTACCCCCA
The DNA here is from genome assembly GCF_018294505.1 of Triticum aestivum. Taxonomy (NCBI): domain Eukaryota; kingdom Viridiplantae; phylum Streptophyta; class Magnoliopsida; order Poales; family Poaceae; genus Triticum; species Triticum aestivum. The sequence continues at coordinate 126,501,997 of NC_057802.1, read as the reverse complement.
AACGATCAGATACGGAGACAAAAACCTAATTCCACCGCCACAACCTTCTGTACCCACGAGATCCCATCTTGGGGCCTGTTCCGGAGCTCCGCCGGAGGGGGCATCCATCACGGAGGGCTTCTACATCAACACCATAGCCTCTCCGATGAAGTGTGAGTAGTTTACTTTAGACCTTCGGGTCCATAGTTAGTAGCTAGATGGCTTCTTCTCTCTTTTTGGATCTCAATACAATGTTCTCCCCCTCTCTCGTGGAGATCTATTCGATGTAATCTTCTTTTTGCGGTGTGTTTGTTGAGACCGATGAATTGTGGGTTTATGATCAAGATTATCTATGAAAAATATTTGAATCTTCTCTGAATTCTTTTATTTATGATTGGTTATCTTTGCAAGTCTCTTCGAATTATCAGTTTGGTTTGGCTACTAGATTGATCTTTCTATCAATGGGAGAAGTGCTTAGCTTTGGGTTCAATCTTGCGGTGTCCTTTCCCAGCGACAGTAGGGGCAGCAAGGCACATATTGTATTGTTGCCATCGAGGATAACAAGATGGGGTTTTTATCATATTGCATGAATTTATCCCTCTACATCATGTCATCTTGGTTAAGGCATTACTCTGTTTTCGTGAACTTAATACTCTAGATGCATGCTGTATAGCGGTTGATGAGTGGAGTAATAGTAGTAGATGCAGGCAGGAGTCGGTCTACTTGTCTCGGACGTGATGCCTATATACATGATCATACCTAGATATTCTCATAACTATGCTCAATTCTGTCAATTGATCAACAGTAATTCGTTCACCCACCGTAAAATACTTATGCTCTTGAGAGAAGCCACTAGTGCAACCTATGGCCCCCGGGTCTATCTTCATCATATTAATCTTCCAACACTTAGTTATTTCCTTTGCTTTTTTACTTTGCTTTTATTTTACTTTGCATCTTTATCACAATTATACCAAAAATATTATACTATCATATCTATCCGATCTCACTCTCGTAAGTGACCGTGAAGGGATTGGCAACCCCTTATCGCGTTGGTTGCGAGGATTTATTTGTATTGTGCAGGTACGAGGGACTCGCTCGTAGCCTCCTACTGGATTGATACCTTGGTTCTCAGAAACTGAGGGAAATACTTACGCTACTTTGCTGCATCACCCTTTCCTCTTCAAGGGAAAACCAACGCAGTGCTCAAGAGGTAGCAGTACATCCAGCCATACTGTACTGAACCTCTAGGTAGTGCCTGATCAGGTTGATGAACAGCCAAATGCACTCGCACACCAAATGCACTAGCACATCAAAGAAGGCTGTAGGATATATGATAACCCACAAGTATAGGGGATCAATTGTAGCCTCTTTTGATAAGTAAGAGTGTCGAACCCAACGAGGAGATAAAGGTAGAACATATATTCCCTTAAGTTCTAGCGACCACTGATACAACTCTACGCACGCTTGACGTTCGCTTTACCTAGAACAAGTATGAATCTAGTTTGTAGGAGTGATGCTAGAACTACTTTGCAAGAATAAAACTAGAAGTACTTTGCAAGATAATAAAAGTAGGTGTTTAGTAAAAGGGTTTGTGTCAACAAGAAAGTTATTTGTCCCTAGGCAATCGATAACAAGTACTGTAATCATTCTTGTAATTTTATATGAGGGAGACGCATGAGCTAACATACTTTCTCTACTTGGATCATATGCACTTATGATTGGAACTCTAGCAAACATCCGCAACTACTAAAGATCATAAAGGTCATGAAACCCAACCATAGCATTAAGTATCAAGTCCTCTTTACTCCCATACGTCATACCCCACTTCCTCGGGTTTAAGCTTCTGTCACTCTCGCAACCCACCATAAGCGAACCATCAACATATTGCAACACCCTACAACGGGGGGCCCTCATGTTTGTGCGAGAACGGAGGGCACAGTAGGACAACATCATAAATAAAATATACAATCATACCTACCAAGATCACGATTAACCCATAGGACAAAACGGATCTACTCAAACATCATAGGATAACCATAAATAATTGGGAAATAATATATGGAGTTGATCACCATGTTTAATAGAGAATACAACGAGGGGAAGAGGTGTTACACCGTTGCATAGAGGGGCAGAAAGTTGGTGTTGACGGTAGCAAGATTGTTGATGTAGATCGTCGTCCCGATCGTTGCCCTGGTGGCACTCCGGCGCCACCGGAAGCAAGGGGGAGAGACCCTCCCTCCTTCTTTCATCCTTGGCCTCCCCCCTAGATGGGAGGATAGTTCTCCCTATCGTCCATGGTCTCCATGGTGGCAGAGGGGCGGGAGCCTCTCCGAGATTGGATCTCCCTCTCTGTTCTCTTCTATTTCGCGTTCCCCACATCTGGCTGAGATTTGAACACGATTTTTTTCGAATATAAGCTTCCTTGCGCACGAAGTAGAGCTCCAACCGACGTACGAGGTGAGCACAACCCACCACCACGCGCCTGACTTAGGGGTGCTGCGCTGGTGTCTTGTGCCCTGTGTGGGCCTCCGTTTGCGGTGATTCGAACTCCCAAAATTCACATATATTCCAAAATAATTCATCATGAAATTTTATTGCATTTGGACTTTGTTTGATATGGATTTTCTGCAATACAAAAAACATGCAAAAAATAGGAACTGGCACTAGGCACTGTATCAATAGGTTAGTCCAATAAATCATATAAAAAGTTGCCAAAATTATGTAAAACTTGTATAATATTGGCATGAAACAATCAAAAATTATAGATACAATGGAGACGTATCAGCATCCCCAAGCTTAATTCATGCTCGTCCTCAAGCAGGTAAATGATAAAAAAGATAATTTTTGATGTGGAATGCTACCTAGCATAAACTTGATCATATATCTAATCATGGCATGAATATTAATACATAAGTGATTCAAAGCAATGGTCTATAATTTGACATAAAGACATCAATACTCAGGCATCCCAACAAACAATCATGTCTTTCAAAATATCAACGCTAAAGAAAGCTATCCCTACAAAATCGTATAGTCTTGTCATGCTCTGTCTTCTTAACACAAAGTATTTATCATGCACAACCCCGATGACAAGCCGAGCAATTGGTTCATACTTTTTAACGCGCTTCAGCTTTTTCAACCCCCACGCAATACATGACCGTAAGCCATGGATATAACACTACGGGTGGAATAGAGTATGATGATAGGGGTAAATATAAAGAAGAGAAAAAAGTAGAAAGTCTCACACCGACGCGACTAACCAATGGGCTATGGAGATGCCCATCAATTGATATCAATGCGAGGAGTAGGGATTGCCATGCAACGAATGCACTAAGGTGTATGAAAGCTCAATATGAAAACTAAGTGGGTGTGCATCTAATCCTATAATGAAAAATTCCCACTAGTTTATGAAAGTGACAACATAAGAGACTCTCCATATGAAAAACATGGTGCTACTTTGAAGCAGAAGTGTGGTAAAGGATACTAACAATGCCCCTTCTCTCTTTGTTTATATTTTATATTTTTTTATTTTTTTCTTTCTTTTCTTTCTTTTCTTTTTTTCTTTTTTTCTTTTTCTTTTTCTCTCATTGTCTAGAGTCTCATCCCGACTTGTGGGGAATCATAGTCTCCATCATCGTTTCCTAACTGGGGCACTGCTCTAAAAATGAATAATGATGATCATCACACTTCTATTTACTTATAATTCAAAAGAAATAAAAATTACAATCTGGAAATGTTCCAGGATGTGCAATGATATAGCGTAACATGTATGAGAATTGATGAACGCTGGCTGAGCCACAACTACTATGTCAGCTATATGATCATGCAAAGCAATATGACAATCAATGCTCAAGTCATCAAACAGAAGCGGTGGAAGTTGCATGGCAATATATCTCGGAATGGCCATCGAAAAGACATAATTGGTAGGTATGGTGGCTGTTTTGAGGAAGATATAATAAGGCTTATGTGTGATAGAGCGTATCATATCACGGGGTTTGGATGCACCTACAAAGTTTGCACTAACTGTCGAGGTGAGAAAGGGCAATGCACAGTACCGTAGAGGCTAGTGAATTGCGGAAAGGTAAGAGTGTGTATAATCCATGGACTCACATTAGTCATAAGGAACTCATATACTTATTCCAAAAGTTTATTAGCCCTAGAAGCAAAGTACTACTACGCATGCCCCTAGGGGGATAGATTGGTAGGAAAGGACCATCGCTCGTCCCCGACCGCCACTCATCAGGAGGACAATCAATAATAAACCATGCTCCAACTTCATAGCATAACGAGAGACTATACGTGCATGCTTCGGGAATCACAAACCTTAACACCAATCTTCCTACTAAACACAACCATTTACTAGTACCTCCCACATATTATCATCTCTATATCGCAAAACTATTGCAAGGAATCAAACATATCATATCCAGTGATCCATAAGTTGTATGTAGGATTTTATGACTAACTATGCAATTGACCAATTCTTTTTGACTCTCTAAATAGATATAAGTGAAGCATGAGAGTTTAATTCTTTCTACAAAATATCATGCTCTAACAAATATAGGTGAAGCAAAAGAGCATTCTTCAAATAATGGTTTTCTATGTGAAGAGAAACAGGCAATCCAAACTTCAAATGATATAAGTGAAGCACATGAAGCATTCTACAAGGCCATACTCAAAAGATATAAGTGAAGTGCAATGAGCATTCTACAAATAAACCATGGACTATCTCATACCGGCATGGTGCATAAAAGAAAAATGAAAACTAAATGCAAAAGACGCTCCAAGATTTGCACATATAATGTGAACGAAACGAATCTGAAAAAATACCGATACTTGTTGAAGAAATATGGGATGCCTTCTGGGGCATCCCCAAGCTTAGACACTTGAGTCTCCTTGAATATTTACTTGGGGTGCCTCGGGCATCCCCAAGCTTGAGCTCTTGCCTCTCCTCCTTCTCCTCACATTGAGACCTCCTGGATCTTCGAACACTTCATCCACACAAAACTTAATCGAAATTTTAGCGGCGTTAGTGCATATGATCAATGAAATCCCACCATGTACTTCTCTAACATTATTGTATAATTATAATCAAACATTACCCACTGTATTCTATGACAATTCTATGGCCCCAAGTCAAGGAGGCTTCAACAAGAACTCAAACATACGCAAATAATGAAGCTATAACAACAATCTGTGAAAACAGGACAGTCTGTAAAGATTCGAACATCCACCATACTTCTGTAACTCTAACAATTATGAAAAAATAGTAAAACCAAAAAAATTATACATAAAGACAGTACAAAATGTTTCGGAACCATTTGACGTTCCAGTAATTAATGTAAAATCGCGCACTACAGCCAAAGTTCTGTTTTGCACCGCACAAACCAACAAGTAATCTAAACATCCTAAAGGCAAATCTTGGCACATTATTTTTATAATACAATGGAATTGTACAAGGGGATAATTATTTTTGTTGGAAAGTTTCTGTAATTAAGATTCACAAAGTTTCCGTGAGCATGAAAAAAGTTCAAGGAGCTCCCCCACTTCAACAATGCTTGTCTCTCTCACTTTCACTTTCCTTTTTGAAAAGTTTTGTGTTCCCCTCTATATTTTTTTTATTTTTAAACTTTATAAAGGCAATCAACAGAAATAAATGACTCTCTAAAACTTCCGGGTTGTCTCCCTAGCAGCGCTTTCTTTAAATCCATTAAGCTAGGCATAAAGTGCTCAAGTAATGGATCCACCCGGATCCCAAGGTATATCAAATCTAGTTTTAATTAGCAATGATTTGGCATTTAGAAGTGAGCACAAAGCACCATATATCAAGCAATGACGAAGTCTAACTCTCTTCCTATGCATCGGCATGTCATACAAGAACAATTCATGCACATCAAGTAAAGGCCAATACATAGCATAAGCAGTTTCTTGCAATTTTATCCTGTTGGAAACATAGAGAAGTGGAGATATAGTTCCTATCTCATAATAATTGCAAGTAGTAGCAGCAAGCACATGCATATTATATTCATCAAAATCATCATGTGCAACGGTAAAAGGCAACCCATCAATATAATCCTTAACAAGAGCAAACTTCTCCGATGTAGTGTAGTTTGAAGAATTCAAAAAGATAATACGACTATCATGTGTGGGTGCAATAGCAACAATGTCATGTTTAACATAAGGAACAATAGCAAGTTCATCTCCATAAGCATAATTAATATTGGCATCATGGCCACAAGCATAGCAATCATCAAGTTCATCAAAAAGGAATATTTCAAAAGAATCCAAGGGATCATAACAATCATCATAGCATTCATCCTTCGATAAGAACAAAGGGGAATTAAACAATGTATGGGATAAAGAGTTACTCTTATTAGAAGGTGGGCATGGGTGATTAATCCGCTCTTCCTCCTTTTGTTCTTCGCTCTCTTCCTCATCTTTTTCATCCAATGAGCTCACAGTTTCATCATTTTCTTCTTCCGTAGACTCCAGCAAAATGTTAGTCTCTTCTTGGACATCAGAGGAGTCCTCAATATATGGTTTAACATAGGCATTAGAAACATAATTATCATAACAATATTTAAGTATGGCAAAATTTTCAGATTTGTAAAGAGTAGCATCATACTTTTCAATCAAAGAAGCAATTTCATAAGCACCCTTAAAAGCAACAAATTCTTCAATTTGTTCCATATCAAAGTAATTATAAACACCTTTGGCATAAGAAGATACGATTCCATTATCAATGAACTCACATTGGTAGGGAAGGTGTTTCTTAGGGTCTTCAGAACAACAAGTAAATCATATAATTCACATAAATTCCAAGCATAACATTGCATAGTATTAATTTGATGCTGTAAAAGTTTCCCTTTTTGAGACAAACGGAGTTGCAAAAAACAAGCATGCTCATCTAATGATTTTCCCTCAACTAAGCTAGTTTGGTTTTCAGCACGAGCAAAAATGGATCGAAGATGATCCAAGTAGAAAGCTTCAGTAGTATGATAGATTTTGGGTGGTTCTTCTACCACTGGTTTAGTAGGTACAACTAATTTTTTTTGGTATTTTACGTTTCCTACCCATAACTAGAGATAGAAAACACGAGCACAAAATAAAAATTACTTAGTGATAAAGCACACAAGCACACACGAGAATATTCACCCCACGCTATTGCTCCCCGGCAGTGGCGCCCGAAAAAGGTGTTGATAACCCACAAGTATAGGGGATGAATTGTAGCCTCTTTCAATAAGTAAGAGTGTCGAACCCAACGAGGAGCTAAAGGTAGAACAAATATTCCCGCAAGTTCTATCGACCACCAATACAACTCTATGCACGCTTGATGTTCAGTTTACCTAGAACAAGTATGAACTAGTTTGTAGGAGTGATGCTAGAACTATGTTGCAAGAATAAAACTAGAAGTACTTTGCAAGATAATAAAATTTAGGTGTTTAGTAAAAGGGTTTGTGTCAACAAGAAAGTTATTTGTCCCTAGGCAATCGATAACAAGTACCAGTAATCATTCTTGTAATTTTATATGAGGGAGAGGCATGAGCTAATATACTTTATCTACTTGGATCATATGAACTTATGATTGGAACTCTAGCAAGCATCCGCAACTACTAAAGATCATAAAGGTCGTGAAACCCAACCATAGCATTAAGTATCAAGTCCTCTTTACTCCCATGCGTCATACCCCACTTACTCGGGTTTAAGCTTCTGTCACTCTTGCAACCCACCATAAGTGAATCATGAACAAATTGCACCACTCTACAGCGGGGGCCCCCTCACGTTTTCGCGAGAACGGAGGGCACCGTAGGACAACACCATAAATAAAATATACAACCATACCTACCAAGATCACGATTAATCCATAGGACAGAACCATAGATCATTAGAAATAATATATGGAGTTGAGCACCATGTTTAAGTAGAGATTACAGCGGGGCGAAGAGGTGTTACACCGCTGCATAGAGGGGGAGAAAGTTGGTGTTGACGGTAGCAAGATGGTTGATGTAGATCGCCGTCCCGATCGTTGCCCCGGTGGCACTCCGGCGCCACCGGACGCAAGGGGGAGAGAGCCCCCCTCCTCCTTCTTCTTCATTGGCCTCCCCCCTAGATGGGAGGAGAGTTCCCCCTCTCGTCCATGGTCTCCATGGCGGCGGAGGGGCGGGAGCCCCTCCGAGATTGGATCTCCCTCTCTGTTCTCTTCCGTTTCGCGTTCCCCAGATCTGGCCGAAAACCGTTTATTATATTCCTGGAGATCCGTAACTCTGATTTCGCTGAGATTTTATCATGATTTTTTTCCAGATATAAGCTTCCTTGCGCCCGAAGTAGAGGTCCATCCGACGTATGAGGTGAGCACAACCCACCACCATGCGCCTGGCTCAGGGGTGGTGCGCTGGTGTCCTGTGCCCTGTGTGGGCCTCCGTTTGCGGTGATTCCAACTCCCAAAAATCACATATATTCCAAAATAATTCTCCATGAAATTTTATTGCATTGGAATTCGTTTGATATGGATTTTCTGCGATACGAAAATCATGCAAAAAACAAAAACTGGCACTGGGCACTAGATCAATAGGTTAGTCCAATAAATCATATTAAAAGTTACCAAAAGTATGTAAAACTTGTATAATATTGGCATGAAACAATCAAAAATTATAGATACGGTGGAGACGTATCAATATATCTTCTCAAGGTCGCATAGGATAGTTGGTGTCTTGTCTCTAAGACACTCCAAAGCATCTATCCTGATATTTCTACTACAGAGTTCCCTGGAGAATTGTCCCAACTCTGCAACTGCTCTGTATAAGTCAGGGTGGCCCAATCCTCTAAGGATAACATGTAATACCCTTTGAAGTATGACGTGGTAGTCATGAGTTTTCAACCCTTGTACCTTGTTTCCAGTTGCACTGACTCTCCTTTCAGGGTTGGAAGCAAATCCATGTGGGAATCTCATACGTGACAGGACCTTGCAGAATTCTTTTCTTTTTACCTTGTCCAAGACGTACACAGCTGGTGCTATATCCCATGGTTTACCTTCATCTTCCACCTGCAAATCCTTTCTGATACCCAGGTGTGTCAAATTACTCCTAGATTTTAAGGTATCTTTCATCTTGCCTTCAATATTAAGAAGTGCGCGGATAATGCTGTCACATATATTTTTGTCGATGTGCATCACATGAAGATTATGCCGCAGATCCAAATCTTTCCAATACTCCAAGTCCCACAAAGTGCACCTGCGGGTAAACAATAATCCCTCTTCTGCCCTGCCACGCTTCCTTTTCCTGCTACCATTATCAGGATGGTTTCCTGGTGTAATATGCCTGACCTTCTCTAATTCCACTTGAAACTCATCGGCGGTGAGCCTCTTTGGCGCATCACGGTTTTCATGCTTTGCATTGAACACATGTCTTCGGTATTTTGTAGGACACGGCTTGTCCTTGGAAAGGAAACGATGGTGTCCAATGTAACAGATCTTGCTAAGTATTTTGTATGAGAGCGGATTCTTGTCACAGCGAACACATGCATTCATTACTGCAGGATGCTGCTAACGCGACACTACGATAAGAGACCCTTCGACGAAACTGTGTGCGATGCAATAATCGCAAACGGTGGTGTAAAAAACCATAAAAACAGGTGCAAAACATTTGCGATGGAGGATGCATCAAACATGGTTCAGATTTTAGTTGCGTGTGTAATGCAGGGCATACGGTTCAGTTCAATTAATTGTTTGCGATGAGGAGGAACAAAAGAAACGGGCAGCCAGATGGAGGTGTGTGCGATATACAGCATACGGTTCACTCAGATGAACTGTTTGTGATTAGGCAACACAAAAGAAACTGTCAGCCAGATCAAGGTGTGTGCGATATACGGCATACGGTTCACTCGGATGAACTATTTGTGTTGAGATAAGAGAACAGAAATGGTTCAATATAACAAGATGTGTGTGATACGCGGCAAACAGGTCTGTAATCAGAAATGTGTTCGAAGACCGATAATAACACAGACGATTGCTGCTAATAAGACGTGTGTGTTGTGCGATGGGATTGCATACAGAACAACAACATTATATACACACTTATAAGGACATGGTTGCATAACCAAATTAAACATCCACTTACATAGGTGGCTACTACAACCATGGCATTTGCACACACCAAAGTAAGCTATTACATGCATAATTACATAGGTGGCTACTACACAGAGGACATTTCCACACACCAATAAAGTAAATTATATATTACATGCATGATTAACTAGCATAAATGATCATCTAATCATCATCAGCTTCTTGTGACGCTTGCCCTGCTTGTTGCTCGATACGGGATCATCGATTTGGGTAACGAGGCACTTCCTCATGTCAACGATCCGCCTGTGCATCTTGTAGCATGTGTACACGCTCTTGGCCGTGAACCTAAGTGAGGTTCATCCAGTTGCCGCATCCAGGCTCTGTGCCAGGATACGGGACTTTTTCTCTGGGCATCCTGCTTCATCTTTTCGTAGTAGGGGTCGATGATGGCCAAGGCAAGTTCGACCAGGGAGTCCTTCTTCGTGCTGCCCCAGACCCTGTAGTGGTCACGGATTTCGACAAGGTTCTTGGAGGCCAAGCCCGTAACACTAAGCGCATTAACATCGTCTTTGGTTTCCACCATGGAAACTTGTAGTCGGTGCTGTTGACAAACCAGTTGAAATGGTCACAAGGCTCTGTGGCCATGCAGTAGTGGTAGATGAGGACATGATGGCGCACGCACAACTAGGCGACGACAACCTTCTGATCTATGCCGGGAAGACCGGTGGTGTACTGGAGGTCGATGCCGACCACCTTGTACTTGTCTCGAGCAAGAAACTGCTCAACGCTGTTGATGTAGTCGTCCACCATGGCCGGGTCGATGGTGTACACCACCGAGAGATCCGTCTCCCTCGCATGGGTCTCCACTCTATCCTCGCCGAACTCCATTGGAGCGCCGCTAGACATCCCCTCTCTATGTGTCGTCGTGGGTGTGCTTGTTGTGTTGTGGGGCGCAATCGAAAGGATGAAGAGAATAAGGTTATAATGGCCGGAGAATTAAAGGGGAAGCCGGACGGCCAGGAATATTGGCAGGCCCTGATGGCAGTTCTAATTTGCAGCGTGTAACTCGATCATGCCGCACGTAACTGCATCGTGTGGCAACGCGCGCGGCGCAACCGCATGCATATGGGGCCCCTGACGTGATCGTGCGCACGCCCAACCGCTGGCAGAGCGCGCGCGGAGGGACGCAAGCAGAGCGCTCCGCAATCGCCTCAACAGTGAGTAACCATATATATGCATATAGCAGTTGAACACGCAAGGAAAAGCTATCCACAAGCCCAACGCGCCGACGAACGCGATCAGAGCGCGCCGCGGCGCCTAACAGCGAGCACAGCGCGCTGCGGCGCCTAACGGCGGGATAGACCTTCATTCAAGCCAATCAACATGTGTTCAAAAAAAAATTTCAAAAAGTAACGAGGTAGACACTAGCAGCACAACTTATAAATTGACAGATGGAGTACTAGTTACAGTGATGCATATAATTAAGCAAAGGGATCGCACATGTCTGTATTGACTGGAACGAGAATGCAATAGAAAATAAGAATTAAGGCCACGATGATGCGATCGCAGTGGTGTTTATAGGAGGCAAGAAGAAAGATGCATCCATCACTGTACGACCTCCTCCTCCTCAACTCAGTGTGCCGGGCCACCGACCGGGGGGTAAGATGCAGCGGCTTTTGTGGTGAGGTCAAGGTGCTTCTCAGCAAAGGCATCCAAGGCTTCCAGCTGGCTGAAGAAGGCTAACATCATAGCATCCTCACTGGCCTTGTAGATACCTATGTACACGATTTGCTCGTACACATGGATGTGTAGGTCGACGGATTCTTGCAGGGCGAGGTGCCTCGCGGCGAGCGCGACCTCCAGGTGGACATTCTACGTGGCGTCGGCGGGCAGTCGCAGGGCCACCAGTGCTTGAAAGAGGTTCCGACCATGGAGGCCGATTAGGGTGGTAGGCAATGAGGAGCCTGGGCGCGCGGGCTGGAAGAGTACGGCGATGTCGTCCGCGAGCATCTTGACGACGGTGAACCTGTTGGTGGTGCGAACGATCATCTGGTCCAACTGAGAGTCGTAGCTGGCGTCGACGGCGGCCATCCACCAGCCGGTCGCCAACACCGTCTGGAGACAATCCACAGTGCCATGCCGTAGGCCGGCATCATGGACCATCTAGCACAGCTGCTGTCCGCTCGCGCGCATCGCCGCCATGGGTCTCGAGTGAGCACTTTTGCGCTTATTAGTGTAGGTGCTTAGGCAAATGCTTAGGTGTGTACGATGTGGTAGATGCATTGGAATGGAGGGGCGCCTTTATATGAGTGCAAACTGTGTTGCATTCACATGGTGCAGCCTCTTTTCCCGGTCCTCCTTGAGGGAAATATGCCCTAGAGGCAATAATAAAGTTATTATTTATTTCCTCATATCATGATAAATGTTTATTATTCATGCTAGAATTGTATTAACTGGAAACATAATACATGTGTGAATACATAGACAAACATAATGTCACTAGTATGCCTCTACTTGATTAGCTCGTTAATCAAAGATGGTTGAGTTTCCTAGCCATAGACATGAGTTGTCATTTGATTAATGGGATCACATCATTAGGAGAATGATGTGATTGACTTGACCCATCCTGTTAGCTTAGCACTTGATCGTTTAGTATGTTGCTATTGCTTTCTTCATGACTTATACATGTTCCTATGACTATGAGATTATGCAACTCCCATTTACCGGAGGAACACTTTGTGTGCAACCAAACGTCACAACGTAACTGGGTGATTATAAAGGTGCTCTACAGGTGTCTCCGAAGGTAGTTGTTGGGTTGGCGTATTTCGAGATTAGGATTTGCCACTCCGATTGTCGGAGAGGTGTCTCTGGGCCCACTCGGTAATACACATCACTATAAGCCTTGCAAGCATTGTAACTAATGAGTTAGTTTCGAGATGATGTATTACGGAATGAGTAAAGAGACTTGCCGGTAACGAGATTGAACTAGGTATTGAGATACCGACGATCGAATCTCGGGCAAGTAACACACCGATGACAAAGGGAACAACGTATGTTGTTATGCGGTTTGACCGATAAAGATCTTCATAGAATATGTAGGAGCCAATATGAGCATCCAGGTTCCGCTATTGGTTATTGACCGGAGACATGTCTCGGTCATGTCTACATAGTTCTCGAACCCGTAGGGTCCGCACGCTTAAAGTTTCGGTGACGATTGTATTATGATTTTTTGTGTTTTGATGTACCGAAGGTAGTTCGGAGTCCCGGATGTGATGATGGACATGACGAGGAGTCTCGAAATGGTCAAGACGTGAAGATCGATATATTGGACGACTATGTTCGGCCACCGGAAAGGTTTCGAGGAGTTTCGGACATATACCGGAGTACCGGGGGGTTACCGGAACCCCCTGGGGAGACTAATGGGCCTATTGGGCCCTAGTGGGGAAGAGGAGGGGCGGCCAAGGGCAGCCGCGTGCCCCCTTCCCCCCAGTCGGAATTGGACAAGGAGGGGGGCGGCGCCCCCCTTTCTTTTCCCCCTCTCTCTCCTTCCCTCTCCTCTCCTACTCCCACTTGGAAGGGGGGACTCCTATTCCCGGTGGGAGTAGGACTCCTCATGGGGCGCGCCTAGGGAAGCCGGCCCCCTCCCCCTCCTCCACTCCTTTATATACGGGGAGGGGGGCACCCCTTGGAGACACAACAATTGATCTCTTGCTCTCTTAGCCGTGTGCGGTGCCCCCCTCCACCATATTCCACCTCGATCATATTGTAGTGGTGCTTAGGTGAAGCCCTATGTCGGTAGCAACATCATCACCGTCATCACGCCGTCGTGCTGACGGAACTCACCTGTGAAGCTGTGCTGGATCGAGTTCGCGGGACGTCACCGAGCTGAACGTGTGCTGAACTCGGAGGTGCCGTGCGTTCGGTACTTGGATCGGTCGGATCGTGAAGACATACGACTACGTCAACCGCGTAGTTCTAACGCTTCCGCTTTCGGTCTACGAGGGTATGTGGACACACTCTCCCCTCTCGGTGCTATGCATCACCATGATCATGTGTGTGCGTTGGAATTTTTTTGAAATTACCACGTTCCCCAACAGTGGCATCCGAGCCAGGTTTTATGCGTAGATGTTATATGCACGAGTAGAACACAAGTGAGTTGTGGGCGATACAAGTCATACTGCTTACCAACATGTCATACTTTGGTTCGGCGGTATTGTTGGATGAAGCGGCCCGGACCGACATTACGCGTACGCTTACGCGAGACTGGTTCTACCGACGTGCTTTGCACACAAGTGGCTGACGGGTGTTAGTTTCTCCAACTTTAGTTGAACCGAGTGTGGCTACGCCCGGTCCTTGAGAAGGTTAAAACATCACTAACTTGACGAACTATCATTGTGGTTTTGATGCGTAGGTAAGAACGGTTCTTGCTCAGCCCATAGCAGCCACGTAAAACTTGCAACAACAAAGTAGAGGACGTCTAACTTGTTTTTGCAGGGCATGTTGTGATGTGATATGGTCAAGGCATGATGCTATATTTATTGTATGAGATGATCATGTTTTGTAACCGAGTTATCGGCAACTGGCTGGAGCCATATGGTTGTCGCTTTATTGTATGCAATGCAATCGCCCTGTAATGCTTTACTTTATCACTAAGCGGTAGCGATAGTCGTATAAGCAATAGTTGGCGAGACAACAACGATGCTACGATGGAGATCAAGGTGTCGTGCCGGTGACGATGGTGATCATGACGGTGCTTCGGAGATGGAGATCACAAGAACAAGATGATGATGGCCATATCATATCACTTATATTGATTGCATGTGATGTTTATCTTTTATGCATCTTATTTTGCTTAGATCGACGGTAGCATTATAAGATGATCTCTCACTAAATTTCAAGGTATAAGTGTTCTCCCTGAGCATGCACCGTTGTGAAAGTTCTTCGTGCTGAGACATCACGTGATGATCGGGTGTGATAAGCTCTACGTTCAAATACAACGGGTGCAAGACAGTTTGCACACGCGGAATACTCAGGTTAAACTTGACGAGCCTAGCATATGCAGATATGGCCTCGGAACACTGAGACCGAAAGGTCGAGCGTGAATCATATAGTAGATATGATCAACATAGTGATGTTCACCATTGAAACTACTCCATCTCACGTGATGATCGGACATGGTTTAGTTGATATGGATCACGTAATCACTTAGAGGATTAGAGGGATGTCTATCTAAGTGGGAGTTCTTTAATAACTTGATTAACTGAACTTTAATTTATCATGAACTTAGTACCTGATAGTATTTTTGCATGTCTATGTTGTTGTAGATAGATGGCCCGTGCTGTTGTTCCGTTGAATTTTAATGCGTTCCTTGAGAAATCAAAGTTGAAAGATGATGGTAGCAATTACATGGATTGGGTCCATAACTTGAGGATTATCCTCATTGCTGCACAGAAGAATTACGTCCTAGAAGCACCGCTAGGTGCCAAACCTGCTGCAGGAGCAACACCAGATGTTATGAACGTCTGCAGAGCAAAGCTGATGACTACTCGATAGTTCAGTGTGCCATGCTTTACAGCTTAGAACCGGGACTTCAATGACGTTTTGAGCGTCATGGAGCATATGAGATGTTCCAGGAGTTGAAGTTAATATTTCAAGCAAATGCCAGGATTGAGAGATATGAAGTCTCCAATAAGTTCTACAGCTGCAAGATGGAGGAGAATAGTTCTGTCAGTGAGCATATACTCAGAATGTCTAGGTATAACAATCACTTGATTCAACTGGGAGTTAATCTTCCGGATGGTAGTGTCATTGACAGAATTCTTCAATCACTGCCACCAAGCTACAAGAGCTTCGTGATGAACTATAATATGCAAGGGATGGATAAGACAATTCCCGATCTCTTCGCAATGCTAAAAGCTGCGGAGGTAGAAATCAAGGAGCATCAAGTGTTGATGGTCAACAAGACCACTAGTTTCAAGAAAAAGGGCAAAGGGAAGAAGAAGGGGAACTTCAAAAAGAACAGCAAACAAGTTGCTGCTCAAGAGAAGAAACCCAAGTCTGGACCTATGCCTGAAACTGAGTGCTTCTACTGCAAGCAGACTGGTCACTGGAAGCGGAACTGCCCCAAGTATTTGGCGGATAAGAAGGATGGCAAGGTGAACAAAGGTATATGTGATATACATGTTATTGATGTGTACCTTACTAATGTTCGCAGTAGCACCTGGGTATTTGATACTGGTTCTGTTGCTAATATTTGCAACTCGAAACAGGGACTACAGATTAAGAGAAGATTGGCTAAGGACGAGGTGATGATGCGCGTGGGAAATGGTTCCAAAGTCGATGTGATCGCAGTCGGCACGCTACCTCTACATCTACCTTCGGGATTAGTTTTAGACCTAAGTAATTGTTATTTGGTGCCAGCGTTGAGCATGAACATTATATCTGGATCTTGTTTGACGCGAGATGGTTATTCATTTAAATATGAGAATAATGGTTGTTCTATTTATATGAGTAATATCTTTTATGGTCATGCACCCTTGAAGAGTGGTCTATTTTTGTTAAATCTCGATAGTAGTGATACACATATTCATAATGTTGAAGCCAAAAGATGCAGAGTTGATAGTGATAGTGCAACTTATTTGTGGCACTGCCATTTGGGTCATATTGGTGTAAAGCGCATGAAGAAACTCCATACTGGTGGACTTTTGGAATCACTTGATTATGAATCACTTGGTACTTGCGAACCGTGCCTCATGGTCAAGATGACTAAAACGCCGTTCTCCGGAATTATGGAGCGAGCAACTGATTTGTTGGAGATCATACATACTGATGTATGTGGTCCAATGAATGTTGAGGCTCGCGGAGGGTATCGTTATTTTCCCACCTTCACAGATGATTTAAGCAGATGTGGGTATATCTACTTAATGAAACATAAGTCTGAAACATTTGAAAAGTTCAAAGAATTTCAAAGTGAAGTGGAAAATTATCGTAACAAGAAAATAAAGTTTCTACGATCTGATCGTGGAGGACAATATTTGAGTTACGAGTTTGGTCTACATTTGAAACAATGCGGAATAATTTCGCAACTCACACCACCCGGAACACCACAGCGTAATGGTGTATCCGAACATCGTAATCGTACTTTACTAGATATGGTGCGATCTATGATGTCTCTTACTGATTTACCGCTATCGTTTTGGGGTTATGCTTTAGACACGGCTGCATTCACGTTAAATAGGGCACCATCGAAATCTGTTGAGACGACGCCTTATGAACTGTGGTTTGGCAAGAAACCAAAGTTGTCATTTCTTAAAGTTTGGGGCTGCGATGCTTATGTGAAAAAGCTTCAACCTGATAAGCTCGAACCCAAATTGGAGAAATGTGTCTTCATAGGATACCCAAAGGAAACTGTTGGGTACAACTTCTATCACAGATCTGAAGGTAAGACTTTTGTTGCTAAATTTGGATTCTTTCTAGAGAAGGAGTTTCTCTCGAAAGAAGTGAGTGGGAGGAAAGTAGAACTTGATGAGGTAACTGTACCTGCTCCCTTATTGGAAGGCAGTTCATCACAGAAACCGGTTCCTGTGATGCCTACACCAATTAGTGAGGAAGCTAATGATGATGATCATGAAGTTTCAGATCAAGTTACTACTGAACCTCGTAGGTCAACTAGAGTAAGATCCGCACCAGAGTGGTACGGTAATCCTGTTCTGGAGGTCATGTTACTAGACCACGACGAACCTACGAACTATGAGGAAGCGATGATGAGCCCAGATTCCGCAAAATGGCTAGAGGCCATGAAATCGGAGATGGGATCCATGTATGAGAACAAAGTGTGGACTTTGGTTGACTTCCCGATGATCGGCAAGCAATTGAGAATAAATAGATCTTCAAGAAGAAGACTGACGCTGACGGTAATGTTACTGTCTATAAAGCTCGACTTGTTGCGAAAGGTTTTCGACAAGTTCAAGGGATTGACTACGATGAGACCTTCTCACCCGTAGCGATGCTTAAGTCCGTCCGAATCATGTTAGCAATTGCCGCATTTTATGATTATGAAATTTGGCAAATGGATGTAAAGACTGCATTCCTGAATGGATTTCTGGAAGAAGAGTTGTATATGATGCAACCTGAAGGTTTTATCGATCCAAAGGGAGCTAACAAAGTGTGCAAGCTCCAGCGATCCATTTATGGACTGGTGCAAGCCTCTCAGAGTTGGAATAAATGTTTTGATAGTGTGATCAAAGCATATGGTTTTATATAGACTTTTGGAGAAGCCTGTATTTACAAGAAAGTGAGTGGGAGCTCTGTAGCATTTCTAATCTTATATGTGGATGACATATTGTTGATTGGAAATGATATAGAATTTTTGGATAGCATAAAAGGATACTTGAATAAGAGTTTTTTAATGAAGGACCTCGGTGAAGCTGCTTACATATTGGGCATCAAGATCTATAGAGATAGATCAAGACGCTTAATTGGACTTTCGCAAAGCACATACCTTGACAAAGTTTTGAAGAAGTTCAAAATGGATCAAGCAAAGAAAGGGTTCTTGCTTGTGTTACAAGGTGTGAAGTTGAGTAAGACTCAATGCCCGACCACTGCAGAAGATAGAGATAAAATAAAAGATGTTCCCTATGCTTCAGCCATAGGCTCTATCATGTATGCAATGCTGTGTACCAGACCTGATGTGTGCCTTGCTATTAGTTTAGCAGGGAGGTACCAAAGTAATCCAGGAATGGATCACTAGACAGCGGTCAAGAACATCCTGAAATACCTGAAAAGGACTAAGGATATGTTTCTCGTTTATGGAGGTGACAAAGAGCTCATCCTAAATGGTTACGTTGATGCAAGCTTTGACACTGATCCGGACGATTCTAAATCGCAAACCGGATACGTGTTTATATTGAACGGTGGAGCTGTCAGTTGGTGCAGTTCTAAACAAAGCGTCGTGGCGGGATCTACGCGTGAAGCGGAGTACATAGCTGCTTCGGAAGCAGCAAATGAAGGAGTCTGGATGAAGGACTCCATATCCGATCTAGGTGTCATACCTAGTGCATCGGGTCTAATGAAAATCTTTTGTGACAATACTGGTGCAATTGCCTTGGCAAAGAAATCCAGATTTCACAAGGGAACCAAGCACATCAAGAGACGCTTCAACTCCATCCGGGATCAAGTCCAGGTGGGAGACATAGAGATTTGCAAGATACATAGGGATATGAATGTTGCAGACCCGTTGACTAAGCCACTTCCACGAGCAAAACATGATCAACACCAAGGCTCCATGGGTGTTGGAATCATTACTGTGTAATCTAGATTATTGACTCTAGTGCAAGTGGGAGACTGTAGGAAATATGCCCTAGAGGCAATAATAAAGTTATTATTTATTTCCTCATATCATGATAAATGTTTATTATTCATGCTAGAATTGTATTAACCGAAAACATAATACATGTGTGAATACATAGACAAACATAATGTCACTAGTATGCCTCTACTTGACTAGCTCGTTAATCAAAGATGGTTGAGTTTCCTAGCCATAGACATGAGTTGTCATTTGATTAACGGGATCACATCATTAGGAGAATGATGTGATTGACTTGACCCATCCCGTTTGCTTAGCACTTGATCGTTTAGTATGTTACTATTGCTTTCTTCATGACTTATACATGTTCCTATGACTATGAGATTATGCAACTCCCGTTTATCGGAGGAACACTTTGTGTGCAACCAAACGTCACAACGTAACTGGGTGATTATAAAGGTGCTCTACAGGTGTCTCCGAAGGTACTTGTTGGGTTGGCGTATTTCGAGATTAGGGTTTGCCACTCCGATTGTCGGAGAGGTGTCTCTGGGCGCACTCGGTAATACACATCACTATAAGCCTTGCAAGCATTGTAACTAATGAGTTAGTGGCGAGATGATGTATTACGGAACAAGTAAAGAGACTTCCCGGTAATGAGATTGAACTAGGTATTGAGATACCGACGATCGAATCTCGGGCAAGTAACACACAGATGACAAAGGGAACAACGTATGTTGTTATGTGGTTTGACCGATAAAGATCTTCATAGAATATGTAGGAGCCAATATGAGCATCCAGGTTCCGCTATTGGTTATTGACCGGAGACATGTCTCGGTCATGTGTACATAGTTCTCGAACCCGTAGGGTCCGCACGCTTAAAGTTTCGGTGACGATTGTATTAAGTTTTTGTGTTTTGATGTACCGAAGGTAGTTCGGAGTCCCGGATGTGATGACGGACATGACGAGGAGTCTTGAAATGGTCGAGACATAAAGATCGATATATTGGACGACTATGTTCGGCCACCGGAAAGGTTTCGGGGAGTTTCGGACATATACCGGAGTACCGGGGGGTTACCGGAACCCCCTGGGGAGACTAATGGGCCTATTGGGCCCTAGTGGAGAAGAGGAGGAGCGGCCAAGGGCAGCCGCGCGCCCCTTCCCCATAGTCCGAATTGGACAAGGAGGGGGCGGCGCCCCCCTTTCCTTTCCCCCTCTCTCTCCTTCCCTCTCCTCTCCTACTCCCACTAGGAAGGGAGGAGTCCTACTCCCGGTGGGAGTAGGACTCCTCATGGGGCGCGCCTAGGGAGGCCGGCCCCCTCCCCCTCCTCCACTCCTTTATATACGGGGAGGGGGGCACCCCTTGGAGACACAACAATTGATCTCTTGCTCTCTTAGCCGTGTGCGGTGCCCCCCTCCACCATATTCCACCTCGATCATATCGTAGCGGTGCTTAGGCGAAGCCCTGCGTCGGTAGCAACATCATCACCGTCATCACGCCGTCGTGCTGACGGAACTCACCCGTGAAGCTCTGCTGGATCGGAGTTCGCAGGACGTCATCGAGCTGAACGTGTGCTGAACTCGGAGGTGCCGTGCGTTCTGTACTTGGATCGGTCGGATCGTGAAGACGTACGACTACATCAACCGCGTTGTTCTAACGCTTTCGCTTTCGGTCTACGAGGGTACGTGGACACACTCTCCCCTCTCGTTGCTATGCATCACCATGATCCTGTGTGTGCATAGGAGTTTTTTTGAAATTACTACGTTCCCCAGCACTCCTCCCATTACTTCCCTCATGCATTCACACGATACTAATTGAAGGACGATGCATCATTGGCCGTTCAACATTTTGGGAACCGCTACCCTCTCCGGCGTTTGCATTAAAGCCATATCGGAACTGCACCGCTTGCTGTTAAATCAAATAGTACTGCACCGCCCGGCTGAACACGCCTCCTCGCCTCCATCTATGCTTAATTACTGAATTTTAGTTGCAAAAATTAGATACTGCTAGTGATTTTTAGTTTCATATTTTGACGAATCGCAGTGTTACAAGGTTGACAACTGGCAATGTTACTAGATCAACAAATGTAAATCTTTCCAGTTTGACAAATGGTAACATACCCAATATGACAGATGCAAATCTTACCAAATTGTTTGTACGTGGTTGCACACGGGTCATCCAAAACAACCGTTTGCGTTGAAGGGATGCACAAATCCTGTGCTGCGGATTTCCCTCGACTTAAGGGGGAAGACCATAGCTCTCACTTTGCATACGGGTGTTCGATCTAAAACGTTTGCGATCAAGAGCTGCAGAAATCCTGCTCGGCACATTTTCTCTTGGCTTCCTGGGGAAGTTGTCGGTTTGCATAGGGGTGTTGTAACTAAAACGTTTGCGATCAATAGTTGCACAAATCCTGCTTGGTACATTTTCCCTTGGCTTCCTGGGGAAGCTGTCGGTTTGCATACGGGTGTTCTAACTAAAACATTTGCGATGAGTGTTTTATATTTAAAAACTGTTGACGTTTTTTTCAAAAGAAAATCGTTTGATAAGTATATTCAAAAGAAACCATATCTTTCCTTCAGTCACACTGCGAATTTATATTCATATGATCAAGAATTCGAGATACAGTATTAAACCCTAAAAAACTATTTCCGGCGGCGGCGGAGGCAGCGTGCCGCACCGTCGTTGTCGTTGTCTTCCTCCGGGACGCCGTTGTTGAAGTCTTCAAGGCAGCACAGAATGTTCTTCACTTGTAAATGAAACATCGTGTTGTCGCGCGATCGACGAGCAGGGCGCGGGAGGACGACAACTGGCACCGCCGAGAGGTAGCGGTCGACGGCAGCATCTCATGCCGCTGAGGGGGGCACGCGCATGGGAACGGGCGCGGCGGGTGCAGTCAAATGCACGAGGACCGGCGCCACGGTGGGTGGAGGGGCACGCACTGACAGGGGCGCGGGCGCGGCGGGGCAGCCAAATGCACGGGGGCTGGCGCCACGGTGGGTGGAGGGGCGCGCACGGGCACGGGCACGAGCACGGGCGCGGGTGCTAGCATGTACATGAGCTCGCACGGGTCCGCGGAGACGTCTCTGACGCCCGCGGCTTCCAGCTCTGCGATAGTGCTTGGCGACCAGCCCGTCAATGCTACGGGGATGGTAGCTGGCGCATGCGCGTGGATGGGAGCTGGGACGGGAGCGGGGGTAGCAACCGCCACAGCCAGCTTGTTCTGGGCCATGTCCATGAGGCCGCATTCCTCCTTATTTTCTATCTCCTCCCGCTCGGAGTTGACTTCACCAAACTTGAAGACTAGTGGCAGATGATCATTCTGCGCCATGGCGTTGGTGGGGGTCTGCGGGAGGGAGGGGAATGGAAGGCGAACAGTAAGGCTGCCCGTATTAAACAGCGGCTCGAGCGCCATTAATGGAGAGGAAGGCGGGTGGCCATGGAAGTCAATGGGCTCGCTTCCCAGTGAGCCTGCGCAGCGTACAACTCTCACGCTTCCCGGTGAGCCTGCGCATTGGAGGACAGCTTGCAGGCCTCTCGGTCAGCCTGCGCAACGGACTCCGCTCACACGCCTCCCATTCAGTCAAGGTCAAGCAACTGTCCACACGACACCTCCTATAGCCATTGAAACGAAGACACGTGGTGTCACGTGAATGGTAAACAGAACACACACGATTTGAATTATACAAACGTTTGAGATATTAAAGTGGCAGTTATTTTTTCAAAATGCCTTTGTTGGCTGTTATCCGAGTGAGCCTTCTCTCAAAATGGACACGAAAAATACCACAGCATGTCGGGTGCCGTTCCATGATAGGATGCCAAGTTTCATGAATTTCAGACGAGTTTTGGATTTACTAGAATTTAAAAACAAAGTATCTCAACATTTTGCCAGCAATCAACGGTGCCCTGGTGTTTGAAATTCATTCCCATTTCTTGCATGGGACCTAAGCATGCACCCAAGGACACAGATTTGATTTTCAACCAATTTATATGCATTAGAGCATGTGCATGTAGTTCAAATTTGAATTATGCACATCAATGCATTGAAAACTCAATTAATGCATAAAAACGTCCAAACGAGCCCCAAAAAATTACAAAAATTGACACAACACTCATGTTGTCCCATGTTGACATGAGAAAAAAATTGAAAGCAATAAGAGGCAATGGATACCGTTTCGTCCCCAAAGGAGGGACGTTCCCTACCGAAACCATCATGCTTGTTGTGAGAAGCATATCCCAAACCTGCCCCAAATAGGACAAAAAATTTACCACGGCATGTTGATGCCGCTCCATGATATCATGCCAAGTTTCATGAATTTCAGACAACCTTTGGATTTACTATAATTTAAAAACTAGGTATCTCAATGTTTGTGGTCGAGTGACCGTGGCACGGTGTTTGACATGCGTTCCCATTTCTTGCATGGGGCCTAAGCATGCAACCAAGGGCACAAATTTGATTTTTCAACCAATTTATATGCATTAGAGCATGTGCATGTAGTTCAAATTTTAATTATGCACATAAATGCAATGGAGACTCAATTAATGCATAAAAATGTCCAAACGAACCCCGAAAAATCCCAAAAATTGACACAACACTATTGTTGTTCTATGTTGACACGAGAAATTTTTTGAAAGCAATAAGAGGCAATGGATATCGTTTCGTCCCCAACAGTGGGACGTTCCCTACAGAAACCATCAGGCTTGTTGTGAGAACCTCTGGTTTGTGAGAAGCATATCCCCAAACCTGCCCCAAATGGGACAAAAAATTTACCACGGCATGTTGACGCCGCTCCATGATAGAATGTCAAGTTTCATGAATTTCAGACGAGATTTGGATTTACCAGAATTTAAGAACCAGGTATCTCAATGTTTGCGGCCGAGTGACCGTGGCAGGGTATTTGACATTCGTTCCCATTTCTTGCATGGGACCTAAGCATGCAACCAGGGGCACAAACTTGAATTTTCAACCAATTTATATGCATTAGAGCATGTGCATGTAGTTTAAATTTGAATTATGCACATAAATGCATTGGAAACTCAACTAATGCATAAAAATGTCCAAACGAACCCCGAAAAATCCCAAAAATTGACACAACACTCATGTTGTTCTATGTTGACACGAGAAAAAATTTGAAAGCCATAAGAGGCAATGGATATCGTTTCGTCCCCAAAGGTTGGATGTTCCCTACCGAAACTATCAGGCTTGTTGTGAGAAGCTCTGGTTTGTGAGAAGCATATCCCCAAACCTGCCCCAAATGGGACAAAAAAATTAAAAACCAGGTATCTCAATGTTTGCGGCTGAGTGACCGTGGCAGGGTGTTTCACATTCGTTCCCATTTCTTGCATGGGACCTAAGCATGCAACCAAGGACAAACATTTGATTTTGCAACCCGTTTTTATGGACGTAGCACGTGCATGTAGTTCAATTTCTAATTATGCACATAAATGCCTAGAAAACTCAATTAACGTATAAAAATGTCCAAACGATCCCTGAAAAAATCCAAAATTTAACACGACACTCCAGTTGTTCTATGTTTACACTAGGAAAAAAAATTGAAATGAAGAAGAGGCGATGAATATCGTTTTGTCCACAAAGGTGACACGTTTCCCTAATGGAACCACGAGGCTTTCTTGTGAGAAGCTTATACCACAACCTGCCCCAAATGGTACAATAT
Organism: Triticum aestivum; assembly: GCF_018294505.1. Lineage (NCBI taxonomy): Eukaryota > Viridiplantae > Streptophyta > Magnoliopsida > Poales > Poaceae > Triticum > Triticum aestivum. Next base: position 126,476,978 of record NC_057802.1, on the reverse strand, counting down.
TTTTTACCCCAGCATGTTGATGCCATTCCATGATAGCATGCCAAGGTTCATGAATTTCAGACGGGTTTTGGATTTACTAGAATTACAAAAGCAAGTACCTTAACATTTGCCGGAGAGCCACGATGCCGTGGTGTTCGAAATTCATCCCCATTTCTTGCATGGGACATAAGCATAAACCCATGGACACATATATGATTTTACAACTCATGTTGGTGCACCGGACCATGTGCATGTGCTTTAATTTTGAATTGTGCACCTGAAATGGCTAGAAAACCAATTTAATGTATAAAATTTCCTAACGAACCCTGAATAATTCCAATTTTTTACAGCACACATATAGTTGCATGTTCACTGCAGATAAAAGGTCTAGCAATTCAAACACCGTCCATTGCCGCTGTGACCCCATTATGTAATACAAATGAACACGAAAAATCAAGTAGATCCCACACAGTTTATTATCACCAACCATGTGAGATGCAGCACAAAATATCTTCGAGCACCATCAGATTATAGTACGCATACGGCTTACGGAAGAAGGTGCAATGGCTACAGTCCACAACCCGCTCTGAATAAGGGACCGTGTCTGATGACACTTTGCGCCCCAGTTTTTTCGCTGAAGCGATTCCAAATTTTCGGCTTCCACGGAAATATCTACCTCCCCGCCCCCTCACCCTTACCAAAAGCCACATTTCTCCTGTTTCCGCCTTCCTTTCGAAATTGAAACCTTCACTCCTTGCTTGCAGCACCGCCTCCTCGCCGGCGACCCTCCTTCACGCTGCTCGGCCTTGCCTATCCAGGCAGGTAATCCACACCCGACCCCCATCCTCCTCCTCCTTCCACATCCCACATGCCCCGACCGCCAGCGCAAGCGTGACACCTTCCACCCAAATCACCGACCCCTCCACCACATAAGCGCCGCCCTAAGCCATAGTGCACGCAGCATAGCTAGGATCACAAGGAGCATTTGGCAGCAAAGAAGCAAATTGCGGCCGCACGCACGGATGAGGTCGCGATGGCTGCCTTTCGTGCCGACCCCCAGATCTTGGAGGAGCACCTCGCCGTCGAGGCCGTCGTCGACGCCTCGTGCGCCGATGCCGCGACGCGGTTTGCTGCTTTAAACGACAGTTCGTGGAGGTTTCTCGAGGCCACCTTCGGTGCCTTCAACGAAGACTACGAGGTGTTTTCTCGGCATGGCTCAGACATCTCACCACTATGACGAGGGCACCCACGAAGCGGAGGCCTCGCCCTCTTCCATGTCCAAGGAGCCAATCATCATCGACATCTCCGACAATGAGGAGTAGCTTGTCTTATTAGCTCACTATAAGGACCCATGTTCAGTTTGCTAGCTACTGCCTTTCCTTAACAAATTCTAGTGAATTGTGCTATCTACTTTTACCATGCAATCTTCTGCTCTAGAGAATATGTTCTATAAGTTGTCCAATGTGGTGTTCAATTAACTGTTTGGTACAATTCTGCAAATGTGATGTTCAATTCTTCAGGGTGCAATTTTCCAAGTTGTCAAGCATGCTTGGTTTCGTTAACTGTCTGATCTTCTATTAGGAGTATGTTATATTGTGCAATGTGGTGCTCAGTTAACTTTTGGTTTATTTGTTGTGGTGTTTAGTTGTAGCGACCAGACCTCAAATGGTTTGTGCTGCTGTGCACCAGTGTCATCCCTGGATCAGTAATGCTGACACGCACAGTACAAATGGAGGATTTATAACAGAGTAGCAATCACACACTTATTACACCGAATATCTCCAAAGAGATTAAGTATGATAAATATGGCTTAAGGCCATCTAATAACGATAACAGCGGAAGACTTGGAAGATAAGTGAGTCCATCAACTCCAGCGGCATCACTGAGTATAAGACCACGACCTAAGGCACCTTACTCGTCGTCTGAAAAGTCTGCAACATGAAACGTTGCAGCCCGAAAATGGGTCAGCACATAGAATATGCTGGCAATATAACACACAGAGAATAGTGAACATAATAATGCTATACTACATGCATATATGGCTGGTGGAAAGCTCTATGGTTACGGTTTTGCGAAAAGCCAATTTTTCCCTACTGCAAAGGAATAAATTTTATTTAATTATCATGGTGGCTGTGAAACATTGATATGGTTGACAGTATCTCAATCCCAATTAAGAATCATCATTAACACAACAAAATTAATTAAAAGTAACATGGTGATGAGATTCAAATGATAATCCAGGTACTAGATACTCAAGTTGTCCATAACCGGGGACACGGCTAACCATGATTAGTTTGTACACTCTGCAGAGGTTTGCGCATTTTTCCCCACAAGACTCGATTGCCTCCGCTTGGTTCTCGCGCTGCATGATGTTTGAGAAACGGATGACCGAGACACAGTCTTTCAGAAACAATCACCCTTTACTCCGGATGGACAGTTACACCTACTTTCCCCTACATCTGCTAGCCCACCTCTTCAAGAGATCATGTAACCTACTCAACTATGCTAGAGCCCATAATAGCTTGTGGCTACACACGGAAGTTTCTAGCATGAATAATCTTATGATCCCTTTGAGCCTGGGTGGCGGTCCATAGGATGATCACACGGGTACCCCGGGATATCCAAAAATACAGGCAGCACTGGGTTCCCCAGGTGCCTCAATCCACCCAGATGTGAGTTTTAGTTGCCACCTTAAGTAAACCATTATTAACAATCTCACATCTGTCATGAATATCTCTCAAACCCAATCCACGTCTACGAGCATAGCATGGCAATATAATAGCAAACGTAGAAGTAACTCCCAAGGGTTTGATAATAAACTGGTAATAGGTACTACCTCAACTACATCCCAATACCCATAGTTTAATTGGATCCTAACCATGCAATGTTTGAGGATTGATCTAATGCAAATAAAACTGGGTATGGCAAATATGATCAAAGTGTTACTTGCCTTGCTGATGATCCGCGAAACCTAGCGATTCGAAGTAACAAGCGGCACACTCCGGGTACTCTATCGCAAACAAACAAGCAATCAATCAGTACTCATCTAATGCACAGGTAAAACTTGAATGAAAGATCCAACCAGAAAGTTCAACTTAAGAACTCCGGTTTGCAAAAAGAATCAACTCGAACGATGCAACGAAAGTCAAACGGCGAAAGAAACAAGCTTCGTTTACTAATCTAGATCTAGGTCAAATTTTACGGTAGCAAAAACTTGTTTGAGTAGGTTAAACGGAAAGAGAATTTCGAGACGAAACTCTAGGCGCTTGAATCGCCTGATTCCGATAAACGAGCGAAAAGTTAAACAGAAACGAAGATTCGACCAGAAATCGAATCTGAGATAATCGCGGAAAAATCCGACGAAAAAGAAAAACGGACGAACGGTTAAAGGACGGACGTCCGTTAACAGAGAAAAACCGACGAACGCGTTCGTTAAAACGAACGGTTCGGTGAATGTTCACAAAATAACAAAACCGAAAAAAAAACCGATCTAGGGTTTTTTTTAAAACGAATGGTTTTTTTAAAACAAAACCGGCAAAACGAGGCGAGGTCTACCTCGTCGGGACAGAGCTCCGGCGGGGCTCCCGTGCTCCGGCGAGGGGCGGCGGGGGTCGGGCGGCGAGGGGCGGCTCCGGCGGCGGGGTCGGCGAGCGGCGGCGACGGCGCAAGGCGGCGGCCGCGCGGGCTTCCGGCGCGGGCGGCGGCGAGGTTCGGGTGCGGGCGGCGGCGTGAGAGGAGGAGGCAGGGGGTATATATAGAAGGGGGGGGTTCGGCGGCTTGGGGAAGGGGGCACCGGGGTTCCCGTGCTCGCCATGGACACCGGGCGGCGGCGGGCGTCGTCGCAGGGAAGGAGACGGCGGGCGGGCCGGCGGCCTGGCTCGGCTGGGCTCGGCCCAGTCGGGCGCGGCGAAATTTTTTTTAAAACGTTCCGCGGAAAAATTCGTAGAAAAATAAATAAAAGTCCAAAAAAGATAAAACAAATTTTCCCCGTCTAGTTAGAAAATCTAGAATAGGGTGAAGATTTTTTTGACACAAAATAAATTTTTGAAAACATGCAATATTTTTATAATGCAATAAAATTGCGAATAAAATCCGAATAAATTCCAATAAATGATTTTAACACTTTTCCTCCAGTATTTCAATTGTTTTGGAGAAGTCATATTTTCTCCTCTCGTTTATTTTTAAATGAAATATTTTTCCGGAGAGAAAATAATTAAAACCAAAATCCTCGTTTTATAATTTGATGAAAATCAAATATGAAAATTCGAGAAATTCCCCAACTCTCTCCGAGGGTCCTTGAGTTGCTTAGGATTTATCGAGGATTTGTCAAAATGCAATAAAATATGATATGCAATGATGATCTATGTATAACATACCAAAGAAAATTTGGGATGTTACAAACCTACCCCCCTTAAGATGAATCTCGCCCTCGAGATTCGGGTTAGCTATAAAACAGGTGGGAGTGGTCCTTCCGTAGATCTTCCTCTCGCTCCCAGGTGGCTTCATCTTCCGTGTGGTGACTCCACTGGACTTTGCAAAACTTGATAACCTTACTACGGGTAACTCGGCTGCCATACTCAAGAATCTTAACTGGTTTCTCCTCATAGGTCAAATCACTTTCCAGCTGAATCGCTTCCAGTGGCACAGTATCTCTAAGTGGTATCTCAGCCATCTCTGCGTGGCACTTCTTCAACTGGGAGACGTGAAATACATCATGAACTCTAGACAATCCCTCGGGCAATTCCAGCTTGTAGGCAACCTCTCCCATACGTTCCACAACTCTGTATGGTCCGATAAAACGGGGCGCTAACTTTCCCTTAACTCCAAAGCGCTTCACTCCTCGAAGTGGTGATACTCGAAGATAAACTCGGTCTCCGACTTCGTGAACTGTCTCCTTTCGTTTAGAATCAGCATAACTCTTCTGCCTGGACTGGGCTACCTTGAGCCTATCGCGAATCAACCTCACTTTCTGTTCAGACTCCTTAATCAAATCTGGTCCAAACAACTGACGGTCTCCAACTTCGTCCCATAACAACGGTGTTCTACACCTCCTTCCGTACAAAGCTTCGAAAGGGGCCATCTTCAAACTGGTTTGATAACTGTTGTTGTAAGAAAACTCTGCATATGGCAAATTGTCGTCCCAACTAGATCCATAATCTAGTGCACAAGCTCTCAGCATGTCTTCCAAAATCTGATTGACTCTTTCGGTCTATCCATCTATCTGTGGGTGAAAGGCTGTACTGAATTCTAGCCTGGTTCCCAATGTCTCATGTAACTGCTTCCAAAACTTCGAGGTAAACTGGGTTCCTCTATCTGATACAATGGTCCTCGGAACTCCATGCAAACATACGATCCTGGTCATGTATATCTTCGCCAACTTAGCACTGGTGTAAGTGGTCTTCACTGGAATGAAATGAGCTACTTTCGTCAAACGGTCGACTACAACCCATATTGAGTCATAGCCTGAATGAGTCCTGGGCAATCCCATGATAAAATCCATGCCTATTTTATCCCACTTCCATTCGGGTATCGGCAATGGTTGTAGCAATCCTGCTGGCTTCTGATGTTCTGCCTTCACTCTCTGACATACATCACAAACTGCTACATACTCCGCAATATCCTTCTTCATTCCGGTCCACCAGAAAGTGTCCTTCAAATCCAAATACATCTTGGTATTTCCTGGGTGAATCGAATACGGTGAATCATGGGCCTCTTGCAAAATCAACTTCCTGATCTCCGGATCATTTGGCACGTAAACGCGGTCCTCAAAGCATAAGGTATCGTGCTCATCCTCACAAAATCCCTTGGCTTTTCCTTTGCTCATCTTTTCCTTTATCTCGTCAATCTCCTTGTCAGTCTTCTGAGCTTCTCTGATCTTTTCCATCAAGGTAGACTGAATCTCCAGTGTCGCTAAATAGCCTCTTGGGACTATCTCCAAACATAGCTTGCGAAGGTCCTCGGCTAACTCCTGAGGTAACTCTCCTGTTATGAGGGTGTTGACATGGTTCTTGCGGCTCAACGCATCTGCTACTACGTTAGCCTTCCCTGGGTGATAATGCAATCTCATATCATAGTCCTTAATAAGCTCCAACCATCTCCTCTGTCTAAGATTTAACTCCTTCTGCGTGAAAATATACTTCAAACTCTTGTGATCCGTGTACACCTCACAATGGTTTCCGATGAGAAAATGTCTCCATGTCTTCAACGCATGCACTACGGCTGCTAATTCCAAATCATGCGTGGCATAATTCTTCTCATGGGGTTTAAGTTGTCGTGAAGCATATGACACAACTCTTCCTTCCTGCATAAGCACTGCTCCAAGTCCTCGACGAGAAGCATCACAATAAACTTCATAATCCTTGCGTTGGTCTGGCAGAATCAACACTGGTGATGTAACCAATCGTTTCTTCAACTCTTGGAAACTAGCTTCACATTCCTCGGTCCAATTGAATTTGGTGTCTTTCTTCAATAGCTCAGTCATGGGTTTTGCAATCTTTGAGAAATTCTCAATGAATCTCCGGTAGTATCCTGCAAGTCTAAGAAAATTCCGGATCTCTCCAACTGACGTGGGTGATTCCCAACTTGTTACCGTGTCAACTTTGGCGGGGTCTACTACTATTCCTTCTCCAGAAATAACATGTCCGAGGAATCCAACTTCCTTCAGCCAAAATTCACATTTGCTGAACTTGGCATATAACTGATGTTCTCTGAGCTTCTCAATTACCAAACGCAAATGCTCCTTATGCTCTTCCTGATTCTTGGAAAAGACTAAAATATCATCTATGAACACCACGACGAACTTGTCCAAAAACTCCATAAACACTTTGTTCATCAGGTTCATGAAATAGGCAGGTGCGTTAGTCAGACCAAATGACATAACGGTATACTCATACAACCCATATCTGGTGGTAAAAGCCGTCTTAGGTATATCCTGCTCTCGAATCTTTAACTGATGGTATCCTGATCGTAGATCGATCTTGGAAAATACTTTAGCTCCTTGTAAGCGGTCAAACAAATCATTGATCATCGGCAGTGGGTACTTGTTTTTGATGGTCACTTCATTCAATCCACGGTAATCAACAACCATCCTCAACGATCCATCTTTCTTCTCCACTAGAAGTACTGGTGATCCCCAAGGTGACGAACTTGGGCGAATATAGCCTTTATCCAATAACTCCTTAATCTGCTTCTTAATTTCCTCCAAATCTTTTGCGGGCATCCTGTACGGTCTCTTAGATATTGGCCCTGTGCCTGGCAAAAGTTCAATCAAGAACTCAATGTCTCTATCTGGTGGCATGCCCGGCAACTCTTCTGGAAATACATCCGGGTAATCCTTCACCACTGGTACCTCCTCCTGATAAGGAATTCACTTGAGTCCTCTTTGGCACATGCCGGGATACATACTTGATCCTTCTTCCTTCTGGGGTGGTAAGTAAAATCAACTTACTGGCGCAATCGATGTTTCCTCCATACCTCGATAGCCAATCCATTCCCAAAATCACATCCAAACCTTGCGACTCCAAAATTATTAGGTCTGAGGGGAAAACATGCCTACCTATGGCCAATGGCATCTGAAAACATCCTTGGCTTGCCATATACTCTGCTCCTGGCGAGGTTACTAACATAGGTGTTCTGAGAACTTTGGTGGACAGCTTAAACTTATTCACAAATCCCCTTGATATGTATGAATGCGATGCACCAGTATTGAAAAGAACGGTTGCAGTAAATGACTTAACCAAAAACTTACCTATTACTGCATCAGGCTGAGCTTCAACCTCCTCCACGCTCACGTGGTTCACATGTCCTTTGTTGAACGGGTTCAGCTTCTTCCCAGAGCTTCCATTGCCATTCCCATTTTGGGCTTAGGACAATCAGTAGCATAGTGTCCAGTCTTCTGGCACTTGAAACAAGTAACATGACTTAGATCCCTCTTGGCTGGGGTAGATGGGTTGGTGCGGTTCTGTCCGTTGGTTCCTCCATTCCCATTACCATTCTTGGAGCCATTATGGTTGTGCGAACTACCTCCTCCATGGGTATGCTGAAACTGTCCTCCCGGCTTCGGGGCAAATCGTGGCTTCTGCTGAGCTCCAGAATTGTACTTCCCTTGTCCATACTTCCTCTTACGGTTTTCAATCTGCTGTTGCTTTCCTTCAATCATGAGAGCTCTATCTACCATCTCCTGGTAGTTGTTGAAGGTTGCTACCATCAACTGCATACTCAGTTCATCATTCAGTCCTTCCAAAAATTTCTCCTGCTTGGCAGCATCTGTAGCAACGTCATCTGGTGCATAACGTGCTAACTTACTGAAATCCTCCACATACTGACCTACGGTGTGTCCTCCTTGGCGTAGGTTGCGAAACTCGCGCTTCTTCATAGCCATAGCTCCTGCTGAAACATGAGCTGTACGGAAAGCTTGCTGAAACTGGTCCCATGTGACAGTGTCAATAGGGTGCGTGGCTGTATAATTCTCCCACCATGATGTCGCGGGTCCATCAAGCTGATGTGCGGCAAAATGCACTCTTTCCGCATCTGTGCATCCTGCAGTGGTCAACTCCCTTCCAACTTTGCGGAGCCAATCATCTGCAACAATCGGCTCGGTGCTACTGGAAAACACCGGCGGGTTTAGCCTTAAGAAACGGGCTAAGTGATCAACAGGTGGTGGTGGCGGTGGGTTGTTGTTGTTGTTGTTGTTGCCTTGGTTCTGCAATAACACTTGCATCAGGGCATTCTGTTGCTGAATCAACTGGGTGATCTCCGGTGGGAAAACAAATCCGGTGTCGCGTCTCGGAGGCATCGGATGGGTTAGAAAAGATGAGAGTTAAGAGTAGAATGAGGTCTCGAGGGAAAACACTACCCATATGCTCATGAGACAAATACAATCAATATCACTCAATCAATTCAAACAAGGCATAACAATCGATCTAACTAGCGTTACAAAGTGCTTGAACTATACTATTAAATGGGGGAAAACTGCTACTGATATGGTGGTCTACTAGAAATTTTGATCAGTTGAAGACTCCATGATATCTGCTCCAGCTTCATCAACAAAGTCATCTTCACTGTCCGAGTCTGTGTCGTCGATGATGATGTAGTTATCCGGGCAAGCGCATTCATCATCTTCTACTTTTGGCACTGGATTTCCCATGAGTACTCCAATCTTCTTCTCCAGGTCGTCATTCTTCCCTACTAGTGCGATGATTTCCTCCAAATAATCCTCGCGTGTAGCCTTGAGTTCTTCCTCCAACTCCTTGATCTTTGTCAATGCCTTCTTCAGCTCTTCCTTGTCTGAGCACATCTGGTTCTCCTGGCGACAAATGTGTTGGTTTTGCTCCTGGATGAAAGCTGCGATTGATCCATCCTTCTTGGTTCTGATCATCTCCCATTGCGTGTCTCGGCGTCCACAAATCTGATAAATTGTATCCTTAAGCTCCTGGTGGTAGACTTCTCCGATGCGTCCCATGGCGATGTGTGCGGCCATGCTCTTCCCTAAACTCTAGGTTGGTGCTTCAAAAACCAATCTTATGGGTTCAGTAACTGGCACAAACGTCCTTCCTGGAATGTGAACTTGAATCTTCCAGCTCTCCTCTTCGGGTAATGTGGCGTTGTAGGTTCTGGTGATGCTTGGTATTCCTATGTTCAAATACTTAGTGACTTCCTTCAAGTGTCGACCAAAAGGCGTGTCTTCATCTGGTTGCATGAACTTGCTCCTTGCATCCGCCATTCCTAAAAGAGTAGAAAGTGGAGAGGGGTCAGAAATGAGAAGAGAGAAGCTTTCTAGGGCTTAAGCTTAGTGGTCGTGTCCTACAGTCAGCGTGTGCTCTGATACAACCTTTGTAGCGACCAGACCTCAAATGGTCTGTGCTGCTGTGCACCAGTGTCATCCCTGGATCAGTAATGCTGACACGCACAGTACAAATGGAGGATTTATAACAGAGTAGCAATCACACACTTATTACATCGAATATCTCCAAAGAGATTAAGTATGATAAATATGGCTTAAGGCCATCTAATAACGATAACAGTGGAAGACTTGGAAGATAAGTGAGTCCATCAACTCCAGCGGCATCACTGAGTATAAGACCACGACCTAAGGCACCTTACTCGTCATCTGAAATGTCTGCAACATGAAACGTTGCAGCCCGAAAACGGGTCAGCACATAGAATATGCTGGCAATATAACACATAGAGAATAGTGAACATAATAATGCTATACTACATGCATATATGGCTGGTGGAAAGCTCTATGGTTACAGTTTTGCGAAAAGCCAATTTTTCCCTACTGCAAAGGAATAAATTTTATTTAACTATCATGGTGGTTGTGAAACATTGAGATGGTTGACAGCATCTCAATCCCAATTAAGAATCATCATTAACACAACAAAATTAATTAAAAGTAACATGGTGATGAGATTCAAATGATAATCCAGGTACTAGATACTCAAGTTGTCCATAACCGGGGACACGGCTAACCATGATTAGTTTGTACACTCTGCAGAGGTTTGCGCATTTTTTCCCACAAGATTCGATCGCCTCCGCTTGGTTCTCGCGCTGCATGATGTTTGAGAAACGGATGACCGAGACACAGTCTTTCAGAAACAATCACCCTTTACTCCGGATGGACAGTTACACCTACTTTCCCCTACATCTGCTAGCCCACCTCTTCAAGAGATCATGTAACCAACTCACCTATGCTAGAGCCCATAATAGCTTATGGCTGCACACGAAAGTTTCTAGCATGAATAATCTTATGATCCCTTTGAGACTGGGTGGCGGTCCATAGGATGATCACACGGGTACCCCGGGATATCCAAAAATACAGGCAGCACTGGGTTCCCCAGGTGCCTCAATCCACCCAGATGTGAGTTTTAGTTGCCACCTTAAGTAAACCATTATTAAGAATCTCACATCTGTCATGAATATCTCTCAAACCCAATCCACGTCTACGAGCATAGCATGGCAATATAATAGCAAACGTAGAAGTAACTCCCAAGGGTTTGATAATAAACAGGTAATAGGTACTACCTCAACTACATCCCAATACCCATAGTTTAATTGGATCCTAACCATGCAATGTTTGAGGATTGATCTAATGCAAATAAAACTGGGTATGGAAAGTATGATCAAAGTGTTACTTGCCTTGCTGATGATCCGCGAAACCTAGCGATTGGAAGTAACAAGCGGCACACTCCGGGTACTCTATCGCAAACAAACAAGCAATCAGTACTCATCTAATGCACAGGTAAAACTCGAATGAAAGATCCAACCAGAAAGTTCAACTTAAGAACTCCGGTTTGCAAAAAGAATCAACTCGAACGAAGCAACGAAAGTCAAACGGCGAAAGAAACAAGCTTCGTTTACTAATCTGGATCTAGGTCAAATTTTACAGTAGCAAAAACTTGTTTGAGTAGGTTAAACGGAAAGAGAATTTCGAGACGAAACTCTAGGCGCTTGAATCGCCTAATTCCGATAAACGAGCGAAAAGTTAAACAGAAACGAAGATTCGACCAGAAATCGAATCTGAGATAATCGCGGAAAAATCCGACGAAAAATAAAAACGGACGAACGGTTAAAGAACGGACGTTCGTTAACAGAGAAAAACCGACGAACGCGTTCGTTAAAACGAACGGTTCGGTGAACGTTCACAAAATAACAAAACCGAAAAAAAAACGATCTAGGGTTTTTTTTAAAACGAACGGTTTTTTATAAAACAAAACCGGCAAAACGAGGCGAGGTCTACCTCGTCGGGACAGAGCTCCGGCGGGGCTCCCGTGCTCCGGCGAGGGGCGGCGAGGGCGGCGGGGGTCGGGCGGTGAGGGGCGGCTCCGGCGGCGGGGTCGGCGAGCGGCGGCGACGGCGCAAGGCGGCGGCGGGGTTCAGGTGCGGGCGGCGGCGTGAGAGGAGGAGGCAGGGGGGTATATATAGAAGAGGGGGGGTTCGGCGGCTTGGGGAAGGGGGCACTGGGGTTCCCATGCTCGCCATGGACACCGGGCGACGGCGGGCGTCGTCGCGGGGAAGGAGACGGCGGGCGGGCCGGCGGGTTGGCTCGGCTGGGCTCGGCCCAGTCGGGCGCGGCGAAATTATTTTTTAAAAAAACGTTCCACGGAAAAATTCGTAGAAAAAAAATAAAAGTCCAAAAAAGATAAAACAAATTTTTCCCGTCTAGTTAGAAAATCTAGAATAGGGTGAACATTTTTTTGACACAAAATAAATTTTTGAAAACATGCAATATTTTTATAATGCAATAAAATTGCGAATAAAATCCGAATAAATTCCAATAAATGATTTTAACACTTTTCCTCCAGTATTTCAATTGTTTTGGAGAAGTCATATTTTCTCCTCTCGTTTATTTTTAAATGAAATATTTTTCCGGAGAGAAAATAATTAAAACCAAAATCCTCGTTTTATAATTTGATGAAAATCAAATATGAAAATTCGAGAAATTCCCCAACTCTCTCCGAGGGTCCTTGAGTTGCTTAGGATTTATCGAGGATTTGTCAAAATGCAATAAAATATGATATGCAATGATGATCTATGTATAACATACCAAATTGAAAATTTGGGATGTTACATTAGTTAACTGTTTGGTTCAATTCTGCAATGCGATGTTCAATTGTTGTGGGTGCATTATGTTATTGTATACCATGTGAGAAATAAATCGAATTTGGCTATACTAAATACATGAGAAACAAATACAATTGCTATATTTCCAAGTTGTTAAGCATGCTTGGTTTGGTTAACTATCTGATCTTCTATTAGGAGTATGTTATATTGTGCAATGTGGTGCTCAGTTAACGTTTGGTTCATTTATTGTGGTGTTTAGTTAACTGTTTGGTTTGATTCTGCAATGCGATGTTCAATTGCTGTGGCTGCATTCTGTTATTGTATACCATGTGAGAAATAAAACGAATTTGGTTGTACTAAATACATGAGAAACAAATACAATTGCTATATTTCCAAGTTGTTAAGCATGCTTGGTTGGGTTAACTGTCTGATCTTCTATTAGGAGTATGTTATATTGTGCAATGTGGTGCTCAGTTAACGTTTGGTTCATTTGTTGTGGTGTTTAGTTAACTGTTTGGTTTGATTCTGCAATGCGATTTTCAATTGTTGTGGCTGCATTCTGTTATTGTATACCATGTGAGAAATAAATCGAATTTGGCTGTACTAAATACATGAGAAACAAATACAATTGCTATATTTCCAAGTTGTTAAGCATGCTTGGTTTGTTTAACTGTCTGATCTTCTATTAGGAGTATATTATATTGTGCAATGTGGTGCTTAGTTAACGTTTGGTTCATTTGTTCTGGTGTTTAGTTAACTGCACGTGCATTGTCCGTTGTCTAATAACACATTATTGTGCAATTGCAGGAACCATTCTAATGTTTAGGTTTTTAACAATTTGGTCTTACACATGTAGGTCGTGCTGTCAGAGGTTTTGACCCACTGTTCGACCCTTTTTGCATATGGGGAAATGAGTTGTCCATGAATATCAGTCAAGTCAAGAAACTCAAAAAGATTGTTAGGATAAAGAAATTAGCGACTAAAAACAACAAGATCTTTGTCTGCATAATGAAGACGACATCAGTTCACTACAAGATGGTACTAACTATTATACCTTGCCTTTTTTGATTCCTTTGCCCCATTTTCCAATATAGAGATGATATATATGCACATCCTTGTTTTCAGGCCTTTCCAAAGCAGTTCACTGATGATTACCTGTCAAACCACCTCTATGGTCAGGAGGCGAGGAAGGTTTTCATACAACACCAATGGTTCAATATTCAAGTGTTTATGAAGAGGGCGAAGGATGGACGGTCAATCATCCACAGGCATTGTCCTAAAGTTGCAAAGACCTTCAACATGAATGAAGGATCAATATTCGCCATCCGCTTCAGCAGTTTTCCAGATGAGATGCATCTGTCTATATACCATCTATGATGCTAATTTTGAAAGGTTCTACATGTTGCATGTGAAACTTAGTGCTTGTGCAGTTGTGTAATGTGGTAGCTGAGTGCTGAAGCTATATCATGTTGTACTCTGATGTATTTCAATTATGAAATTCTGCTTCCTTAATATGGAAAAGAAATATATTATGTTCCTAATATGAATGTCAATTAGATTAATAAATGGATTATTAATAATAGGGCAATTAGCTTGCTAATGGCGAATTAGCCTGCTAATTGGGTTTTGCTATTGCAAACGGTTATTGAAAAAATACCGTGGGTCATGACCTCAGGCAACGCACACAGTTTCTGGGAATAAACCATGTTGGATCAATGACAATCACACACGACTTTCTCTAGAAAACTGTTTGTGTTAGGCCACATTCCGGAAACGTTTACCACATAAAAACTATGTGTGATGGATAGCCTTTGCCACAAAGTTTCTTCTACGGACCGTGTGTGATGCATTCAATAAAGCAAACGATTTAACCGGAAAATTTGTGTGTGATGTACCTGTGAATGGAAACATTTTCCTTGGAGCGACTGTGTGGGATGTACATACGAACGGAAACGTTTAGCGGGGAGTGACTATGTGGGATGTACTTGCGACCGGAAACAATTTCGCCTGTATAATTGTATTTTTTAGCTCTACTGTACATATTTCCGTATTTGAGCCCTCGCCAGTCGCACATGACCTCATTTTGCCGAGCGTGTGTGCCAGGAGGGCATATCCCCGACGGTTTCTGGGTCGTGTGGGAAGGACCCCCCTATCGCCATCACTCACTAGGCGACGGTTCCAAATGCCGTCACGGAAAGGGGTTAAAAACCATTTGTATAGCACCGACGCGTACCAGTGATTGTAACCATGTGTCGTTCGCCCCGACATAGTGCCCGAAGCCAGATAATCATAGATGCACCAAATTATAACAGCACACAGAAAGAAATCAGCCGGTGGGCTGCTATATAGGTCTGGAGTGAGAACACCCCTCCATAGCTGTTGAAGTTCCTCCACAAGAGGCTCCATGAATAAATCAAAATCCTTTCGAGGACTTTTTGGACCTGGGATGATCAAGGCCATCATGTAGTTTGATTCTTTGGTGCAGACATTTGGAGGCATGTTGTAAGGGATAACAATCACTGGACACATGCTATATGTGGCGCTCTGGTGGCCAAATGTGTTAAATCCATCTGAAGCTAAGCCAAGTCTAATGTTTCTCGGGTCAGCAGCAAACTTTTTGTGTTTCCGATTGAAGCTTTTCCAGTCACTACCATGAGATGGACGGCTCATTACATTCTGATATTTGTACTCCTGGTTCCTAGAATTCCACAATACTTCCTCTCGTGTTTCAGCATCATGAAACAACCTCTGCAATCTTGGTATAATTGGAAAATGTCTCAGAACATTATGAGGAATCCTCTTCACAGCATCGCCATCTTTCCATCTTGATGATTTGCATTTTGGGCATTCACTTAAGTTGGCATAATCCGTCCGGAACAGAACACAATTATTCTTTAGCTGAGAATACTGATAGCTTATTTCCTAGGGTTACAGCCATGTTGCATTGTTCCAACATGCGGGCCCACCGTTTTTCTTCTACAGGTGAAAGTTCACGAAATGCGCGAGCATTTTGTAGCATTGTTTCAATGTTGGTCAAACTCACTGGCTCCGCCACCACCACCTCCTCCTCCTCTTCCACCTGAGCATCAGGAAGATCAAAAGATGGTGATCTTCTGCTTCCACATAGTCAGTAACATTGACGTTCACAATTTCAACATGATGAACCCACCTAGTGTATGTGACCGACATCCCATACAAGTGTAGATGATTTCACACAATTGACTGGGGTCCTGTAACTGAATTCATACAACTGCTAAACGGGCAAAGCACACCTGATTTCGGACCACCGTACTCAGCTCTGATAAAGTTCATGATGTTTTCAACACCCTCGACATATGCAACAGAGAATCTTTGAGCAGAAGTTATCCAAGTCATGTCCATCTGTTAGACATACAAATTAGTTCTTCTACTAGATATTATAGGGAAAACATATATGCTTTTTTATGAAGTCCATAAAAAAATATCTAGGTCGATGTCTAAAGCTATGGCAACATATTTGGACAAGCAGATCTAAGTAACGAAATATATGTAAAGCTAATTCAGCAAATAGATTTGAGTGCTAAATTATGGTAGGCTATTTCAGCAGTCAATGAGGATGAGCACACAGTCATCGAAGGCCATCTAAGCAACAAAGGTCGAGTATAGAACGGTGTAGAGCTATTTCACCTAACAGATTGGCTACTAGACCATGGCAATCTACGTCACAATAAATATATGGCAGGATATTTTAGCAACTAATCGGGAGTGGCATGCCATCTCAGCTAAGCATATTGAGTGCAGAACAGGGCAAGGAAGCTTCTTAACCAGAGCATATTGACTGTAAATTATTTCAGAAAATAGTGAGATTAACAGCGTCTATCAGCTAACATCCAGCACTACTCCGACATGCATGGGGCCTCAGTCTAGAATGCGCATACCGTGGGAGAAGCTGACCGTCGTGCGTCTCCACAAGAATGTTGCCAGCGGTGTGATACGTCTACGACGTATCTATTATTTATGAATTATTCATGCTATATTTACAATAATTTTATATGGTTTTGGTATGATTTGATTAGAACTAACCCGGACTGATGCGGTTTTCAGCAGAACTACAGTGGTGTCGTTATTTGTGCAAAAATAAAAGTTCTCGGAATGGGCTGAAAAATTTACGGTGATTTTTATGGACCAAAAGAGAACCCCGAAGCACAAGAGTTGGACCAGAAGCTTCACGAGGAAGCGGCAAGGGTGGAGGGCGCGCCCCCCTGTCTTGCCGCTGCCTCATGGACCCCCTTGATGTGAGACTGACGCCAAAAATTCCTATAAATACCAACCCCCCTAGAAAGAAACCTAGATCGGGAGTTCCGCCGCCACAGGCCTCTATAGCCATGAAAAATCAATCTAGGCCCTCTCCGGCACCCTGCCGGAGGGGGCCATCATCACCGGACAGTGGCGGAGCCAGGATTGGAGCAAGCCCCGGGCCCAAAAAAAAGTTTTCGCCACGAGGGAAAGACTTAACGCCCATAAGGGTTTTAGCTACCACCAAAGATACCCCATATGAAA
The DNA here is from genome assembly GCF_018294505.1 of Triticum aestivum. Lineage (NCBI taxonomy): Eukaryota > Viridiplantae > Streptophyta > Magnoliopsida > Poales > Poaceae > Triticum > Triticum aestivum. Next base: position 126,459,899 of record NC_057802.1, on the reverse strand, counting down.
TATAGTGAATCGTACGAAAATTTCAAAATTTAAACTCAATACTTAGCGATACAAAATAAACATGATAAAAACTACAAAGAAAAGTATGTGATAAAAAAGTACCAAATAAATGGTTTTGTTCATCAATGCCTCACATAACCTCATCAACAGTGGAAGAAGAATCAACACCTTCAAGACATCAAAAGGCAAAATTTCATAAGAGAAGTGATAATAATCAAGTGAAACAATTATTATTTATACAAATCTAAAAAGTTACCACTTCCTTGATAAAAGCCCTTTGTAAGACCTATATGATTGAAAGCTTGATTCCCTCCATCTGAAATGATAGGTTTAGACACCCCATTGCGGACACCGGTGAAAAATATCTCTTCTTCCTTTTTCTACAATATACTATATGAAATGAGATTGGCGATTACATCAGGTTAAGTTCAACAACACCCTACATATATGACTGTATACGTACACTGACACACATACACACACACATTGACACATACATTATTTCAATTAAATTTCAGTTCACATTAACATTGTAGAACATGGTATAGGACTACTAGTGGAAAGCATCAGAGGAAACCAGGAAATCATCACAAAAAATACCAAGATGCAGCAATCAAGCAGCCAGCAGAGGATGACGCTCCACTCGGATGAACCACGCACAGGAGGGCGGTGTCCAGGAGCCCGGGAGTAGGAGGAAAGTGTGAGGGGGCGGAGGCGGCCAGTGGATGACGCCGTGGAGGCGGACGGCGGCGCCGCGAGCGCTAGAGTCTGAACTCTCGAGATACGCTATGAGTTAGATCGTGGCCTCGTGGGGAGAGTGGAGGTGTTGCCTCGTGCGTCCATTTCAGCCTTTCACGCGAGACAACCCATCACGCTTTGGGCCATCTTCATTTCCACGCCTTGGGCCTGCTGAAAAACATATGTGTATAATAGCCTGCTCGAATTTCCACGCCCCGAGCCTGGGCCCTGGGTGCCCGGGGCCCAGCTCCGCCCCTGTCATCGGAGACCATGGAGGAGGATCCCGGAGGGGGCCATCATCACCATGGAGGCCGAGGACCAGAGGGATAACCTCTCCCCATCTAGGGGGAGGCCATGGAGGAGGAAGCACAAGGGGGAGACTCTCTCCCCCCTCTCTCGGTGGCGCCGGAGTGCCGCCAGGGGAACCATTGCCGCGGTGATGGTCTTCATCAACATCACCATCTTCCTCACCATCCTCATCTGTTTTACGCAGTCCACTGTCCCGCACCCCGCTGTAATCCCCTACTTGAACATGGTGCTTTATGCCACATATTATGATCCAATGATGTGTTGCCATCCTATGATGTTATAGATTGGTTTCAGTTGTATGTTTTATTTTGGTGCTGTCCTATGGTACCTTCCGTGCCGCGCACACGTGAAGGATTCCCGCTGTAGGGTGTTGTAATACGTTCATGATTCACTTACAGTGGGTCGCTAGAGTGACAGAAGCTTAGACCCGAGTAAGGGGGTTGTTGCGTATGGGATAAAGGGGACTTGATACTTTAATGCTATGGTTGGGTTTTACCTTAATGATCTTTAGTAGTTGCAGATGCTTGCCAGAGTTCCAATAATAAGTGCATATGATCCAAGAAGAGAAAGTATGTTAGCTTATGCCTCTCCCTCATAAAAAATTGCAATGACGACTACCGATCTTGTTAACAATTGCCTAGGACAATTCCGCACACCAATCCATCATTATTCAACACTCGCTATATATAATATATAGTAATATATTCTTACTTTATATTAATAGCACCTACTTTTATATTTTATTTCTCGATATCATGCAAAGCTATCCTCTTCATACCCACAACTTAGTTTTATCTCGTTTCTAGATGGAAGCAAACGTTCGGTGTACGTAAAGTCATATCAGTGGCAGATAGGACTTGAGAGAATATTGATCTTAACTTTAGCTCCTTGTGGGTTTGACACTCCGTACTTATCACTTCCACCTTTGGAATTGCTATGATGGTTCCTTGCACTTGGGGATTATCAAGCTCTTTTCTCGCGCCGTTGCCGGGGAGGTATAGCGTGGGGTTGATATTCTCGTATCTGCTTGTTTACTTGCTTCACTAAGTAGATTTTGTTTTCCCTTTTGTCTTTGTTTTCTTTAGTTGTGGGTGAAACAAACAAAAATACATTAAAAGAACAAAAATACAATTTTTTTACTTGCCTCTTATGCTTATAAACCTTTTCAAAAAGAGAAGTGATTTGAAGGTTGTGCATTGGAGAAGTGAGGGTCGACCTTGAACACCTGTGTTCATGCTCATGGAAATAATGTAGAATTTTCATGGAAGTTTCTCAAAAATAAGTATCCCATTGTATATATTCATTGTATTATAAAAGTAATGTGTCAAGGCTTGGCTTTGGAATGTTTAAATGGCTTGTTTGGTGTGTGCAGCAGAAAAAATAAAAACTTTTGCTGTAGTGACTGAATTTATATTTTTAATGGAACGTGATAAATCTTGAAATTTTTACCCAGTATTTCTATGCAAATTGTTTATTTTCTCATAATTTTTAGAATTTTTGGAGTTACAGAAGTATACAGAGTTTCCAGATTGCTACAGGCTGTCCTGTTTTTGACAGATTCTGTTTTCTATGTGTTGTTCGCTTATTTTGATGAATCTATGGGTTGTATCGGGGGGTACGAACCATGGTGAAGTTGGAATACAGTATATATAATGATATTATGAAATTGGAATGAGTTTATAACAATATCTAAAAGTAGTGATGTGCTTTGTTATACTAACGGGTCTCACAAGGTTTTTTGTTAAGTTTTGTGTGGATGAAGTGTTCGAAGATCGAAGGGTTACCGATATGAGAAGAATAAGGAGAGGCAAGAGTTCAAGCTTGGGGTTGCCCAAGGCACCCCAAGTAAATATTTCAAGGATACTCAAGCATCTAAGCTTGGGGTTGCCCCGGTTGTCATCCCATCTTTCTTCTTCAACAATTATCGGTATACCTTGGCTTTTGTTTTGTTCACATGATATGCATCTTTTGTGTTTATTTTTCTTTTCTTTTTTCCTTTATGAATCATGCTAGTTTGAGATAGCCCTTCACTGACTTGTAGAATGCTCTTTGTGCTTCACTTAAACCTTTTGAGTATGGCTTTACAGAATGCTCTTTGTGCTTCACTTAAATATTTTGAGTATGGCTTTATAGAATGCTTCGTGTGCTCAACTTATATATTTTGAGCTTGGATATTAGTGAATCTATATTATTTGTAGAATGCTCTATGAACTTCAGTTATATCCTTTAGAGTATGAATAAAATTATCATCGGATTTGGGCTTAGAAGATATCATTAAAATATCATGCCTAGTTAAAAAGGCATTAAAGAAAAGCGCTTGTTGGGAGACAACCCAATATTTACCCCTACTATTTTTGTGTGTTCACATGATTAAGCTACTGTAGCAAGCATGTTTAATAGTTTTTGTATCAATAAAGTGCCAAGTAAATCCTCTGGGGTAGTGTGGATGATAGTTGACTTGATTCTGTGCAAAAACAGAAAATTTTGCCTCCGGTCACAGAATTGTTTAAATTCCCTAAAACGCGATAAAATTCTGATTTTTTTACACAATATGGATATGAAAATTGCCCATGTTGTCCTAATGTTTTAGAATTTTTGCATTTACAGAAGTATGGTTAATGTTTAGATCATTAAAGACTGTTCTATTTTTGACAGATTCTGTTTTCAGTGCATAGTTTGCTTGTTTTCTAGTTTCTCTGGCTTATAGTGCTCGATATGAATTGTAGAAATGATATGGTACAGTAGGCATTGTGTGAGAACAATTATGATCTTATCTTGACTGTACCAAAGTGAATGATTTGTCTTTCTCATACTAACCTATCTCACGAAATTCCGTCAAGTTTTGTGTGATTGAAGCTTTCAAGTTTTGGGTGAGATATCGATACGAGGAGAATAAAGAGTGGAAAGACCCTAAGCTTGGGGATGCCCAAGGCACCCCAAGGTAATATTCAAGGAAGACTCAAGCGCCTAAGCTTGGGGATGCCCCGGAAGGCATCCCCTCTTTCGTCTTTAAAACTATCGGTATACCTTACTCGGAGCTATATTTTTATTCGTTACATGATATGTGTTTTGCTTGGGGCGTATTTTCATTTTACTTGTCGTTTGAATAAAATAATTGGATCTGAAATCTGGAATGAGAGAGAGTCCTACCTTGGCTAGTTAATTATTTGACTACTCCTTGATCTTCACTTATATCCTTTTGAAGTAGTTTGTCTTTTACTCTCGTGCTTCACTTATATTCTATGAGTAAATGGTTGAATGAATTGAATATCATAAATCTGAAATTATATATGATTCATATGCTTATCCCATGGGGAGTAATGACTTCACATATATGAACTATAGGTGGTAAAATTTATTGAAAGTTAGCAAACACAACATTGGTCACTTGAACAATTCATGAAAGAATATTGAAGGAAAAGAGATTTCACATATAAATATACTATCTTGGACATCTTCTATGATTGTGAGCCCCATTAATTATTTTCAAACTTGAGCAAATTAGTTGAAGTTGGACAAGGAAGACAACATAATGATGTACGTTTGGGTATATTTGCATAGAAGTTATATTGTCATGGATGCTCTAACATGTCATGCTTGCTTAGGATATTATGCTAGCCAAAATTTTGTACTAAGTAGAGATACTACTTGTGCATCCAAAACCCATAAACCCTGTTTCATGCCATGAGTGTCCACCATATCTACCTATGGATTGAATAAGATCCTTCAAGTAAGTTGTCATCGGTGCAAAAAGCAATAAAAATTGCTCCTAAATATGTATGATCTTTTATTGTAAGGGAAAATAAGCGTTGTATGAACTTGTGATGGTAAAGAAATAAAAGTGATGGACTGCATAATAAATGTTGCTATGACAAAGGGCAATACAATGTGACATTCCTTTGCATTAATGGTTTGCGCATCCAAAATTAAAAAGCGCATGACAACCTCTGCTTCCCTATGCGAAGGGCCTATCTTTTACTTTCATGTATTTACTTTTATGCAAGAGTTAGTAGTATTCCTTATTATTTCAACCTCAATTATTCTTTAGTTGGAAAGCATCATGTGGTTGGAAAGATCCAAGCATATATGGCCATTCAAATATGTTTGATCATGAATGATTAATGTTGACAATTATCTATATGATAAATAAGTTGGGAGGCGAAATATTAAGCCCCTATCTTCCTCTGTGTTTGACGGATGCTATTTGTTCTAAAAAATATGCTTTGAATATTAGCAATCATGGAAGACTATATGGTAGTTGAGTATGTGGAATTTGCTAACTCAAAGCTCTTACATAGACCCTTCCTGAAAATAAGATGAATTGCAATTGTCTGGTGACTAAAAGCCTAGTTTGTTAGTTTTCAAGAAACTTTATGGTCTATACTTTAACATGTGAATAGCTTCTTACTTGATCATGACAAGTTTTATGAGATGAGCTACTATTTATGATAAAGAATAATGCTAGAAAAGGTGTTTGGAACTATCATTGATCAAACTTATACACTATGCTAGCATTCACACTTCACAAATTATTTCTTTTATCATTTACCTACTCGAGGACGAGCAGGAATTAAGCTTGGGGATGCTGATACGTCTCCGACGTATCTATAATTCATGAAGTATTCATGCCATATTTACAGCAATTTTATATGGTTTTGGTATGATTTGATTAGAACTAACCGGACTGACGCTGTTTTCAGCAGAACAACCGTGGTGTTGTTTTCTGTGCAGAAGTAAAAGTTCTCGGAATGGGTTGAAAATTTACGGTGATTTTTTATGGACCAAAAGAGAACCCCGAAGCACAAGAGTTGGACCAGAAGCTTCACGAGGAAGCGGCAAGGGTGGAGGGCGCGCCCACCCCCCTAGGGCGCGCCCCCTGTCTTGCCACTGCCTCGTGGACCCCCTTGACGTGAGACTGACGCAAAAAAATCCTATAAATACCAAAAACCCCAAAAAGAAACTTAGATCGGGAGTTCCGCCATCGCAGGCCTTTGTAGCCACAAAAAATCAATCTAGGCCCTCTCCGGCACCCTGCCAGAGGGGGCCATCATCACCATGGCGGCCAAGGACCATGGGGAGAACCTCTCCCCATCTAGGGGGGAGACCATGGAGGTGGAAGCACCAGGGTAGACTCCTTCCCCCCTCTCCCGGTGGCGCCGGGGGAACCACCGCCGCGATGATCGTCTTCATCAACATCACCATCTTCATCATCATCCTCATCTCTTTTACGCGGTCCACTCTCCCGCACCCCGCTATAATCCCCTACTTGAACATGGTGCTTTTATGCCACATATTATGATCCAGTGATGTGTTGCCATCCTATGATGTTTTGAGTATATTTCTTTTGTCTTTTGGTTTGATTTATGATCTAGATTGGTTTGAGTTGTATGTTTTATTTCGGTTATGACCTATGGTTCCTTACGTGCCGCACACACGTGAAGGATTCCTGCTGTAGGGTGTTGCAATATGTTCATGATTCTCTTATAGTGGGTTGCTAGAGTTACAGAAGCTTAAACCCGAGTAAGGGGGTTGTTGCGTATGGGATAAAGGGGACTTGATACTTTAATGCTATTGTTGGGTTTTACCTTAATGATCTTTAGTAGTTGCAGATGCTTGCTAGAGTTCCAATCATAAGTGCATATGATCCAAGAAGAGAAAGTATGTTAGCTTATGCCTCTCCCTCATAAAAAATTGCAATGACGACTACCGATCTTGTTAACAATTGCCTAGGACAATTCCGCACACCGATCCATCATTATTCCACACTCGCTATTTATAATATATAGTAATATATTCTAACTTTATATTAACAACACCTTTTTTATATTTTAGTTCTCCGATATCATGCAAAGCTATCCTCTTCATACCCACAAGTTAGTTTTATTTCTTGTTTCTAGATGGAAGCAAGCGTTCGGTGTACGTAGAATCGTATCAGTGGCAGATAGGAGTTGAGAGAATATTGATCTTACCTTTAGCTCCTTATGGGTTCGACACTCCATACTTATCACTTCCACCTTTGGAAATTGCTATGATGATTCCTTGCACTTGGGGATTATCATTGTGGCGGCACGGCTAGAGGACGGCAGTCTACGAGAGCGTACCGTGGGAGCGAGAGGATCGCCGTGCGTCCCCTCGACGAACCGCGGCGCCGACGTATCGGCGCGGTGGGGAGGGCTGCTTTGAGGAATATTATTGTCTAGTTGGCCGAAGGGCGGTTGAATTTTGGATTTGGGGGAATTTTCGCACGATGGGCGGGGGTGTTTGGCGCATGGTCGGTTTCTCCAAGTGCGGTCCCACATGTCAGTGAAGAGGCAAGCTGAAGCCTGTTCCATTTGTGTGAGCCGTGTGCAGGACCGACTGTGTGAGGGGTGCAATGCGACCACAACAGGCGTGCTGCGAGTGTACCGCCCTTTCTCTTTTTAAACTTGGATCTTCGCGCGATCCATCGATACTACTACTAGTAATCCGGTAATCCCGACTAAAACGGCGCGGCCGGGTCTTTTCCCGCGTGATATGCTGGGTGGTTGGCTTAGTTGGTTTTTTTAGGATGAGTAATGCTACACCTACATAATCCCAGTTACGTAATTAACGTAATGTGAAACGTGTGGGCTGTTGATTGGAGGTCGGGGGGAGGGAGGGGCCCACCACCATGAAAATCAAGGGGGAGAGAGAGGCAATTTACGTTAACCCTTTCGTAGGTTCCCGTATATATGTAGAAAGATGTGAAATGTGTGAATGTGCAGTGGACATACTATTGGAGTGCCTAAGATAAATTGTGTATGTAGACCCTATGTGCTTATTTACTTCGCATATTAGCTTTGTCTCAGGTCAAACCTTCTAAGTTTATAAACACAAAAACGAATCATCATTCCATATATTTTCATACTCCTACAATATATCTTACTATTATTGTGAAAGTTCATATACATCAGACGAGATTCATGCAAACACGTCAGATTTTCATTACATTTCAAACTTTTATAGGACCAAAAAATAAAAGAAACCTGGCCCTAAACCTTTTCTATGGCGGGGACCGACGTCCTCCATCTGCCATCTCCATGTACGGGGGCGGGCCGGGTTCTAGACCCGTGAAGTGAAGGTGCGGTCTCCGGCGCGAAAGAATAGAACACAAGAGACCGACTGGCCAGTTGGCACACCATACCCTACCGCCTTCCATGCCCTACTCATCCTCGGAGGAGTCCCCGACCTCGGCGGTGCCAGTGGACGTGAGGTCGATGATGATGGACGTAGATGGTCCGTCGCTTCACCTACCACATGTGTCACCGAATGTTGGACGACAGCAAGTAGGGCGCGTGGCTGACGGTGCTCCCGTCGTTGCCCGCCAGCGTGGCCACCGCTTGTGCGGTCGCGTCCGCGTCCGGCTACGCCGCTATTGCGTTGCGAGCGGCAACTTGAGCCAGGGCGGCGACCTCGAGCTTCATCCCCAAAGACAACTTCTCCCGCAGAGCGTTCGCGCTCGCGGTCACGGTGGATGTGGTGCCAGGTAGCAGCAGGATGTGCTATGGTGTGGAGTTTAGCCGGGCGTTGCCGCTTTAAGTAGCGCATTCCGGCGAGGCCAAGTGTCCGGGTGCATCATTAATTCACTAAACTTGGTTCTGCACCGAGCCTCTTAATGACGGCATACGGATGGAGGGAATGAATGTGGGCAACTGGCGCCGGCTAGGAACGCACCGTGCAACGGCGTGAGGGACGAGGGTTTTTGGTGTGCCAGGGTAGTCAGCTGCGGCCATGGCAACGTTGGAGATGCCCTTTGCTCACATGTGTGCCCCACATGTCATTGAAAAAGCAAGACGACACGGCATGGTCTCAGGTCCTGGGGATGCAGTTGGCCGCGCTAAAACACTCCGCGAACGCGTCGCGGCGCGCGTGCACTTCAGCACCCCGTGCATCCTCGATGAGCCGAGTGTTGATCTGCTAGTCGTGCCACAAAGCTAACGCCACCCTCAACACCCTGAAGCCGAGCGTGTCCAATGACGATGAGCGTGTCGCTCACCGCGGTCGTCGTGTCCAGGCGCGGTGCAGGAGCTGCGCCATGTTGTTGGCCACTACGACCCACATGAACGGTTGTCGGTGGCGAGGAGATCATGGGACTAGTCTGCGCCACATCATCCCGACAGGTGTGCCCCACATGTCGGTTTCCCTGTTTACCCAGCCAAATTCGATCGTCAGTGCTCCGCGTTACGCATTAGGCGCAGAATATGTGGTTTTTGTGCCCTGGTTCAAATGTGGTACAATACCAAGTTGTTATCCTAGCCCCAAGTGTGGTGGTTTTGGGTACATTACCACCCTTTTCCTTTTCAACTAGTGAAGCATAACACTTGATTAAGTAGCCAGGTGGTGTGCTAATGTAGGTGTCCGACTGTTTGAAGGAATAATTGAGGTGTGCCCGGTCCGTGCCCACATTTAGGGGTCCAACTTACCATGTTCCACCAGTAGTAACTATATACTAGTCCCTGCGTACTCCCTCTATTTTTATTTACTCCGCAGTTTAGCTTTGCTCAAAGTCAAACTTTGTAAACTTTGACAAAGTTTCTAAACAGAAATAATAACATATACAATAACAAAACAATACCATTAGATTCATTATTAAATATACTTTCACATCATATAGATTTGCTATTGTAAATGTTCATATTTTTTCTTATATACCGACATGCATACAGACAAACGGTTCATTTAAAGTTTCACTTTGCCTCCACTACATGTCGCTTCCAATCTTAGTTTTGACATCCCATTCGGTTCATGCCCCGACACATCTTGACAAGATCGATTGATGTTGAGAGATCAAGTGCGTCTCGTGCAAGGAGATAAAGGTTTGGTGTGTTTCTATGATAGAAATGACCCGGGGGGTCTATGTGGATCGGAGGGAGTATATTGTACGTTCAAAAGCGAAACGACCGTACTGTACCCACCCCAACCGACAGCATGGGATGGAAGTTTATTTCCCCCACGCGCCGCCGGGGGATTAAAGAAGCGCGACATCGAATCCAACACCGGTGATGGCTGCTTGTCCAAGTGATTTTCAGATAAGAAACTGCATGTTTCGGAGGCAGAGCATTTAAATCAACATGCACTTTTCAACATGGATAACAAAGTGTTGGAAATTTTATTCATGGTAAAAAAATGGAACTAACAACAAGTTAACATCATGCTGACCAACATTCATGTATAGCATATCTTCATATGATGCAAAGTCAAAAAGATATGCTATTTTCAAAATGGCAAAACAATGTTGAGTGTGCAAAAACTGGGTAAACTAGGGAGGAAATTTTGGCAAGTGTTAGATATTTTCCAACTGCACCAGTCGGAATCGAACCCCGGCGGTACAGCTTTTGGGTGAGAGGGCGGCAGCCACCGGGCTTGTGCGGTATGTTCGAAAAAATGAAGGTGTCTTCCCCGGCTCCGGTTCTTTCCCGTCCATGTGCGCTCGCCGTGGCGCCGCTGTATGTCGTTGTCAACATGCTCAACAAATGAGAGGAATCCAGAGAGGACTGTACGCCGAGAGGCTGACAATGGGGACCCACCAGGTCCAAGCCGTACGCAAGCAAGTGCCTCATTGGAAAAAAAAGCTTCCTCCTAATTGTATACTGACGTTGGGGCCCACGGGTTTGTCAACCTAGTCAATAAAAGAAATAAATTTCCAACAATGACTGTCATTGGGGAGCTTTTTTTCCAGGGGTATCGAGGATCTTTTTTGTTGTTGTTGTTGTTGTTGTTGCTGCAGGAAAGGGGTATCGGGGATCTAGCTGGTATCATTTTGTTTAGAGGGCGAACAAGGATCAGCTAGGCCTAGGTTTTCTTTTTTAACATTCATAGCCCATGACATACCGACATAGTGGTTTCAACTTATTTTTTGATGTCCATCATGTACGTACCGGCCTATGGGGCTCCCAGCGTAGGTTTTACTTTTTCTTAAATTGGCAGCCCAATGTATTTTTTTAATAAAACGCAGATCTCAGTTCTATTTATCTATATATAAGAATAATAATGATGTGTCCAATTTATGTTTTCCCTTCTAACCACATTATATATATATTTATATTATTACTATTATCGTATATTTAATAGAGACTTATATATACATTATAAAAACATCCCACGTCTTATTAACTTATAAAAGTAAATGTTTAACAGAAGGTGGGAAGGAAAATCCTGGTTGTTTTTGACTCACACGTAAGGAAAATCCTGGTGATTCGTACAAAAGCTTGAGAAGATTTTAAGGACCAATGTAATAATAACTCGCTGACTTTTATTTTGAGCAATAACTCGCTAATTTTAAGGACCAATATAATGTGTCGCTCCGGTTTATTTTTTGATATTGATTGCTCCTCTAACCTAACATTATATATAGAACAAGCCCAGCTAATTCGTGTATTTCAAGAAAGTGCAAATGGGCTGGGATTTCATAGAAAATATTAAATGGGCCGCATTGACATGAAATTATTTGTTCACCTAGTCCAGCAAATGGACTGTAAATTTTAGAAAACATCGATGAATATATGCCACATTTTTGCAGGCTGACATGTGGGCTAATAGGTCGAAGCCTACGCAAGGCGTTGTCAACTTAGTCAACAAATGATTCTGACATCCAGAGCTATTGGATTTATATCCAACGGCCGGCATACACCTTCAATATCTTGTCTTCTTCCTCCAGCATCGCCGGGACCGCCTGCTCCAGCCTCCAGCGGCTAGCGGCTATGCTTAGCACGCACCACTGCGAAGCACTACCCCACCGCCGGCCAGGCTATCCCTCCACCCCTCCACACCTCCTGTTATTCTCAACCGACTGCAGCCCCACGCCGCACGAGAACCAGTTATAACCCTTGTACTCCTCTCAATCTGCGACTGCACTGCCGCGTCTTCCCATCTCCGGGTCGTTCCCGTCCGGGGCCTCACCGTTGTCCATCGCCTCGCTGCGCTCGGCGCGGTGTGGTCAACAAACGAGAGTCATCGAAAGAGGACTGTACATGAAGAGCCTGACAGCTGGGACCCACGAGGTCCATGGTCGCACACAAGGAAAGTTCCTCCTTATTAAGCTGAAAAAATGTTTCCTCCCCCTGACAGCTGGGACCCATCGGCTGTATCTTCACACGGAAGGAAGTGCCTCCTTGTTCTGTGAAAAAACTATTCCTCCTAATGACAGCTGGGACCCGGTAGATTTGGTGGCCGACTTGTGGGGCCTACTAAGCTGACGCGTACGTAGGACTTTGTCAACTTAATAAGCAAATGATTCTAGCAGCTGGAACAATGGATGTTAATCCAACAGCCGTGCTGCTTCTTCAACCTCTGTTCTTGCTCCTGTCTCCCGTGGGCGGCAGTGTTGTCGCGCACCCGAACCAGTCAAGATTCCCACTCCTCTCCATCAGCGACTCCACTGCCGCGTCTTCCCCATCTCCGGGTCATTCCTGTCTGGGGCCTCGCCGTCATCCACCGGCCTTGGTGCGCTTGGCACGGTGTGGTCAACGTGGTTAACAAACGAGAGTCATCAGAAGTTGATTGTACGTGAGAGGCTAACAGTGGGAACGCACCACGCCCATGGACACATGCATGCAACTGCATCCTTTTTACCCTGAAAAATAATGTTTTCTCCCCCTCACAGCTGGGACCCACCAGCTATGTCTTCGCACGCAAGGAAGTGCGTCCTTATTACGGGCAAAAAAAATGATTCCCCCCTGACAGCTCAGACCCAACATCTATATCTTCGCACGCAAGGAAGTGCGTCCTTATCCTCCCTAACAGCTGGGACCCACCGGTCGAAGCGTACGTAGCGTTGTCTGTCTTGTCGCGAATGTGTACGTACATACTGGTTGATTGGTCGCTCTGCAACGATGAACCTTGGCCGAGTAAGTAGCGGCACATGTCATAGTAGAGCCCCCCACATAGCAGTTCAGGCTGTCTCGTCTAAACCATGTACACGTACATACAGCCACACGCGAAAAAATACGGCCACATACGTACATATGAGCTGTGTCTCGAAATGCATACTTGCGCATACAAACAGCCAGGGCTCGTGTACATGGAGAGGCAACAGACGGCAGCGACGTTGTCCTGTTCATCTTCAGCTAACCAGCTGGGTCAGAACGGAGGAAATATCGTCGTGTTCACAAGGAGCCAAGTGACTGAGTCAGAACACGTCCTGTTCATCGGGAGGCAACATACTGGGTCAGAATGGGTCGTGTTCAATGGGAGCCAACTGGCTTGGATGGAACAGCCGGAATGGGGTCTGGCGTACCGCAAAATGGAGGAAAACGGCCTTCTGTTGGACCGCATACGGCCAAAACAGGGTCCTGTTCATCGGGAAGGGTCTGGCATACCGTAAAACGGAGGAGGACTTGTGTTCTAGCTCCTACGGTCGAAACGGGGTGTTGTTGATTGGGAGGGTGTGGTGTACCACAAAACGGAGGAAACGGACTTGTGTTGGAGCGCCTACAGTCAAAACGGGGGTCCTGTTTATCGGGAGGGGTGTGGAGTACCGCAAAACGGGACTCCACGGGCTATAGTTCATCCACCGTCTACTGCCTCGCTTCAGCCTCCACGGGCTACTATTCATCCACCGTCGACTTCCTCCAGCCTCCACCTGCTACTGTTCATCCACCGTCGACTTCCCAACCTCCACCAGCTGCTGTTCACCACGCGGTCCTGTTCATCCAGCCTCCACCGGCTAGTGTTCAACCAGCCCTCCACACGGGGTCCTGTTCAACCAGTCCTCCTTGGGCTACTGTTCCACTGGCTACTGTTCTACCAGCCCTCCATGGGGTCCTGTTCATCCACCCTCAACTAGCTCGATCGGGGTCCTATTCATCCAGCAGCAACGTCCTCTACCACCACGGGGTCCTGTTCATGCAACCCTCACCGGGAACTATTCATCCAACCCCGAACAACACTCACTATTCATAGAGAGGCAGCAGGTCCGATTGGCTTCAGTTAGCGGCAGTAGCGAAGAATCGCTCGGGTTCAATTAACAGCCAGGGATCGATCACTCGGGTTCAAGATTGTAGCCAGTGCAATCACTCGGGTTCAGTAAGCGAACGCCTCACTCGGGTTCAGTTAGAGCCCAACGCCTCGCACACACGTGCGTACGTATACGAGAGAAAACGCGCAAACCATCGTGCATCACTTGGCCCCGACCACCCACCGTAACCGGGAACTCCCCGATATTTTCCTTGCCCTCACTTCTACCATGATTTTTTCCATCATGGACGGCCCAAAGAATGTCATGCAGTTGCGTCTCCGGCCCGCCTAGGATGAAAAGCCCATTTTCTGTCATGATTTTTTATCATAGAAGTAGGAGCCCACCACATCTATGATGATACCATGTTTTGTCACAATTATCGTCATAGAAGTGTCATAAGCATGACAGAAAAAATTCGTTCGGCCCAAAATGTCACAGATGTGTCTTTTTTTTTGTAGTGTGTTTTTGGTACATACTAGTACATCTGTCTATTAACCATGTTCTTACATCAAACTAATGTTCTTGTGTATCCCTCCTCAATCAATTATGATGAGACAGTCAAGCCCGCGGATTTCTGTGAAAAGATGCTCTTTTAAAGAGTGCAGTTACAGCCTCCCCACATGATTCTCAAGAAATAGCAAGGCTAGATGAAGATAGTGAACGTAGCTCTGTAGTCGATGACCGCATTTCCCCTACACCAGCATCGCAGGTGCTTGCTCTAACTAGGCAGCGTGATATGTGATTGCATGTTGCATATGGTGTCTAGATTGTAATTCTTTCAATCTGGTTAATTTTCATGTGCTATTCCGCTTAGTTTATACATTATACCTATTAATGTGACATGCCTTCTTGCTTTTAGTACATAGTACATCTGTCTATTAAGCATGTATTTACATAAAACTACTTTTTTTTTGTATCCCACATTAATCAATATGACGAGACATTAGTATATGCAGTGTGATATTGGTTGCATCTTTCATATGAAACGCCATTATGATTTGCTGAAACGCCATTTATGATGGGACGCTTTTAACTTGGCGGAGCCATATTGGTTGCATCTTTCATGTGGTGTCCAGCTTGCATTGCTTCTTATTTGTTGAACTGGCGTCTGCTTAGTTTACACAAATAATTGTGAATATGACATGCCGTCCTATTTTTCGTACATGTTCCATCCTGGTATCATGTGTTTTCCTTACATCAAAGTAGTGATTGTCGGTATCATGCATGAATGAGTTCTGAAGAGTGAATTTTATTGCTTTTTCTTGTCGATTTTACTTGACAATTCAAAATCAATAAAGTGGAAGGAAATTAGCAAGGCAGTGGATAAAGGTGCTCCTTCCAAATGGAGGGCCTCTACAGCTTCTACTCCGCCACCCCCCCCCCCCCACCAAGAAGATTTGCAAGACAACACATGCATAGACACTCAAGGTAGTTGTGTTGATGATGAGCACGTCTCCCCTAGTGCACCATCACAGGTGCTCCATCTAACTTGGCACTGTTATATGTGGTTGCATGTTATGTATGAAGTCCATCTTTTATTGCTTCTAATTTTGTTGAATTCCATCTGCTTACTTTACACATTATACTTGTGAATAAGACACGTGTTCCTGTTTCTAGAAGATACAATATCTGTCTATCACACCATGTTCTTACATCCAAGTACTACTGTTGTGTAACCTACAACAATCACTTATCATAAGACACATTTAACTTGGGAGTGTGATATTGGTTACATCTCACATTCTTTTCTAGCTTGTACTACTTCTAATTTGTTGAAATGCAACTTATGACGAGACAGTTTTAACATGGTAGAGTGATATTCGTTTCATCATTCATATGTTGTCGAGCTTTCATTGCTTCTAATTTTTTGAGATGCCTTCTCCTTAGTTTACACATCATAGCTGTGAATATGCAATCTTGTCCTTTTTTTCATACACATTCGATCATCCTATCATGCGGTCGCCTTACGTTAAAGTAGTGCCCGTCGGCATCCTGCATCAATGATTCTGCAAAACGAATTTTTATTCATTTTTCTTGTGGGTTTGACTTGACAAGGCAATACAATTAAGAAATAGGAAGGAAAAAATAAGGCAGGGACTGATGGCAGTCTTCCGGTGAAACCGGCATCCCAGGTGCTTTCTCTAGCTTGGCAGTGTGATATTGTCTTGCATGTTGCATACGGTGTCTAGCTTGTATTTCTTGTAATTTGATTAAATTACGTCTGCATAGTTTACACAAATAGTTGTGAATATGCCATGTCGTCCTGTTTTCGGTACATATTCCATCCTCGTATCATGTGTTTGCCTTACATCAAGGTAGTGATTGTCAGTATCATGCATGAATGAGTTCTGAAGAGTGAATTTTATTGCTTTTTCTTTTCGGTTTTACTTGACAATTCAAAAGCAATAAAGCAGAAGTGAATTGGCAAGGCAGTGGATAAAGGTGCTTCTTCCAAACGGAGGGCCTCTACACATTCTACTCCGCCATCCCCCCAACAAGATTTGGAAGACAACAAATGCATAGACACTCAACGTAGCTGTGTTGATGATGAGCACGTCCCCCCTCGTCCACCATCACAGGTGCTCCCTCTAACATGGCACTGTTATATGTGGTTGCATGTTATGTATGATGTCTAGCTTGTATTGCTTCTAATTTTGTTGAATTCCATCTGCTTACTTTACACATTAACTTGTGCATAAGCCACGTGTTCTTCTTTCTAGAACATACAATATCTGTCTATCACACCATGTTCTTACATCAAAGTACTACTATTGTGTAACCTGCAACAACTACTTATCATAAGACACGTTTAACTTGGGGGTTTGATATAGGTTACATCTCGCATTCTTTTCTAGCTTGTACTACTTCTAATTTGTGGAAATCGCACTTATGACGATACAGTTTTAACTTGGTGGAGTGATATTCGTTGCATCTTTCATATGGTGTCTAGCTTTCATTTCTTCTAATTTGTTAAAATGCCTTTTGCTTAGTTTACACATCATAGCTGTGAATATGCAATGTTGTCCTTTTTTTACACATTCAATTGTCCTATCATGCAGTCGCCTTACATTAAAGTAGTGTTCGTCAGCAGCCTGGATCAATGAGTTCTGAAAAGCTAATTTTTATTTATTTTTCTTGTGGGTTTGACTTGACAAGGCAATACAATTAAGAAAGAGGAAGGAAAAAATAAGGCAGGGACTGATGGCGTTCTTCCGGCGAAACCGGCATCCTAGGTGCTTTCTCTAGCTTGGCAGTGTGATATAGTCTTGCATGTTGCCTACGGTGTCTAGATTGTATTGCTTGTAATTTGATTAAATTACTTCTGCTTAGTTTACACAAATAGTTGTGAATATGCCATGCCGTCCTGTTTTTCGTACATATTCCATCCTTGTATCATGTGTTTGCCTTACATCAAGGTAGTGATTGTCAGTATCATGCATGAATGAGTTCTGAAGAGTGAATTTTATTGCTTTTTCTGCTTACTTTACATATTATACTTGTGAATAAGGCACGTGTTCCTGTGTCTAGAACATACAATATCTGTCTATCACACCATGTTCTTACATCAAAGTACTACTGTTGTGTAACCCACAACAATCACTTATCATAAGACACGCTTAACTTGGGAGTGTGATATAGGTTACATCTCGCATTATTTTCTAGCTTGTACTACTTCTAATTTGTTGAAATGGCACTTATGATGAGATATTTTTAACTTGGTAGAGTGATATTCGTTGCATCTTTCATATGGTGTCTAGCTTTCATTGCTTCTAATTTGTTGAAATGCCTTCTGCTTAGTTTACACATCATAGTTGTGAATATGCAATGCTGTCCATTTTTTTACACATTAAATCGTCCTATCATGTGGTCGCCTTACATTAAGTAGTGCTCGTCAGCGTCCTGCATCAATGAGTTATTAAAAGCGAATTTTTATTCATTTTTCTTGTGGGTCTGACTTGACAAAGCAATACAATTAAGAAAGAGGAAGGAAAAAGATAAGGCAGGGACTAATGGCGGTCTTCCGGCGAAACCGGCATCCCAGGTGCTTTCCCTAGCTTGGCAGTGTGATATTGTCTTGCATGTTGCATACAGTGTCTAGCTTGTATTGCTTGTAATTTGATTAAATTAGTTTAGACAAATAGTTGTGAATATGCCATGCCGTCATGTTTTTCGTGCATATTCCATCCTCGTATCATGTGTTTGCCTTACATCAAGGTACTGATTGTCAGTATCATGCATGAATGAGTTCTGAAGAGTGAATTTTATTGCTTTTTCTGCTTACTTTACACATTATACTTGTTAATAAGACACGTGTTCCTGTTTCTAGAACATACAATATCTTTCTATCACACCATGTTCTTACATCAAAGTACTACTATTGTGTAACCTGCAACAATCACTTTTCACAAAACACGTTTAACTTTGGATACTGATATACTTTACATCTTGCATTATTTTCTAGCTTGTACTACTAATTTGTTCAAATGGCACTAATGATGAGACAGTATTAACTTGCTAGAGTGATATTCGGTGCATCTTTCATATGGTGTCTAGCTTTCATTGCTTCTAATTTGTTTAAATGCCTTCTCCTTAGTTTACACATCATAGCTGTGAATATGCAATGCTGTCCTATTTTCTTACACATTCAATCGTACTATCATGCAACCTTACATTAAAGTAGTGCTCGTCAGCATCCTGCATCAATGAGTTTTGAAAAGAGAATTTTTATTCAATTTTCTTGTGGGTTTGACTTGACAAGGCAATACAATTAAGAAAGAGGAAGGAAAAAATAAGGCAGGGACTGATGCCGGTCTTCCGGGAAAACCGGCATCCCAGGTGCTTTCTCTAGCTTGGCAGTGTGATATTGTCTTGCATGTTGCATACGGTGTCTAGCTTGTATTGCTTGTAATTTGATTAAATAACTTCTGCTTAGTTTACACAAATAGTTGTGAATATGCCATGCCGTCCTGTTTTTCGCACATATTCCATCCTCGTATCATGTGTTTGCCTTACATCAAGGTAGTGATTGTCAGTATCATGCATGAATGAATTCTGAAGAGTGAATTTTATTGTTTTTTCTGCTTACTGTACACATTATACTTGTGAATAAGACACGTGTTCCTATTTCTAGAACATACAATATCTGTCTATCACACCATGTTCTTACATCAAAGTACTACTATTGTGTAACCTGCAACAATCACTTTTCACAAGACACGTTTAACTTGGGAGTCTGATATAGTTTACATCACGCATTATTTTCTAGCTTGTACTACTAATTTGTTCAAATGGCACTAATGACAAGACAGTTTTAACTTGGTAGAGTGATATTCGTTGCGTCTTACATATGGTGTCTAGCTTTCATTGCTTCTAATTTGTTGAAATGCCTTCTGCTTAGTTTACACATCATAAGTTGTGAATATGAAATGTTGTGAATATGCAATGGCACTAATGACGAGAGACCTTTAACTTTGTAGTGTGATGTTGTTTGCGTCTTGCATATGATTTATTTCTTGTACTGCTTCGCATTTGTTTAAACGTCGGTTATGACGAGACAGTGTTAACTTGGCAGAGCGATATTTGTAGCATCTTTCATATGGTGTCTACCTTCCATTGCATTGCTTCTCATTTATTGAAATACCTACTACTTAGTTTACACATCATAGTTCTGATTATCTCATGCCATCCTATTTTTTGTACATATTACTTCCTCCTATCATGTGGTTGTCTAACATCAAAGTTCAATTCGTCTGTATCACGCATCAATTTGTTCTGAAGAACTAATTTTTTATTCCTTTTTCTTGTCGGCTTGACTTAACATGGCACCGAGAAAGAGGAAAGAACACAGAATGATAGGGGATGGTGTTAGTACTAAGGACACACAGAAACGGAAGCGGAAGAATTATGCAGATTTTGCTGGTACTGATGGTGCAATAGAAGGTCAAAGGCCAGCGGAAAATTGCACAAACGCGGTATCCCAAGCTACACGAGCTGCAAAACAAGCCAAACAGAAACTAATAGATGCCGCCAAACAAGCAGAGACAACCCTAGTTGTTGCAACACCTTCTATAGTACCACCAGTTGCACGAGTTACTTGTTTGTCAACTTAGCTAGCAGCACGTTCCCAAGCTCCCTTGCCACCTGACACTACTTCCAAAGCATTCTTGACACAAGACGAGTTGGCAAGATCAGATGATCCTTGTGAGCTTCAACAACAAGAAGGTAGTTGCTGGAGTCAAGTTACAGTTGCATGCTTCTTTATATGTAGTCTCACAGTTTGATGTACACTAACACTTCCTATGTTCGTTGTTGGGCTAGCACCTAGGCGCAAGTGGAAACAAACATCAGGGATAATGCTCGATAGGTTAACTAAATCTAGAGGAGGAAGAATGGAGATCCGTTTTGAGGCAGGTTTAAAAAGGCCACATGATGCTACAGAGTCAACCAAGTTAGTATCAGAGGCAGAGGTTGTCGTTAGGTGTAATGCACGTATCCTCCCAACATGGATTCAGTACAGGAATGACAAAGACGAAACCCAGTTCAACACCTTCCTCGACCATTTATCTGTAAGTACGGTTATGTATGGAAACTAGTAATATCATCTTGCTCTGTCCCATACTTTCTGGGTTGCTGATAATGAGACTCCCATAATTTCCAACAGATGAGGTTCAAGTTGGATAGCCAAGATGATGCAACCAGACAAGCTTGCACCCATGTTTTCAAGTCTGCTCTGCGACAATATCGGTATAACTTGAGGAAAACTCACTTTGAAGGCAAGGCTAACAATGAACTTTCTCAAACATTTCAAGTGGAAAATATATCAGATGAAGACTGGAGAGGCCTCGTTAAACACTGGTCTGATCCAAAGTATCAGGTACATTATATGTATGTGATTGGATCACATGTTGAACTCCTATTTACGCATGTGCCTCACAAATCTATCTTCTTGTAGGTGAACTGTTCAAAGAACAAGGCCAACCGTACGAAAGTGAAATTCCAACAGACAACAGGATCTCGTAGCTATATTGCACACTGTGAGGCTCTTGTAATTAACTGTTGTTTCACTCTTTTCGATGTGCCATATTATCAGATCTATACTGACTTGTTCGAAATGCAGAGGAAAGCCCGCAAGGACCAAAAAGTACCTGAACCAAATGTTGTGGAAATCTTCAAGGACTGTCACACCAGCAAGACGAAGGGCATGACTACACCAGTCAAAACCCCTATTGTATGTCCTTAATCCTCATGCCTTTTAACTACTACTTACTCTGACTTGTGTATTGAACTGCATGGTTTGCAGCCAATGTCTATTACTCTTTTCAATTTTATACACAATTGTCTTAGCGTATCATTGCACATTACAAGGTTTAAAAGAGAGGAGTGATATTCCTTTTATCTTGATCTGTAATCTAGTTCCGTGCTGGACTTGCCCACACAACATTACAATTGCATGTTTGTTTGTTCTCAGTTATTTTGTGATATGAATGATGTCATACTATGCTTACCGTCTTATAAACTTTGTCTCTTTGTCCTTAGTTGTCAATATAATGTGAAGAAATAGACAATACATTAGCCATGGTACATGGTCATATGTTTGGAACCTGGTTTTATTATGTACATTGCAGTAAAATACAACTAATATTTTGCACGGGTTCACCAGAATAAGTTTTTTATATAGACCAAAGCTATTTTGTTTGGTTTTCCTGCCTCCTTAATATCTTCTGTTCTGGTACTACTAATGTAAAAACTCAATTTTTCAGCAAGCTATGGAAAAAATGGTGGAACCGCCACCTTCTGAAGGTGACGAGGCAACTATACCCGCAATGTCACCTCTTGCTGCAGTGGGTCAATACATGTCCACTAATAGTGCCAAAAGCACGTTCCTGCGTAATACTGGGTTGGTTGTTAAGGAAATCTCATCCAAATTGCCTCATGATCAAGATATGCAAGCTCAAACAATGTTATATCTGTGCTACAGACACAAGTCCATTCCCTAACAGAGACCCTTTGTGAAACAAGGACAACCATTGTTCGATGTCATCAAGATATGCATGGTTTTGAGACTAGACTATCAAACATTTGTTGTGTTGTTCAGGAGCCTAGGAGAAATGAAGGTGAAGTTTATGGTGCTTCATTGGACAATACAACATGAAAACGTAACAGTCAGGTCAAATGAACTGAGCTTCTGAACTTCTGGTGGTGCATTTATCTGCCAAACTATTAACTTTTATGCCAACCTTCCTTTTGTTGTTTTGTTGCCATACAAAATTTGTTCTTAACATGGAGCCACCGGTTGAAGAAAACAACAAGCCATTTTTGTATAGTGTAGGGTGTTCCCTATATTTGCACTGGTGGCGAACTTTGATGCCTAGTGGATGTAATATGTGCAATCGCCTTAATAGCCTATCATTTGTTTCAGGCATATTTATTTCCTAGTCTTCTTTTTCCCTGGTTTCCTAGTGGCCGCAACAACCATGGGCCATATACGACCCGTGGTAACCTTGACCCTGCTATAGGCCGTAGGATCCATGGGTTTCCTACGGACCGTCGGATAAATGGGCCTCCAACGGGCCATAGAATCGGTGGGCCTCGGGCCGTCGGATAAATGGGTCCACATGGGCCATAAACGGGCGTAATTGGTATCGGGCTAGCACGGTAAGGGGCTGTTAATAGGCCGGAAGACAGCAAAGGCTTAATTCTGTGACGGGCATAACGGGTCGTTAATGGGCCAGAATATAGGATGGGCTGGAAACGGCGCAACGGGTTAACAGGACACAAATGGGCCGATTCTAACCACGAGCCGAATTTGGTGCATTAGGGGAACAGGCCAGTAATGGGCTGGAAGTAATCAAGGGCCGGAAAGGAGCCCAAGGACGTATGGGCCGTCAGTAGGCCGAAAGCTAACACGAACTGGAAACGGCCCATGTGAATCATGGGTCGTTAATGGGTACAAAGAAATTTACTGTTCATTATGGGCCAGAGTCATTGTGGGCCACTAAAGGGCCTAAAGATACGAAAGGCCTCATATGGGCCGAAAGACATCATGGGCCATACATGGGCCGAAAGTGAAATGGGTTGGTGTTATATTCGATGGCCCACATGACGCTGTTGGGCCGATTTCGGGAAGGCCCTAACGGGCCGTGAGTTACCGGCCCGTAAAATGGGCTATATGCGAACAGACCGTTAAGAGGCTTTTCATGGGCCGGCCAGCTAACTTTTGACCAAGTCAAATGGGCCAGCCTTTGTAAGCTAAATGGGCCAGTGTTGGGTCATCGCACGTGTCGACATATCATAGGTGCCTATCTGACCCAATGACGAGCTGACACGTGTTTCCTTCGGCCAATGAGAATTTTACATGTGGAAAGTCCCCATTGGTACGGGCTGTTAACGGGTTATCGGATCCAAAACCAGACCCGATAGCTTATCGCGAACCGTTACGGTCAATGCCACGTGTCTGTTTCCCTTGACGAAAGCACTTCCATGACGCGTCATTTATCGTCATGGAAGTGAACACTTCCGCGATGATAATTTTGGTATTGTCATGGAACACTTCTACGACAGCACAAGTATGACTATCTTTATTATGTCAAAAAATCGTCATGGATGTACATACATGACAGAAAACGTGACCTACTATGATAAATACGTATTATCACGCAAGTGTATTTTTTTTGTAGTGTGACCCTGTGCCTTGTCATACCATTTGTTGACAAGATCGAGCTCTTCATTGGAAAGCTTAAGCTTCCGATTCATGTCAGTAAGATCGGTGGCATTGGCGGCCACCGCTAATGCTGAAGCATGCATTCACACAATAAACACCTCAGTTAGCTTATCATTCGGGCGATCTGGATCCTCATCCAGGTTTCTTCTCAAAACCTGCTAGAGTCTCGGGGGCTGTTATATATATATAAGGGCAATAACAAAATTTTATGAAGGAAAGAACATTACTTTGCTTACCTCAAAGCCCGTCAGGAGGCCGTCAAAGGCTTGTTTCAATCTACTGTTAACGGACCGAACGCCTTGTAAAATCATGCCCATCAAGGCGCGATGTTTGACTACTATGGAGGAGTCGTTTACACTACAAAAAAAGAAACATCTGTGACATTATGGGCCGAACGAAACTTTTTTGTTATGCTTATGACACTTCTATGACGATAATTGCGACAAAACCATGTATCATCATAGATGAGGTGGGCTCCTACTTCTATGACAAAAAATCATGACAGAAAATGGGCTTTTAATCTTGGGCGGGCCAGGGACGCACCTGCATGACATTCTCTGGGCTGTCCATGACATAAAAAATCGTGGTAGAAGTGAGGGCGAGGAAATTTTTGTGGAGTTCCCGGTTACGGTGGGTTGATCGGGGCCGAGCGATACACTGTGGTTTGCGCTTTTCTTTCGTAGGCGCGCGTGGTGCGGGCCGTGTCCCTATAATTGAACCCGAGCGAGAGGCCTTCACATTACTGAATCCGAGCGATCGTGTGCGGCTATGCACTGAAGCCGATTGATCGATCCCTATGATGCTAACTGAACCCGACCAACTCCTTCGCTGCTAACTGAACCCGATCGATCACTGCTACTGCTTACTGAAGTAGATCGAACCCCCGTGCGAGACGTAGCTAGCCGGTTGGGTTGCCTATGGATGAACAGTGCATGTTGCTGCCACGCGCGCGATACAAAGAACGAGTCGAGACGTGGTGTCTCGAGCCGGTTGGGTTTGTTGCGGATGAACGGTTCCCGGTGGGGGGTTGGATGAACAGGACCCCGTTTGTGTGTAGGCGGTTGCCGCTGGATGAACAGGACCCCATGGTAGTACGTTGATGCCGCTGGATGAACAGGTTCTCGGGGTAGTATGCCATTGCCGCTAGATGAACAGGACCCCGAGGAGGCTGCCCCACACCCAGGGGGTTGGGGTGGATGAACAGGACCCCATGGAGGTTGGATGAACAGTAGCCTGTGGAGTCCCATTTTGCGGTACGCTACACACACCCCTCCGATGAACAGGCGACTCTAGGCGGTTGAGAGAAGTCCGCTTCCTCCATTTTGCGGTACGCCAGACCCCTCCTGATGAATAGGACCCCGTTTCAACCATACGATTTTTCTGTTTTGCGGTATACAACACCCCTCCCGATCAAGAGGACCCCGTTTTGACTGTAGGCAGTCGAAGAAAACTGTTTCCTCCGTCTTGCGGGATGCGAGACCCCTAGTTGATGAACAGGACCCGGTTTGTGCTGTTCCGTCCAAGTCGGTTGGCTGTCGATGAACAGGACGCATTCCGACCCAGTCGCTTGCCTCTCGAACAGTTACCTCCGTTCCAACCCAGCCGGTTGAGTATGTGGAGCTCTTTTTTTTACTATACACAGTAGGGCAAAACCCCACTGCAATTTTTATAATATTTCAAAAAAGAGATGTCTAGCAGTACAAAGACGCTTGAGATAAGCCAAAAACAAAGAAGTAAAAAAAACTAGAAGCTACTAAATTACAGGACAAGGCTGTCAAGCCAGAGACAGAAAGCTCTAGCATAGCTCTTCTTTATTCTAAATCTAAGCAAATTGAGCTCCTCCAAAAAGATGGCTTTCCATCCCTGTATGCTTGGTTGAATGGCTTGAAAAATGAGATTGTTCCTTGAGATCCAGATAGCCCAGGATGCTAGGATGATGATTTCCATGAAGAAAGGCACATGAAGTTTTAGTTTTAGATCAGCAAAAGCTTCAAGCACTGAGACATTGGCCTGTCTTGAAGAACAAATCAGGTCCCAACACTGAGCAGCAAAAGGACATGTCCAAAAGAGATGTTGAAGTGTTTCCTCTTGCTGGCAATTATTTACAGCACAATTATAGTTGTCCAACTAAAAAGATTTCCTTCGAAGGAGATTCCTAGTATTGAGCCTGTCATGTAATAACCTCCAAAAGAACACCTTGTGCTTTGGTTGACAAGAGCTATTCCAAATCTAGTTAAATTGATGGGGCACTATTTTAACTCCCATCATCAGTTTATATGCCTTAGCAACTGAGAATTGATCATTTCCCCAAATGTAGCTCTAGGTATCTGTACAGTCCAGTTATTCAGAACCCCTCAAAGCTATACAAATGTCTTCCATTGCTTCAAATTCTTGGAATGCTTGCACTGTCAAGGGTAAATATAATAGATCCTCCAGAAATTCAGTGTGAATAATGGTGTGCACAATGGAGTTCCTATTCTTCACAAAAAGAGAAGAGATGGGGGAACATGTCCTGTAAGCAAGCTGAGTGCCATAGGTCAGACCAGAAAAAAGCACTTTTGCCATCTCCAATGTGACATCTGGCCAAAGATTTGAAATTGTCAATGAGCTTAAGGTTTGCCTTCCACCAAAATGATCCAATCCAACTGTTGCCAGGCAGCAAATCACCACTATAATGTGTCTCCCAGATCAAATTAACCCATGGAATTTTGTGTCTGTTGTAAAACTTGTGCAGATTCTTAAGTAACAAAGCTTTGTTTTGGACAAAGATGTCCATCACACCCCAACCTCCTTGGTCTTTTGGTCTACAAACAGTACTCCAAGCCACCATGGCAGGCCTGTGATCCTCCAAGTCAGGGCCTCTCCAGAGGCAATGCCTCAACAATTTAATAGCTTGAGCTTTAATAGTGACAGGCACATCAAGGCATCCCATGAGGTAAATCTGCAGAGAGTTGAGCACAGATTTTACCAGCAGCAGTCTTCCAGCCATGGTCATGAAGGAAGATAGACCCATAAGTTTCTTCTGCAACCTTGTGACCAGAGGTAAGCATTGTTCAACAGTTGGTTTATGTATACCCAAAGGTGCACCCAAATATTGAATGGGAAAAAATTCGCTTTTACATTGAAAAAGTATTAGTCAAAATCTCAACTTTCTCCTCTGACACATTGAGTGGGATGAGGCTTGATTTAGAGTAGTTAACTTTCAGACCAGTAGCATCTGCAAAAGTATTGAGAAGGGATTTGAGGCAGTAGAGTTGCTTGGCATCTGCTTGAAGAAGGACCAAAGTGTCATCTGCATATTGTACTATTGGAAAATCAGGGCAGGAGTTCACTTGCAGAGGTGAAGATAGTAAACCCAGATGCATGGCCTTGTTGAGGATTGATTGAAGAAGATCTGCAGCAAGCACAAACAGAAGTGGTGACAGAGGGTCTCCCTGCCTCACTCCTCTCAGACAATAGAATTTTTTACCAGGAACACCATTAAGCAATATGGCAGATGAGGCAGAAGTGAACAGCATTTTGATCCGGTTAATCCATCTATCTCCAAAGCCTTTAGCTTTTAGAATGTCCAGAATTTCCTGATGTTCAATGGTGTCAAAAGCTTTTTCAAAATCCAGTTTCAGCACAATAATCTCTTCCTTGGATTTATGACACTGATGCAGATATTCATAGGCCCAACCCAAGCAGTCATGGATGGATCTCTCTTTGAGGAAGCCACATTGGTTAATGTGGACCAACTTTAAGATCACTCTCTGCAACCTGTTTGCCAACAGTTTAGTGACTAGCTTGAGACAACAATTAAGGAGGGAGATTGGCCTGTAATCATTTGTTGTGAGGGGAGTACTTCCCTTAGGGATTAAAGTTATGAAAGAGGTGTTCAAACTTTCTAGAGAAATTTGTCCAGCATGAAAGTCAGAAATGAATTTGAGCACATCTCCTTTAATAATGTCCCAACAAGCTTTAAAGAATTCATTATTGAAACCATCAGGGCCAGGTGATTTGTCCAGAGGTAATTCTTTTACTACATCATTGATTTCTTCCTCAGTGAAAGGCAATTCCAAGGTATCAAACAGTGTGGGATCTTGTCTCTGGCCAAACAATGATTCCAAATCAAAATGCATGGAAGTTTTGTGAGAAGTCCCCATTCTTTTCTTATAAGTATCCTAGAGTATAGCAGCTTTCCCAGCATGATCAGATATATCAACTTGAGCATCATTTTGCAAGACAGCTATATGATCGTGCCTGTGATTGATAGAAGCCTTGGTATGAAAGAATTTGGTGTTTTCATCCCCAAACTTTACCCCTTTAATTTTCCCCCTCTGTTTCCAATAAATCTTTTGATTCCTCAGAAGAATTAGCAAATGTTCTTTCAGAAGAATCCTACAATTCCACTCATAAGTGTCCAACTCTCTGAACTCCTCAAAAAATCCCAAAGGAAAATGAGCTCATTGATTTTTGCAATTTGAGCTTTAAGACAAGATAAAGATCCGGCCCACAACTTCAGAGCTCTCCTTAAGTTTTTAAACTTTGCATTCAAACTTTTGTCAGAATTAAGATTCCCCACTGGAATACTCCAAGCAGCATTAACCACCTGTTTAAAATCTGAGTGATGCAACCAATAGTTCTCAAATCTGAAAACTCTTGTTTTGGGGATAGAAGTACCAACTTTGATGACACATGGTAAGTGATCTGATATTGGTTTTGCAAGACGTAGAACCATAGTATGTGGAGCTCTTACTTAGACTCTGTTGAATAAGTTGAATTGCAATTGCTTGGTGACTAAGAACACAGGTTGTTGAGTTTCAAGAGAATTCATTGTTTGAACCTTAACATGTGAATTGGTTGCTACTTTACCATGATGAGTTTTATGAGAAAGAATTGATATTATGATGCTAGGAAAAGTGATTGAAATTATCATTGATCAAACTTATGCACTTTGCTATCATTCACACTTCATAAATTATATCTTTTATCATTTACCTACTCGAGGACGAGTAGGAATTAAGCTTGGGCATGCTGATACGTCTCCAACGTATCTATAATTTATGAAGTAATCATGCTGTTATATTATCATTCTTGGATGTTTTACAATCATTTTATAGTAACTTTATATAATATTTTGGGAGTAACCTATTGACCCAGTGCCAGTTGCTGTTTTTTGCTTGTTTTTTACATCGCATGAAATCAATATCAAATGGAGTCCAAACACCGCGAAACTTTTTGTGCATTTTTTATGGACCAGAAGACATCCAGTGGGCTAGAGAAGCACCTGCGGGTGCCCCGAGGAGGGCACAACCCACCAGGGCGTGCCTGGGGGCCCAGGCGCGCCTAGGTGGGTTGTGCCCACCTTGGTGCCCCCCCCGCACCCCCTCTTTGCCCTATAAATCACCAAATATTCCAAAAACCCAGGGGGAGACCCTAGATCAGAAGTTCTACCGCCGCAAGGCTCTATAGCCACGAGAAACCAATCTACACCCCGTTCCGGCACCCTGTTAGAGGGGGGAATCATCATCGGTGGTCGTCTTCATCATCCCGGCGGCCACCACGATGAGGAGGGAGTAGTCCACCATCGGGGCTGAGGGTTTGTACCAGTAGCTATGTGTTTAATCTCTCTCTCTCTCTCTCTCATGTTCTTGAGATGTCATGATCTTGATGTATTGCGGGCTTTGTTAATATAGTCGGCTCATATGGTGTTTTTCCCTCTCTTCTTGTTGTGATGAATTGAGTTTTCCCTTTGAGATTTCGTTTTATCGGATTGAATACTTTTATGGATTTGAGAGCACTTGATATATGTCTTGCATATGAATACTCGTGGTGACAATGGGGTATCGTATCGATTCAATTGATATATGTTTTGGCACCCAACTCGCGGATTCCCAAGGTGACAATGGGGTTATCTACACATAGGGGTTGATGCACGTTCTTGCTACTGCAAGATGTTGCTAACGCGACACTACGATCAGAGACCCTTCGACGAAACTGTGTGCGATGCAATAATCACAAATGGTGGTGTAGAAAACCGTAAAAAAAGGTGCAAAACATTTTGCGATGATGGATGCGTCAAACACGGTTCAGATTTTAGTTGCGTGTGCGATGCAGGGCATACGGTTCAGTTCAATTAACTGTTTGCGATGAGGAGGAACAAAAGATACAGGAAGCCGGATGAAGGTGTGTGCGATATACAGCATATGGTTCACTCAGATGAACTGTTTGAGATTAGGCTACACAAAAGAAACGGTTAGCCAAATGAAGGTGTGTGCGATATAAGGCATGCGGTTCACTCAGATGAACTGTTTGTGTTGAGACAAGAGAACAGAAATGGTTCAATATAACAAGATGTGTGTGATACGCGGCAAACAGGTCTGTAATCAGAAATGCGTGTGAAAACCGATAATAACACAGACGGTTGCTGCTAAAAAGACGTGTGTGTTGTGCGATGGGATTGCATACAGAACAACAACATATATATATACACACCCTTATAAGGACATGGTTGCATAACCTAATTAAACATCCACTTACATAGGTGGCTACTACAACCATGGCATTTGCACACACCAAAGTAAACTATTACATGCATAATTACATAGGTGGCTACTACACACATGACATTTCCACACACCAATAAAGTAAACTATATATTACATGCATGATTAACTAGCATAAACGATCATCTGATCATCATCTACTTCTTGTGACGCTTGCTCTGCTTGTGGCTCGATCCGGGCTCGTCGGTTTGGGTAACGAGGCACTTACTCATGTCAACGATCCGCCTGTGCATCTCGTAGCATGTGCACACGCTCTTGGCCGCGAACATGAGGATAGGTTCATCCAGTTGCCGCATCCAGGCCCTGTGCCAGGGTACGGGACATGTTCTCTGGGCATCCTGCTTCATCTTTTCATAGTAGGGGTGGATGATGGCCGAGGCGAGTTTGACCAGGGAGTCCTTCTTCGTGCAGCCCCAGACCCTGTAGTGGTCACGAATTTCGAAAAGGTTCTGGCTGGCCAAGCCCATAACACTTAGTGCTTTTACATCGTCGGTGGTTTCCACTGTGGCGAACTTGTAGTCGGTGGTGTTGACAAACCTGTTGAAATGGTCGCAAGGCTCTGTGGCCATGCAGTAGTGGTAGAAGAGGACATGATGGCGCACACACAACTGGGTGACGACAACCTTCTGATCTGTGCCGGGACGACCGGTGGTGTACTGGAGGTCGATGCCGACCACCTTGTACTTGTCTCGAGCAAGCAACTTCTCAACGTTGTTGATGTAGTCGTCCACCACGGTCGGGTCGATGGTCTACACCACTGAGAGATCTGTCTCCCTCATGTGGGTCTCCACTCTATGCTCGCCGAACTCCATTGGAGCTCCGCTAGACATCCCCTCTCTATGTGTCGTTGTGGGTGTGCTTGTTGTGTTGTGGGGCACGATCAAAAGGATGAAGAGACTAAGGTTATAATGGCCGCGGGAATTAAAGGGGAAGTCAGACGGCCAGGAATATCGGCAGCCCCTGATGGTAGTTCTAATTTGCAGCGCGTAGTGATACGTCTCCAAAATATCTATAATTTTTTATTGTCCCATGTTGGTATATTATCAATCTTGGATGTTTTATAATCATTTTTATAGTCATTTTATATCATTTTTTGGTACTAACCTATTGACATAGTGCCAAGTGCCATTTGCTGTTTTCTGCATGTGTTTTACATCACAGGAAATCAAATGGGCCCTGGCTGCGCTTGGGGGTGCTCCAAGGAGAGTACAACCCACCAGGGCGCGCCAGGAGGCCCAGGCGCGCCCTGGTGGGTTATGCCCACCACGGGTACCCCCGGACCACCTCTTTGCTCTATAAATACCCCAATATTCCCAAAACCCTAGGGGAGTCGACGAAATATTGATCAAGCCGTCACAGAGTCGAGAACCACCAGATCCAATCTAGACACCATCTTGGATGGGGTTCACCACCTCCATTGGTGCCTCTCCGATGATGCATGAGTACTTCTTTGTAGACCTTCGGGTCCGTAGTTAGTAGCTAGATGGCTTCCTCTCTCTCGCTTAATTCTCAATACAATGGTCCCTTGGAGATCCATATGATGTAACTCTTTTGGCGGTGTGTTTGTTCGGATAGGATGAACTTTGAGTTTATGATCAGTTATATCTTCTTTATATCCATGAAAGTATTTGAGTTTCTTTGATCTCTTTTATGCATGATCTCTTATAGCCTCGTATTTCTTCTCCGGTATTTGGGTTTTGTTTGGTCAACTTGATCTATTTATCTTGCAATGGGAAGAGGTGCTTTGTAGTGCGTTCGATCTTATGGTGTTTGATCCCACTGACAGAAGGGGAACCGACACGTATGTATCGTTGCTACTAAGGATAAAACGATGGGGTCTATCTCTACATAGATAGATCTTGTCTACATCACACATCCCACAGCTTCGCCAGCTCGCTTAGCCCCGTTCATCTTCAGCACAAGGGCGCTCGATCAGTGAGCTATTACGCACTCTTTAAAGGGTGGCTGCTTCTAGGCAAACCTCCTGGCTATCTTTGCACCCCCACCTCCTTTATCACTGAGCGGTCATTTTGGGGCCTTAGCTGGTGATCCGGGCTGTTTCCCTCTCGACGATGAAGCTTATCCCCCATCGTCTCACTGGCCAACCTTGACCCCTGTTATTTTTGGGTCATATCTACTATTCAGAGTTTGCCTCGATTTGGTAGCGCTCGTGCAGCCCGCACCAAAACAGTGCTTTACCCCTAGATGTCCAGTCAACTGCTGCGCGTCAACGCAGTCATCATTCTTATTGCATTACTCCGTTTTTCCATGAACTTAATACACTAGATGCATGCTGGATAGCGGTCGATGTGTGGAGTAATTGTAGTAGATGCAGGTAGGAGTCGGTCTACTAATCTTCCACGTGATGCCTATATAATGATCATTGCCTAGATATCGTCATGATTATTTGAAGTTCTATCAATTGCCCAACAGCAATTTGTTCACCCACTGTTTCCTTTTTTTCTCGAGAGAAGCCACTAGTAAAACCTACGGCCCCTAGGTCTCTTTCTCATATATTTGCCTTTGCGATCTACTTTTCCTTTGCATTTATCTTCAGATCAATTAAACGAAAAATACAAAAATACTTTGCTGCACTTTATTTTATTTGCGATCTATTTATTCAATCTATTACAATTTCCTACCGTCCATGCACCAATTTCTGACGCCGTTACCCGAAAGAGATTGACAACCCCTTTAACACGTCGGGTTGCGAGTGGTTGTTATTTTGGTGCAGGGGCTGCTTACGTTGTGTTTCTTGGTTCTCCTACTGGTTCGATAACCTTCGTTTCATCAGTGAGGGAAATACCTACCGTCGCTGTGCTTTATCATCCCTTCCTCTTAGGGGAAATACCGATGTAGTCTTAGCCGACATCAAAAGGAATTTCTGGCGCCGTTGCCAGGGAGGATCTTCAACATACACCAGGTTCCTAATCACAAATCTCATCTCCTCACAATTTACATTATTTGCCATTTGCCTCTCGTTTTCCTCTCCCCCACTTCACAAAAATTTGTTGTTTTATTCGCCCCTCTTTTTTCGTTCGCCGTTTTCTTGCTGGATCAGTTTTGTGTGCAATCTTGCTTGCCGTTATTATCGTTATGGATAGTCCTTCCTCTACTGTGTGCACTCCCAAGAATGAAGTTCTCCACTTTAAACAAAGGGGAGGAGAAAATCTGAAAGATGCTTGGTATATAATTTGCAATGCTCATAATAGATCTATCCATAAGCAATCTACCGTTGTTCTTCTTCATTGCTTTTATGTGGGCATCACCACTTGGCATAGATTCGTCCTTGATACGATTACCGGTGGAAATTTCTTGATGTGTCCCTCTCTTGATTCTGTTAATGCTATGGGAAATTTAGTGCGCTCACCACCGCTTATCATTAATGAAACAACTTTAACTCTTGAGCATGTTATGGAAAGATTAGATGCTATTGAAAATAAAATGCTTACTGAAGAGTATATTGAAAATTTGGATAAAAAGATGCATAATCTAGCCACTAAAATTGGGACAAAGATGGGAGAATTTTTTAAGTTGTTAAAAGAAAAGGGAACCGTAATGCACGAAAGAATTGAAGGAAGTCCATCTCGGATTGATAAACTGGAAGAAATCTTTAGTAACTTGAGCACGGATTTTGCTTCCGCGAAAACTATTGAAAAAACTCCCGTAGAAATTGGTAAGACCCAAGTTACCAAGAATAAGGGTGCAACCTCTAGTAATAATAATGGAGATCTTAAGATGATTAGCATTCACCCAGATTTTGTTGAAGTTATAAGGGATCCCTTTATCAAAAATGAATTCTTTAAAGTTGTTCCTAGAAGTATTATCATTGAAAATCTTTATGCTAGATCTCTGAAGAATCCTAAGTGTTTTATTGAGGAGTTGGACAAAGATGACAAAACTTAGATCCTCGCTTTATGCCTAGCTAAGGGCGTAAAACTATAGCGCTTGTTGGGAGGCAACCCAATGAATAAAATTTATTTTTGCTTTTTGCTTTCTGTTCTTCAGTGTTTACACAATTATGCTTCTGTTATGATTGTGTTTTTTCTTTTAATTAGAGTTTGTGCCAAGTAAAGCCTTTAGGATCTTCTTGGGTGATAGTTGTTTGATCTTGCTGAAAACAGAAACTTTTGCACTCACGAAAAAAATTCTTATTTTTAACCAGAGAGTGATAAAATACCAACTTTTTTTGCAGTAGATTAATATACAAATTACCCAGGTCGTCCTACGTTTTCAGAATTTTTGGAGTTCCAGAAGTATTCAAACTAATCAGATTGCTACAGACAGTTCTGTTTTGACAGATTCTGTTTTCTTTGCGTTGTGTGCTTATTCTGATGGCTCTATGGTTTTCTTTGATGAGTTTTTGCCATAGAAAAGTTGGAATACAGTATATATAATGCAAAAATAAAATATGAATTGGTTTGATATAGTACTTATAGTAGTGATTTATTTTTCTTACACTAACGGATCTCACGAAGGTTTTATTGAGTTTTGTGTGATTGAAATTTTCAAGTTCTGGGCTATCTTACGATGGATGAAGGAATAAGGAGTAAGAAGAGCCTAAGCTTGGGGATGCCCCAGCATCCCAAGCTATTATCCAAAAATGAGCAAAGAACTAAGCTTGGGGATGCCCCCAAGTGGCATCCCCTCTTTCTTCTAACGACCATCGGTATTTAACTCGAAGCTATATTTTTATTCGTCACATACTATGTGTTTTGCTTGGAGCGTCTTGTATGATATGAGTCTTTGCTTGTTTTATTTTGTGTTTTAAGTCTTGATTCCTTTCCGGACACACCTATTTGAGAGAGCCAAAATTATGTCATGACTTGTTAGAATTGCTCTCCATGCTTCACTTAAATCTTTTATGAGCAATGGACTTGCTCTAGTGCTTCACTTATATCTTTTTGAGCACGGTGTGCTTTAGTATTTTTTGAACAAATGCTCTCTTGATTCACTTAGATTTATTTGAGAGTTAATAAAATTTTCAAGAAATTCTCTCTTGCTTCACTTAAATTAATTTGAGAGAAAGAAAAATTATGCTCATGATCTTCACTTATATTTGTTTGAGCTTGTCAAAAGCATCATATGAAAATTAGTTCCAAACTGATAGATATCCAAGAAGGATATAATAAAACTTTCATGAAGATCATTGGACCAAATAAACTTGATTCTTAGTAATAGTTTTATGATATGATGATGTGATATGTGAGTTATGTTGATGAGTAATTATGCTTTAGTAAGAATATTGGTGTTTAGGTTTGTGATTCCCTATACAAGCACAAAAGTCTATAATTATGCAATGAAATTATATCCTACTTGTGGTGCATTATTCGGTGTTAATTATTCTTAACGCTCGCTTATGAGATTATTTGTTTCTTGGTTGGTCGCTTCTCAATCTTTTGCTAGCCTTCATTTTGCACTAAGTATGATCTCTACTTGTGCATACAAAAACCTTTAAACCAGTTTTGCCACATGAGTCCACTATATCTACCTATATGGGGTATTCTTTTTGCCGTTCTAAGCAAATTTGTATGTGCCATCTCTAATTTTCAAAATAAACTTCTCTTTTGTGTGTTCGTTCCGCTCGCGGAGCGGTGAGGGGTGGCTAATATTTTCCATGCTAGATGTGTTATTCTCATGATGAGTGTTTATTCACTTGTCATTGCACGAGAGTAAGGCAAAGGTATTAGGGATGCCCAGTCCCGAAATGAAAAATGAATTTACTTTATGTTATCAAATAATAAATTCCTTGGAAAGTGTTGGTATGGAGGGCACCCGTGGATACGGCTAGCCATGGAAAGTGAAAGTATGGTTGAAAAAGGAATAAACTTTATTTTCTGTTTGGGAACCGCCTATGATATATCTAGCATGGAAAGTGTTGGGAACTCTAAGTCATTTTCGTTGGTGGGAAGGATACACCACCCAAAATGTTTTTATCTCTAATTTTTTTGATTTGAGCTCTGGCACCTCTACAAATCCCTACTTCCCTCTGCGAAGGGCCTTTCTTTTACTTTATGCAATTTTTATTTTTGAATTTGAGTCTCCGTCGTCTCTTATAAAAGCACCAACTAGGAGTCAATATGATCGTACTTGAGTATTTGGTGTAGTTAATATGCGAGTGTGTTTCATGAATGGATCAATGGTTGAGCATGATGGGCTAGGGATAACTTATTTTAGCGTTGATATTTTGAAAGACATGGTTGCTTGTTGATATGCTTGTGTATTTAAATTATCATGTCAAAACAAGACTATTGCTTTGAATCACATAAAAGTCCAAATGTCCATGCTATAAAGAAAAGATTATGATATGACAATATAGGCAGCATTCCACATCAAAAATTCTGTTTTTATCACTTACCTACTCGAGGACGAGTAGGAGTTAAGCTCGGGGATGTTGATACGTCTCCAACGTATCTATAATTTTTGATTGTTCCATGTTGTTATATTATCAATCTTGGATGTTTTATAATCATTTTATAGTCATTTTATATCCTTTTTGGTACTAACCTATTAACATAGTGCCAAGTGCCAGTTGCTATTTTCTGCATGTTTTTTACATCGTAGGAAATAAATACCAAATAGAGTCCAGATGCAACGAAACTTCACGAAGAATTTTTTGGACCAGAAGACACCTAATGGGCCCTAGCCGCACCTGGGGGTGCTCCGAGGAGAGCACAACCCACCAGGGCACGCCAGGAGGCCCAGACGCGCCCTGGTGGGTTGTGCCCACCTCGGGTGCCCGCCGGACCACCTCTTTGTGCTATAAATACCCCAATATTCCCAAAACCCAAGGGGTGTTGAGGGAATATTGATCCAGCCGCCGTAGAGTCCATAACCACCAGATCCAATCTAGACACCATCTCGGATGGGGTTCACCACCTCCATTGGTGCCTCTCCGATGATGCGTGAGTAGTTCTTTGTAGACCTTCGGGCCCGTAGTTAGTAGCTAGATGGCTTCCTCTCTCTGGATTTTCAATACAATGGTCTCTTGGAGATCCATATGATGTAACTCTTTTGGCGGTGTGTTTGTTCGGATCTGATGAACTTTGAGTTTACGATTAGTTATATCTTCTTTATATCCATGAAAGTATTTGGGTTTTTTTGATCTCTTTATGCATGATCTCTTATAGCCTCGTATTTCTTCTATGATATTTGGGTTTTGTTTGGCCAACTTGATCTATTTTTCTTGCAATGGGAAGAGGTGCCTTGTAGTGGGTTCGATCTTACGGCGCTTGATCTGAGTGACAGAAGGGGAACCGACACGTATGTATCGTTTCTACTAAGGATAAAACAACGGGGTCTATCTCTACATAGATAGATCTTGTCTACATCATGTCATCATTCTTATTGCATTACTCCGTTTTCCATGAACTTAATACACTAGATGCATGCTGGATAGCGGTCGATGTGTGGAGTAATAGTAGTAGATGCAGGCAGGAGTCGGTCTACTAATCTTCGACGTGATGCCTATATAATGATCATTGCCTGGATATCGTCATGATTATTTGAAGTTCTCTCAATTGCCTAACAGTAATTTGTTCACCCACCGTTTCCTTTTTTCTTGAGAGAAGCCACTAGTAAAACCTACGGCCCTCGGTTCTCTTTCTCATATATTTGCCTTTGGTATCTACTTTTCCTTTGCATTTATCTTCAGATCTATTAAACCAAAAATACAAAAATACTTTGCTGCACTTTATTTTATTTGCGATCTATTTATTCAATCTATTACAATTTCCTCCCATCCACGTACCAATTTCTGGCGCCGTTAGCCAAAAGGGATTGGCAACCCCTTTAGCACGTCGGGTTGCGAGTGGTTGTTATTTGTGTGCAGGGGTAGTTTACGTTGTCTTGCTTGGTTCTCCTACTGGTTCGATAACCTTGGTTTCATCACTGAGGGAAATACCTACCGTCGTTGTGCTGCATCATCCCTTCCTCTTTGGGGAAATACTGATGTAGTCCTAGCCAACATCACGTAACTCCATCGTGTCGCATGTAACTGCATCGTGTGGCAACGCGCACGGTGCAACCGCATGCATATGGGGCCCCCGACGTGATCGTGCGCACGCCCAACCGCTGGCAGAGTGCACGTGGAGGGACGCAAGCAGAGCGCTCCGCGATCGCCTCAACGGCGACCAACCATATATATATATATATATATATATATATATATATATATATATATATATATGCATATAGCAGCTGAACACAGAAAGAAAAGTTGTCCACAAGCCAAGAGCGCCGACGGACGCGAGAAGAGCGCACCGCGGCGCCTAACGGCGAGCAGAGCGCGCCGAGGGACGCGAGCAGAGGCCGGCACAGTGATACTGGCAAATAAGATGAACTGTGCGAGCGATGTCGGAGACATCAAGGACGAATTAGATTAGAGTTGCGTGTGCGATACGTGGCATACAGTTGATCCATCCGAGCTGTTTGTGATAGAATAAGCCGCGTGTGTTGCGGGCAAACCCTTGCTGGTATATAACCTTAAATTTAACCAAAAAAGTGTTAATGCATGTTACAAAAATTGTATAACTGGAAACTATGTTCAAATACGAATCCAATGATATAATCTTTGGAGACATGCATTCATATTTTATTAGTAAAATCCTACTTATAAACCAGGAGGGGGGTATAGTAGGCAATTAAATCGCAAACATTTTTTGTATTAACTGTACGTGTACGTGTCCTTTTGTCCTCCTCTCGCACGTCTTCTCACCCTGCTAGGGCTGGGCATTCGGTTAGACCAAACCGTTCGGTTTGGTTTCTCGGTTTATTACTAATATCGGTTCTCAGAATATAGTTACCGATCGGTCTTCTAAATTGCTGCTAACCGATGATTCGGTGCACCGATGTTTCGGTTCGGTACTCGGTTACTGACCGAATACACCGATCACAAAGTAAAAAAACACGCATGGGAGGAAGACATGCACCAGCGTTGATGGAAACAAAAACTTATCAACAAAAAAAATTAGAAATGCACATTTGATAGAGGAGATGGGAGAGATGCAACTGCAGTAACATCTCGGGAGACAGCTTAGCCGGCCACTCGCTCGAAAAGATTCGATCCTGCGGTCTGGAGATGCAGGTCATCAGGCGTGATGTTGGCCGGCCGGGATAGGGAGCCGGTGGAGATTTGAGGTGGAGGGAGGAAGAGGGCGAAGATGCACGGCGCTAGTCGTTGGGATCAAGTAGGAGCGGTGGCGGCGACGAGCATCACCTCGTCATCTGGCTGGTGGCTGGCGGCTAGGACTCAAGGCTCAAGGGCTAGCCACGTGAAGGTCTACATTTTTCTAGAGGAAACGTGAAGGCCCTTGATGGAAACGTGTGCATGGTAAATGGACTAGTGGGCTGTGGGCCTGATGCGTGGAGATTGCCTCTTCCTGATTTTTCTCGGTTGCGCGGTACTTTCGGGTATGCATTGGTTACAACCGAACTAGCCGAATCAATTTTGGTTTTCTACAACTGCTGACCGAATTTAGCATCGCTTTTTTTGGTTCAGGTCTATTCGGCTTCGGTCCCGGTTCTTTCGGTTTGGTTCTTCAGTTTTCAGTTTAAATGCCCACCCCTACACCCCACTGCCGCAGACGGCTTACAACGCAAGCTTGCACAGCGCGCGCCAAATGGTGGCTCGAAGTGGCACCAATGAATCATCGGTGAGCCCGTTCCCGCATAACCTCGCAGGTTCCCGCGCAAGCTTACCGCCTGACTCGGTGAAATCCCCCAAAATCCCAATGCTTACTAGCCTGCTGTATAAACCCTCACGACCGGCAAGTCCTGCGTTGCATTTTCCCCTCCCTCCCTGTGGCTTATCTCGTCTGCTTCTCCCACAACCGCCAATGGCACCGGTCCGTCGTCGTCGCTCAGCCACTCCGCTGTCATCAGAGGACAGCTCCAGCTGGGAGGCTACACCGCGGCGGCGACTCAGTCCCCAACGTAGTGTAGTGCGCGTGGCATCCCTGTTGGGTGTGCGCGAAACACCCACCACACACTCCGCCGCCGGTGACCGTCGGCAGCTGTTGCCTGCCGCCGTTGCCACCACACAACCGTTGAAAGCCAGGGCCATCGTCCACTCTGCCGCCACGGCCTGAAAGCAGGAGGTGGCTGTCGTGGCCACCACCCCACTGTCGGCCATCACCCGCTCTACAACCGCGACCCGAAGGCAGGAGGTGGTCGTCGTGGCCGCCACCCCACTGTCGACCATCACCCGCTCCGCTACCGCGGCACGAAGGCGGGAGCTGGCCGTCGTGGCCGCCACCCTATCATCGGCCGCCGTGGCCGCAAGCCCACCGTCGACCGCCGGG
This sequence comes from Triticum aestivum, assembly GCF_018294505.1. Lineage (NCBI taxonomy): Eukaryota > Viridiplantae > Streptophyta > Magnoliopsida > Poales > Poaceae > Triticum > Triticum aestivum. The sequence continues at coordinate 126,419,309 of NC_057802.1, read as the reverse complement.
ATCATCACCCGATCCGCCACCGCCGCCCGAAGAAGGGATGCGGAGGTGGAGGCCCGCACGTGCGTCAGCGACCTTGCGCGCTACATTGAGTTCTTGCGGGAGGAGGAGGAGCGCCTCGTCGAGCACGCAAAGAGCCTTACCGCAGTCGTGGCCGCAACACACGTCGACGCAGAGGCGAGGAATCAGGAGATCTATGAGAAGTCCGGCCGTTTCGAGAGGGATTGTCTGGAGTGGCAGTGGGCGTTCGAGCTGGCGAGCGTCGCTGAACGTGCAGCAACGGCAAGCACCGTATTGCATTTGTCCAGCTCGTCGGTAGGCTCCTCCTCCTCCTCTGCCTCTTACAAAGCGCGCTCGGCAGAGGAGAGGCTGCCGGAAGTAGCACAAAGCCCCTCCGTAGTAGTAGTATTTAGGGGCTATTTTGTTCAGTTCATCTGACTATAGACGTGTGGTGGAACTATACAACATACTTAAAATTAGCTAGTATATATAGTTGAACTAGCTATTTCAGCACGTGGTTGGCAACAGTTAGGGAAAAGTTTGGTCGGTTCAGCTGTCGAGTTGAACCGTTTGTATAAATTAAGAACGACTGCTTAATCTATGAATGAAATCTATGCCTAATTACTGAATTTTAGTTGCAAAAATTAGATAGTGCTAGTGTTTTTTAGCTGCATATTTTGACAAATTGCAGTGTTACAAGATTGAAAAATGGCAATGTTACTAGATCAACAATGTCAATCTTTCTAGTTTGACAAATGGCAACATACCCAATATGACAGATGCAAATCTTACCAAATTGTTTGTACGTGGTTGCACACGGGTCATCCAAAACAACCGTTTGCGTTGAAGGGTTGCACAAATCCTGTGCTGCAAATTTTCCCTCGACTTAAGGGGGAAGACCATAGCTCTCACTTTGCATATGGGTGTTCTATCTAAAACGTTTGCGATCAAGAGCTGCAGAAAAATCCTGCTCAGCACATTATCTCTTGGCTTCCTGGGGAAGCTGCCGGTTTGCATACGGGTGTTCTAACTAAAACGGTTGCAATCAAGAGCTGCACAAATCCTGCTAGGCACATTTTCCCTTGGCTTCATGGGGAAGTTGTCAGTTTTGCATACGGGTCTTCTAACTAAAACGTTTGTGATGAGTGTTTTATATTTAAAAACCGTATTAAACCGCGTCTTGGGCGCCATTACTGGAGGTCAAAGGGCTCGCTTCCCGGTGAGCCTGCGTGGCGTATAGCTCGCATGCTTCCCGATGAACCGTCGCATTGGAGTACAGCTCGCACACCTCTCGTTGAGTCAAGCACTCAAGCACCTGTCTGCACAGCACCTCCTAGCCATTAAAAGAGTGAGGCGTGGCGTCACGTGAATGGTTAACAGAACACACACAGTTTAAATTATACAAAACGTTTGAGATGTTACAGTGGCAGCTATTTGTTTCAAAATGCCTTTGTTGGCTGTTATTTGAGTGCGCCTTCTATCAAAATGGACACGAAAAATACCACAGCATGTCGGGTGCCATTCCATTATAGCATGCCAAGTTTCATGAATTTCAGATGAGTTTTGGATTTACTAGAATTTAAAAACAAAGTATCCCAATGTTTTGCCGGCAATCAACAGTGCCCTCGTGTTTGAAATTCATTCCCATTTCTTGCATGGGACCTAACCATGCACCGAAGGACACATATTTGATTTTTCAACCAATTTATATGCACTGGAGCATGTGCACGTAGTTCGAATTTGAATTATGCACATAAAATGCCTGGAAAACACAGTTAATGTATAAAAATGTCCAAACGGACCCCGAGAAACTCCAAAATTAAACACAACGCTCCTGTTGTTCTATGTTGACACTAGAAAATTTTGAAAGCAATAAGAGGCAATGGATATCGTTTCGTCCGCAAAGGTGGCACGTTCCCTACCAAAACCATCACGCTTGTTCTGAGAAGCTCTCGTTTGTGAGAAGCTTATACCCAAACCTGTCCCAAATGGGACAAAAAATTTACCACGGCATGTTGATGCCGCTCCACGATAGCATGCCAAGTTTCATGAATTTCAGACGAGATTTGGATTTACTAGAATTTTAAAACCAAGTATCTCAATGTTTGCGGCCGAGTGACGATGGCAGGGTGTTCGAAATTCACTCCCATTTCTTGCATGGGACCTAAGCATGCACTGAAGGACACAGATTTGATTTTTCAACCAATTTATACGCACTGGAGCATGTGCATGTAGTTCAAATTTGAATTATGCACATAAAATGCCTAGAAAACCCAGTTAATGTATAAAAATGTCCAAACGAACCGCGAAAACTTCCAACACTAGAAATTTTTTGAAAGCACTAAGAGGCAACGGATATCGTTTCGTCCCCAAAGGTGGCACGTTCCCTACCGAAACCATCACGCTTGTTGTGAGAAGCTTTGGTTTGTAGCATGTGCATGTAGTTCAAATTTGAATTATGCACCTGAAATGCCTAGAAAACAAAGTTAATGTATAAAAATGTCCAAACGGACCCTAAAAAATTCCAAAATTAAACACAACACTCCTGTTGTTCTACGTTGACACTAGAATTTTTTTGAAAGCAATAAGAGGCAACGGACATCGTTTCGTCCCCAAAGGTGGCACGTTCCCTACCGAAACCATCATGCTTGTTGTGAGAGGTTCTCGTTTGTGAAAAGCTTATACCCAAACCTGCCCCAAATGGGACAAAAAAAATTACCATGGCATGTTGATGCCGCTCCACGATAGCATGCCAAGTTTCATGAATTTCACATGAGTTTTGGACTTACTAGAATTTAAAAACTAAGTATCTCAATGTTTGCGGCCGCGTGACGGTGGCAGGGTGTTTGAAATTCATTCCCATTTCTTGCATGGGACCTAAGCATGCAACCAAGGACACAGATTTAATTTTTCAATCAGTTTATATGCACGGGAGCATGTGCATGTAGTTCAAATTTGAATTATGCACCTGAAATGCCTACAAAAACAAGTTAATATATAAAAATGTCCAAATGAACCCCGAAAAATTCCAAAATTAAACACAACACTCCTGTTGTTCTATGTTGACACTAGAAATTTTTTGAAAGCAATAAGAGGCAACGGATATCGTTTCATCCCCAAAGGTGGCACGTTCCCTACCGAAACAATCGCGCTTGTTGTGAGAAGCTCTGGTTTGTGAGAAGCTTATACCCAAACCTACCCCAAATGGGACAAAAAATTTACCATGACATGTTGATGCCGCTCCATGATAGCATGCCAAGTTTCATGAATTTCAGACAAGTTTTGGATTATTAGAATTTTAAAACCAAGTATCTCAATGTTTGCGGCCGAGTGACGGTGGCAGGGTGTTTGAAATCCATTCCCATTTCTTGCATGGGACCTAAGCATGTACTGAAGGACATAGATTTGGTTTTTCAACCAATTTATATACACTGGAGCATGTGCATGTAGTTCAAATTTGAATTATGCACATAAAATGCCAGGAAAACCCAGTTAATGTATAAAAAGGTCCAAATGAACCCCGAAAAATTCCAAAATTAAACACAACACTCCTTTAGTTCTATGTTGACACTAGAAATTTTTTGAAAGCAATAAGAGGCAACGGATGTCATTTTTGTCCCCAAAGGTGGCACGTTCCCTACCGAAACCATCACGCTTGTTGTGAGAAGCTCTGGTTTGGGAGAAGCTTATACCCAAACCTGCCCCAAATGGGACAAAATTTTTACCACGGCATGTTGATGCCGCTCCATGATAGCATGCCAAGTTTCATGAATTTGAGACGAGTTTTGGACTTACTAGAATTTAAAAACCAGGTATCTGAATGTTTTCGGCTGAGTGACGGTGGCAGGGTGTTTGACATTCATTCCCATTTCTTGCATGTGCAGGTAATTCAAATCAAGACAAAAAATCAAGTAGATCGGACACAGTTTATTATCAGCAACCATGTGAGATGCAACACAAAATATCTTGGAGCACCGTCGGAGTGTCAAGCACACTAGCCCGCTCCTCAAATATCATTTCACTGTTTGATCGACGCCGGTGAAAGATGGGGACGTGGGCCCACGTCGTGAGAGCAACTTCGGTGGCCCACTCCGGCGAGAGCGCGGCCGCAGCCGCCAGGCGCGTGTTAACAAGCTTCGTGAGGGTGACCACAATCTGCGTCCGGGCGGCCTAGGCAGCCCAAACGGCCGATGTTGCTTCTCAGGCAGCGACAGTAGCATCTGCCTCGGGGATAGCAACTGGCGAGAGCGGCATAACAGTTGTCCGTTCCGCAGCGGCGGCCTTATCCCTGATGGGGGCCGCCCACGACCTTGTCGAGGCCGTCCACGCCCAGCTCGTGGCGGTCACCGCACAAATCAAACGAAGCTTCTCCGACAACAGTCGGCAACCCACGGCCGAAGAGTTGGCAATCGCCGAGAGAGTTTGAGCAGCCGTCCGTTCCTGCGCTGCATACCTTGCCACGACGGAGCCCGCCAAAGCCCAGATCATGGCCGCCCACGCCCAGCTCATGGCGGCCTATTCCAAAGATATGGCGGACGCAGATGGCGAGATGCTTGCCGAGTATGGTCGGTTGATGCCATGGAGCCCCTTCCCTAGGAGACCGTCGGGCATGAGATGGACATGGAGGCGGTGGCGGAGATCGACGAGCACCAGCCGTAGTAGTACTCTTTGTTTTGTTTAATTAAGAGTGTCGGTCTTCAATTTGTTAGAGTAATGAGGTCAGCTAGCTCTGTTTAATTGCTGAACTTGCTTGATTAAGAAGTGTGGGTGTGCCGTAGTCTCCTTTGTGTACCCAAATTATGCAATGACATGGACGACCACTGTAACCAGGGAAATTCGAACCAAATTTTTTGACGTTCAAACTCATCACACACGGGTTAAGCTATCTAAATCGTTTGTGATGTTCTCATATCGTACACAATTCTGAATAAGTGACCGTGTCTGATGACACTTTGCGCACCAGTTTTTTCGCTGAAGCGATTCCAAATTTTCGGCTTCCACGGAAATATCTACCTCCCTGCCCCCTCCCCCTTACAAAAGCCGCATTTCCCCTGTTTCCACCATCCTTTCCAAGTTCAAACCTTCACTCCTTACTTGCAGCGCCGCCTCCTCGCCGGCGACCCTCCTTCACGCTGCTCGGCCCGCCTATCCAGGCAGGTAATCCACACCCGACCCCCATCCTCCTCCTACTTCCACATCCCACATGCCCCGACCACCGGCGCGACACCTCCCACCCAAATCACCGACCCCTCCACCAAATAAGCGCCACCCTAAGCTATGGTGCGTGCAGTATAGCCAGTATCTCAAGGAGAATTTGGTAGCGCAGAAGCAAATCGTTGCCGCACGCGCGGATGAGGTCACGATGGCTGCCATTTGTGTCGACCCCTAGATCTTGGAGGAGCACCTCGCCGTCGAGGCCACCGTCGACGCCTCGCGCCGATGACGTGACGGGGTTGGCTATTTGGTTCAATTCTGCAATGCGATGTTCAATTGTTGTGGGTGCATTCTGTTATTGTATACCATGTGAGAAATAAATCTAATTTGGTTGTACTAAATACATGAGAAACAAATACAATTGCTATATTTCCAAGTTGTTAAGCATGCTTGGTTTGGTTAACTGTCTGATCTTCTATTAGGAGTATGTTATATTGTGCAATGTGGTGCTCAGTTAACATTTGGTTCATTTGTTGTGGTGTTTAGTTAATTGTTTTGTTTGGTTCAATTCTGCAATGCGATGCTCAATTGTTGTGGGTGCATTCTGTTATTGTATACCATGTGAGGAATAAATTGAATTTGGCTGTACTAAATACATGAGAAACAAATACAATTGCTATATTTCCAAGTTGTTAAGCATGCTTGGTTTGGCTAACTGTCTGATCTTCTATTAGGAGTATGTTATATTGTGCAATGTGGTGCTCGGTTAATGTTTGCATCATTTGTTGTGGTGTTTAGTTAACTGCTTGGTTCAATTCTGCAATGCAATGTCCAATCGTCGTTGGTAGAATTTTGTATTGTTGTCCACATGTGGAATAAATCGAATTTGGCTGCACTGAATACATGAGAAACATATACAAGTGTATATTTCCTAGTTCTTAATCATGCTTGGTTTGGATAAATGTGTTTTCCATGTGGCTTGCATTAATCTGAAGAATCTGCAATGTGCTTATTTTTCATCAACATATTTTACTGATAGCATGCGAACCTTTACTTAACCTGTTGACTAACTACCTTATATGTGTTGTAGGGAAACAGTGGGAAGCACTGAGGTTTACAATCGAGGTTAGCACGTGCATGGTCCGTTGTCTAATAGCACATTATTGTGCAATTGTAGGAACCATTCTAATATTTAGGTTTTTAAAAATTTGGTCTTGCACATGTAGGTCCTGCTGTCAGAGGTTTTGACCCACTTTTCGACCCTTTTTGCATATGAGGAAATGAGTTATCCATGAATATCAGTCAAGTCAAGAAACTCAAAAAGATTGTTAGGATAAATAAATTAGCGACAAAAAACAACAAGATCTTTGTCTGCACAATGAAGAAGACATAAGTTCACTACAGGATGGTATTAACTATTATACATTGCCTTTTTTATTCCTTTGCCCCATTTCCAATATAGAGAAGATATTTATGCACATCCTTGTTTTCAGGCCTTTCCAAAGCAGTTCACTAATGATTACCTCTCAAACCACCTGTATGGTCAGGAGGCGACGAAGGTATTCATACAACGCCCACGGTTCATTATTGAAGTGTTCCTAAAGAGGACGAAGGATGGACGGTCAATCATCCACAGGCACTGGCCTAAAGTTACAAAGACCTTCAACATCAATGAAGGCTCAATATTCTTCTTCTACTTCAGCAGTTTTCCAGATGAGATATATCTGTCTATGTACCGTCTATGATGCTAATTTCGAAAGGTTATAGATGTTGCATGTGAAGCTATATGATGTAGTTGTGTACTGGGGTAGCTGAGTGTTGAAGCTATATGATGTTGTACTCTGATGTATTTCAATTATGAAAATGAAATATATTGTGTGCTTAATATGAAATGTCAATTAGATTAATAAATGGATTATTAATAATTGAATAATTAGCCTGCTAATTGGGTTTTTCTATTGCAAACGGTTATTGACAAAACACCGTGTGTGATGCATTCAATAACGCACACAATTTCTAGGAATAAACCATGTTACATTAATGAACAATCACACACGACATCCTCTTGAAAATTGTTTGTGTTAGGCCACCTGGCGCAAACGTTTACCACATAAAAATTGTGTGTGATGGAGAACCTTTGCCACACGGTTTCTTTTACGCACCGTGTGTGATGCATTGAATAACGCAAATGATAAAATTGTTAATACCGTGTGCAATAGAAACACTATCACAAATGATTTAACGGGGAAAATTGTGTGTGATGTACTTGTGAATAGAAGCGTTTTCCTTGGAGCGACTGTGTGGGATGTGTCTATGAACGGAAACGTTTAGTGGGGACTGACTGTGTGGGATGTACTTACGACCAGAAATGATTTCGCCTGTATAATTGTATTTTTTTAGCACTACTGTACCTATAATCGTATTTGGTCGCTCGCCAGTCGCACACGACCTCAGTTTGCCGAGCGTGTGTGCCAGGAGGGCATATCCCTGATGGTTTCTGGGTCGTCTGGGAAGGACCCCCCTATCGCCCACACTCACTAAGCGACGGTTCCAAATGCCGTCGCGGAAAGGGGTTAAAACTGTTTGTATAGCACCTCGTTGTACTAGTGTTGTCTTTGTTTCTCCGATAGAAATCTTGGGGCACTCTTTGAGGTTCTTTGTGTTGGATTGAGTATTATGAATCTGAAATTATTTGGTGTTATTTTAGTACGAACTCTTGGATAGATCGATCGGAAAGAATAGCTTCGAGGCGGTTTCGTACCATACAAATAATTTCTTCTTATGTTCTCCGCTAGATAGGAACTTTGGAGCGATTCTTCATCGAACTTTGAGGGGTGGTTATATGATCCAATTATATTAGCACTGTTGGGAGATTGTACTAGTGAAATTACGGACCCTAGGCCTCATTTTCAAGCATTGCAATACCATTTGTGCTCCGTTTTATCAATTGCTACCTTCCTGCTTTTATTGTTCTTATTACAAAAATCAATATCTACTATCCATATTACACTTGTATCACCATCTCTTCGCCGAACTAGTGCACCTATACAAATTGCCATTGTATTTGGTGTGTTGGGGACACAAGAGACTTTTTATTATTTGGTTGTAGGGTTGTTTGAGAGAGACCATCTTTACCCTACGCCTCCCACAAATTGATAAATCTTAGGTCATCCACTTGGTGGAAAATTTCTATTGTCCTACAAAACTATGTGCTTGGAGGCCCAACACATGTCTACAAGAATAAAGTTGCGTAGTAGACATCAAGCTCTTTTCTGGCGCCGTTGCCCGGGAGGTGAGTGCTTGAAGGTATATATTTAGATCTTGCAATTGAATCTTTTCATTTCTTGTTTAATCACTGGTTTGGTTTATAAAAGAAAACTACATAAAAATGGAATTGAGGTCGCATCATATTATTGATCATCTTTATAATATCTTTTTTGAAAATGATGGATCGGAAAATTGTGCTCACTTGTTAGAAAAAGAAGTCAATAAAATGTTTGGCACAAAATATTTGAATGGTGAGCATGATTGCAATATTGTTAGTATCAATTCTTTGAATATCCAAAATGCTAATGATGATTGCGCAAGTCATGACAAAAATGTTTCTTATAAGCATGTCAATTTTTGTGGAGTGCATAAAGTTTGTGAAGACGTGCCTTATAGGGAAGATAGATTTTGTAAGAAGCATAAACATGATAGAACCAATTCTTTGCTCAAAGAGATAGATGAATTTGCTACAAAATTATGCTCTCTTTGTCCTATTACTTGTGAACTTTGCAATAAGGTTGGTCATCTTAATTTCCAATGCAAACTTTTTCATGACCGTATCATGGCCAAATATTGTAATGATTTGATCACCCTTGAACTTTATAATGAGCTTTGTCTATTTTTGGGAAGTGAGGAATTGAAACATAAAAATAGTTGGTTTGAAGTATTCATTCTCAAGGACAACATTGAAAGTAAGCTAAAAAATATCTATATGTTTTGCATGGTAAATTGCAATGAGAATGATTATATTGCCATCTATAGAAAGATGGGGAAAGCAGTAGAATATAAAAGGAATACTAATGAAAGGGTAAAGATTTCCACTTTCCCTCCTATTGTCTCTCATGATGAAATAGGTAACATGGAGGAGCTTCCTATCCAACCAATCTCATCAATAAGTAGCTTGAAAAAATTAATTAAACCCACACATGATGTGGTGAAGAAGAAGAAAAGAAGAAAGAATAGAGGTAAAAAGGTATCTCTCCCAAATAATGTTGGTCCTATTATTGTTGCGCCTCATGAAAATGAATCAAAAATTGTGGAAGATGATGCATTTGATGATGATATTGCTTCTATGTCTTATGGCACAATGTCCGAGAGCACTATTGATGATGATTTTGTTATGCCTATTGCTTGTTGTGATGATTATGATTGGGAAGATAATTATAGTTCTTATAATCTTGGAAATCTTTCTAGCGCCAACTTGGGAAATTATGATGATAGCAATTGTTATACCGTTGGTGTTATTCATACTATTAATGATGAGAGTGATTATGCTTATGATATGCCAAGCCACAAGCTTGGGGATGGTATGTTTGATGAGAATGACATGTTTGAGAATTTATTTGCTGCAATTAATGTTTGTCCCAAGCTTGGGGATTCTATGTTTAATGAATATGATATTTTTAGTCCCCCTACTTTGAATGATCAAATTTGCTATGATGATTGCATACCTCCTATCTATGATGAGAACAAAGTTGCTACTTATGATGATTATTGTGGTGATACTTATGTTATAAAAAGTAGTGATAATTATTATCATAATTTTGAATATCCTTTTACTGAACATTACTCTTTTAATGTGGAAATAATTTATAGTATTCGAGTTTCATATGATACTCCCAGTATTGTGAATGAGAAGAAATTTTCTCATGTGGAGAGTAATAAAATTTCCATGCTTGTGGATCATGAAAATAATGCTCCATGTGATGGTTATATTGATGAATCTATTCATGATGCTACTGAAAATTATTATGATAGAGGAACTTATGATTCATGTTGCTCTCTTTATGTTTCAATCCTTATCTTTTATGCGAGCATCATTGAACTCATCATGCCTAGCTAAAAGGCATTAAAGAAAAGCGCTTATTGGGAGACAACCCAACACTTTTACCTATTGTTTTTGTGTGTTCACATGATTATGCTACTGTAGTAATCATGTTTTATTGCTTTTGTTTCAATAAAGTTCCAAGTAAAGCCTTTGGGATAGTGTGGATGATAGTTGACTTCAATATGTGCAAAAACAGAAACTTTTGCGCTCAGTGCAGGAATTTTGAAAATTCACTTGAACGTTCTTTTGATCTGAATTTTTATAGGTGATAGATCTACAAATTCTCTACATTTTCCTAATTTTTCTAAATTTTTGGAGTATCAGAAGTATGGTTATTCTGCAGATCATTACAGACTGTTCTGTTTTTGACAGATTCTGTTTTCGATGCATAGTTTGCTTGTTTTCTAGTTTCTATGGCTTATATTGCTCAATATAAATTGTGGAAATGATATGCTACAGTAGGAATTGTGTGGAAACAATTACGAATCTTGTCTTTGACAGTACCAAAGTGGAATGGTTTTGCTCTTTATCATACTAACCTATCTCACAAAGTTCCGTTAAGTTTTGTGTGATTGAAGTTTTCATGTTTTGGGTGAGATTTCGATATGAGGAGAATAAGGAGTGACAAGACCCTAAGATTGGGGATTCCAAGTCACCCCAAGGTAATATTCAAGGAAGATCCAAGCAACTAAGCTTGGGGATGCCCCAGAAGGCATCCCCTTTTTCGTCTCCAGTATTATCGGTAACCTCACATGGAGTTATATTTTTATTCGTCACATGGTATGAGTTTTACTTGGACCGTCATTTTATTTTGTTAGGATTTTCTTGCTGCTATCTATAGTAATGTTTTGCATCTTTTACTTCAATAAAAATGTCAAGGATAGCCTATACCATGCTTATTTTGCAAGTCTACATGTTGCTGTTTCAAAACAGAAAATTTACCGTTGTTGCAAAAATTCCCTAGAAGAGTCAGAATGTGATAAAATGTTGAAACGTTTTGCATAGTAAGATCTGATAAAGATTCTACCGTGTGGTAAATTGTCATAATTTTTGGAGTTAAAGAAGTATTGATACTCTTACATTCTTTACAGAATGAACTGTTTTGGCAGATTGTTGTTATGTTTGCATTGTTTGCATATATTTGCTGGTTTAATGATTCTATTTGAGGATAGGAGTATTAAATATGCAGAGGCATTTAGTATGCAATGTTGAATAATAATTTTAGTGATTTGCTACAGTAGAGAATGATAAGGTTTTTGCATTGGTTTATACTAACTTGTCTCACGAATTCTTGTTGAGTTTTGTGTGGATGAAGTTTTTGAGATTTAGGAAAACCGTGATATGAGAGGAATTAAGGAGACACAAAAACTCAAGCTTGGGGATGCCCAAGGCACCCAAAGATAATATTTCAAGAAGTCTCAAGCATCTAGGCTTGGGGATGCCCCAGTAGGCTTCCCACCTTTCTTCATCAACAATTATCGGTTAGTATCGGTTGAGCGTAAGTTTTTCCTTCTTCACATGAGTTGTGCTAATTCTTGGAATGTCATTTTATTTTCATTTTGATTGCTGTTTTAATAAAATACTTAGATATGAAAGTTTTAAATGAGAGAGAGTCCTCACATAGCTATTTATTTACTTAACTACTCGATTGTTCTTCACTTATATATTTTTGGAGTAGCTTGTCATTTACTCTTGTGTTTCACTTATATCCTATGAGTAAATTGTTGAATAAATTGAATATCATGAAGTTGAAATTATATGTTCATATCATGCCTAGTGGTAGCTTTACATTGGGTTTAGAAAGTGAAATCTTTTGAGGCTTGAAAATCACAATATTGGTCATACAAGCAATTCCTGAATGATTACTATAAGGAAGAGAACTTTCACATGCAAATACACTATCTTAGAAATCTTTTGTGATTGTGAGCCTCCATCAAAATATTATATGCCAAAATTATTGACGTTGGACAAGGAAGACAAGGTAATGATTTATGTTTGTTCATATTCTTGTCATAGATCCTTCAACATGTGGTGCTTGCCCCCCATCTTTGCTAGCCAAAAATTCCGCACCAAGTAGAGATACTACTTGTGCATCCAAAAACCCTTAAACCAAAATCTTATTTTCAAGAGTCCGCCATACCTACCTAAGGATTGAGCAAAATCCTTCAAGTAAGTTGTCATCGGTACAATAAGGCAATAAAAATTGCTTCTAAAAGTGTTAGATCATTTAGTGTATCAACTTGTGATGGCAAAGAATAAAAGCTACAGACTGCATAATAAAGGTTGCTATCATAAGCATAATATAACGTGACGTTCTTTTGCACTAAGGGGTTGAGCATGCAAACAAACAACGCATGGCAACCTCTGCTTCCCTCTGTGAAGGGCCTATATTTTACTTTTATGTATTTACTTTCATGAAAGAGTCAAAGTTTTTCTCTCTATTCCTTTTTATTTTTCTCTTTTAGCAAGCATCATGTGGTGAGGAAAGATCTAGGCACATATATCCAGTTGGATATGGTTTGCATAAGTCACTATTGTTGACATCACCCTTGAGGTGAATACGTTCGGAGGAGAAATTATAAGTCCCTATCTTTCTATGTGTCCGGTTGAAATGTTTTGCTAATGTGTATGCGGTTTGTGTTAGCAATCATAGAAGACTATACGATGGTTGAGTATGTGGAGCTCTTACTTAGACTCCGTTGAATAAGTTGAATTGCAATTGCTTGGTGACTAAAAACATAGGTTGTTGAGTTTCAAGAGATTCATTGTTTGAACCTTAACATGTGAATTGGTTGCTACTTTACCATGATGAGTTTTAAGAGAAAGAATTGCTATTATGATGCTAGGAAAAGTGATTCAAATTATAATTGATCAAACTTATGCACTTTGCTAGCATTCACACTTCATAAATTATTTCTTTTATCATTTACCTACTCGAGGACGAGTAGGAATTAAACTTGGGGATGTTGATACGTCTCCAACATATCTATAATTTATGAAGTATTTATTTTGTTATACTATCATTCATGGATATTTTACAACCATTTAATAGCAACTTTACATCATTTTTTGGGATTAACCTATTGACCCAATGCCCAGTGCCAGTTGCTGTTTTTTGCTTGTTTTTTACATCGCAGGAAATCAATATCAAACGGAGTCCAAACACTGCGAAACTTTTTGTGGATTTTTTATGGACCAGAAGACATCGAGTGGGCAAGAGAAGCACCTGGGGGTGCCCCGAGGGGGGCACAACCCACAAGGGAGTGCTTGGGGGCCCAGGCGCGCCCAGGTGGGTTGTGCCCACCTCGGTGGCCTCCCGCACCCCCTCTTTGCCCTATAAATCACCAAATATTCCAAAAACCATGGGGGAGACCCTAGATTAGAAGTTCCGCCACCGCAAGTCTCTGTAGCCACGAGAAACCAATCTTGACCATGTTCCGGCAACCTGCTGGAGGGGGGAATCATCACCGGTGGCCATCTTCATCATCCCGGCGACCACCACGATGAGGAGGGAGTAGTCCAACCTCGGGGCTGAGGGTTTGTACCAGTAGCTATGTGTTTAATCTCTCTCTCTCTCTTGAGTTCTTGAGATGTCACGATCTTAATGTATCGCGGGCTTTGTTAATATAGTCGGATCATATGGTGTTTTCCCCTCTCTATCTTGTTGTGATGAATTGAGTTTTCCCTTTGAGATTTTGTTTTATCAAATTGAATACTTTTATGGATTCGAGAGCACTTGATGTATGTCTTACATATGAATACTCGTGGTAACAATGGGGTATCATATTGATTCACTTGATATATGTTTTGGCACTCGACTCGTGGATTCCCGAGGTGACATTGGGGTAATCTACGCATAGGGGTTGATGCACGTTCTTGTATTTATTTCTCTGGTAGAAATCTTGGGGCACTCTTTGAGGTTCTTTGTGTTGGATTGAGTATTATGAATCTGAAATTATTTGGTGTTATTTTAGTAGGAACTCTTGGATATATCAATCGGAAAGAATAGCTTCGAGGTGGTTTCGTACCCTACAAATAATTTCTTCTTATGTTCTCTGCTAGATAGGAACTTTGGAGTGATTCTTCATCGCACTTTGAGGGGTGGTTATATGATCCAATTATATTAGCACTATTGGGAGATTGCACTAGTGAAATTATGGACCCTGGTCCTCATTTTCAAGCATTGCAATACCGTTTGTGCTCCGTTTTATCAATTGCTACCTTGCTGTTTTTTATTGTTCTTATTTCAAAAATCAATATCTACTATCCATATCACACTTGTATCACCATCTCTTCGCCGAACTAGTGCACCTATACAAATTTCCATTGTATTTGGTGTGTTGGGGACAAAAGAGACTTTTTATTATTTGGTTGCAGGGTTGTTTGAGAGATACCATCTTCATCCTACGCCTCCCACGGATTGATAAACCTTAGGTCATCCACTTGAGGGAAAATTGCTACTGTCCTACAAAACTCTCCTACGTCACATGTGCCTCTCCTTTCTGGGCGATGGTTCATCTTTGCAGAGAGACCGATCAACCAGTATGTACATACACGCTCGCGACCAGAGTGACAACCCTGCGTACGGTTCGACCGGGTGGGTCCCAGCTGTCGGGGAGGATAAGGAGGCACTTTCTTGTGTGTGAAGATATAGCTGATGGGTCCCAGCTGTCAGGGGGAGGAATCATTGTTTTTGCCCGTAATAGGGACACGCTTCCTTGTTGGTGGCCCAGCTGCCAGGGCGAGAAAACATCATTTTTCAGGGTAAAAAGGATGCAGTTGCATGCATGCATCCATGGGTGTGGTGCGTCCCCACTGTCATCTTCTCCACATACAGTCATCTACCGACGACTCTCGTTTGTTGACCATGTTGACCACATCGTGCGGAGTGCACCAAGGCCGATGGACGACGGCGAGTCCCCAGACTTGAACGACCCGAAGATGGCGAAGACGCGGTAGTGGAGTTGTAGATGGAGAGGAGTGGGAAACTTCACTGGTTTGGGTGTGGGGTGGGCCTACACTCGGCAGAGAATAACAGGAGGTGCGGAGGAGTGGAGGGATGGCCTGGCCGTTGGTGGGGTAGCGTTTCTACACGAGGCGAACGAAACAGCGCCGCTGGACGCCGTAGGCTAGAGCAGGCGGTCCCGGCAGCGCTGGAGGAAGAAGACGAGAGATTGAAGAAGAATGCTAGCCGTTGGATGTAAATCCAACACCTTGCTTAGGCTTCGACCTTTGTATTGTTTTTTGCGAAAGTGCTTAGGCTTTGACATATTGGCCCACATGTCAGCCAATCCATTTTGTTTTTTAGTCCGTTTGGTGGGCTTGGTGTACAATGATGTGGAGTCTATGCAGCCCGTTTATATATTATGTTAGAATTTAAAGCCCATTTGCATTTTTTTCGAAATCCATGGACTTATTGGGCTAGGTAAAAATATCATGTTGGGCTGGAAGGAGAAATGTTATACAAACATAAACACATGGTTGCACGTCTATTACTGATTGGTTAGTAAAATCTTTGCAAGCTTATGTACTCAATCACAACGAGTTAACTTGCCAAGTTATATATAAACAATTATTATTATTATTTTGTAAGAACTTTCGATTTACGAAATAAAATATGATTTTAATTTTATGAGTTAATAGGACGTGGGGTATTATTATTTTTTAGGCTAGATGTGGGACAGTTGAGTTGATTCTAGGAAAATTACTGGGAGGAAAGTCAGATTACATCAAAAAAGAAAGTGGGAGACAATTCAGATATAGGATTAATAAAAACAAAAAATAAAGGAAGAGGCAAGGGCCTTTAGGATTTTTGAGTTGGAGGCAGGTAAATAGCCTTGGTTCACAATCTCTGTTTCTCGGACTCAATTATCCGATTAACTAGGAGATCACCATTGGCAAGGACCTTGATGGAAGAGAGGCTCTGTTTTCTAGGGAAAACCGTGTCTACACGGCGAGCCCTAGGACTTCGGGAGCAAACTCCCCAGATTGTCAACGATACAACCTGCAGCCAAAAGAACGTGAGACTGTCAAAGTCATGTGGATTAACTTTGATCCTTGGATGTCTCAACTCCGACAGGCAGTGATGTGGTTCAAGCCCTCAGGTTGATAGGTAATTGGGCTGTTGCGTCAAAAGGGTGGAGTCCTGGTGTCTCTGAATCACTGGTGGCTGAACTGGGGCTGCAAATTATGATGGTGTTGGATCATCCCTCTTCAAATCACTTGTTGTCCTTGCTGGTTGTTCTGGATGGGTAGTGAGGGAGTCCTAGATTAAGGGGTCCTCGGGCGTCCGGGCTATGTGATGTGGGCCGGACTGATGGGCCATGAAGATACAAGACAGAAGACTTCCTCCTGTGTCCGGATGGGACTCTCCTTTGGGTGGAAGGCAAGCTAGGCGTTCGGATATGAAGATTCCTTTCTCTGTAAACCGACTCTATATAACCCTAGGCCCCTCCGGTGTCTATATAAACCGGAGGGTTTAGTCCGTAGTGGCAATCAAAAACAAACAGGCTAGACATCTAGGGTTTAGCCATTACGATCTCGTGGTAGATCAACTCCTGTAATCCTCATATTCATCAAGATCAATCAAGCAGGAAGTAGGGTATTACCTCCATTGAGAGGGCCCGAACCTGGGTAAACATCATGTCCCCCGTCTCCTGTTACCATGGACCTTATACGCACAGTTCAGGACCCCCTACCAGAGATCCGCCGGTTTTGATACCGACATTGGTGCTTTCATTGAGAGTTCCGCTATGTAGTCATCAGAAGGTCCAATGGCTCCATCAGTCATCTACAACAACGCCGCCCTTGGGGAGGTTTTCCTCCCCGGCCAGATCTTCATATTCGGCGGCTTCGCACTGCAGGCCAACTCGCTTGGCCATCTAGAGCAGTTCAACAGCTACGCCCCAGGTCACCAGATTAGTTCTAGAAATCTAGACTATGTCACTGATATCCGAGGAGACTTGATCTTCCAAGGGTTCACGACCCCAACCTCCGCTCTGGCCTTAGATCCGGAGCGCATCATCGGGTCCGAAGACGGGATTCCTGAGCCCGCCGGACTATCTGCGGCAACTAAGCCCTGTACGGGAGAGCCGGAGGAAGTAGTGTAGCTGGCAACCATCACGAAGCCGGACTCTTCTCCGGACACTGGCTCCGAACCCTTGGAGTCAGCATCGTGTTAGCTCGGCCAAGGAGTCTGTCGGATCTCGGGTTCCGGCAAAACCCTCATGGTTCAAACACTGGGGTGCGCGCGAAGATTTCCTCCCTACCGATCTACGCCCTAGCTCGCTAAGATCTCGCGGATGAACCCGATGAACTCGCAACACAAAGACACAAGATTTATACTGGTTCGGGCCACCGTTCTGGTGTAATACCCTACTCTAGTGTGGTTGTGGATGGATTGCCTCTTGGGCTGATGATGAATAGTACAAGTGCAAGAACAACCTCCTGAGTTTGAGGTGTTCTTGGGCTCAGTGTGTGGCTAAGGATTGGCTGAGGATCCAATCTCGGATCAGTTGTCCCTACGGTGGTGGCTAGCTCTACTTATATAGGCCCTGGTCCTCTTTCCAAATATTGAGTGGGAAGGGAGCCAACAACGACCAATTTGAAAGGGGACAGGCAGTACAGCTTATCCTGACAAAAGCGGTCTTCGCCTGTGAAAGGCTCTGGTGGTGACGCCGTCTTGGGCTCCATGGTGACCTCCGTCTTGCCATCCTGCTGGTCTTGGTCTCGTTGCACTGATATGGAAACCTTTGCTTGATGCCTCGGTACTCCGCGCCTGCGCTTGCCTCCTTAGCACCAAAGAGGAAACAAGGATGCTGCGCGCGCTGGCGCCCGCCTGATCTTGATCGTCATGGCTCACGTCATGAGAGCCTCGCGAGGTTTGCCCCGCCTTGATTTCTCCGCTCCTCGCGAAGCAGCCTGGCGAGGCCGCTCCTGACGAGGTCTTGCGTCGTCTGCCTCGCGAGGCTTGGCCCCTCGTGCGGGTCTTGAATGCCTCGTTGACGAAGATGGGCCGTACTGGCCCACTAACATAGCCACACCTTGGGCCGCAGGCAGGCAAGTCTGGGGACACCCGTTCCCAGAACGTCGATAGTAGCCCCGGGACCAAGGCGCGCTCGGGCTTGGCTTCGAGGCGAAGCCAAAGGTCAAGCGCGGAGCGCCGCGGGCCCCAAAAGCCTGCGGCCTTGGTCGACGTGTGGCGGTTGATTAGACGTGGGCGTCTCCGCTTCCCCACACTGCCTTGGAATCCGCCTGGCTATGTGGCCCCCGCAACCTACACAGTTATTCTTCCATCGCCCACCCCTTGCTTCCCCAATCCCTCTGCTTTCTCGAGATTCTGCCCCTCTTCTCCAATCTGACCTGCACCCTGCCCGCTTCGTCGCCATGGCGCCGAAACAAGCAGACAAGGGGAAGAAGCCCCTGTCTTTGCCAAGTGCGCCTCCAGCTGTCGAGCCTGCGGTCGGCCAATCCTTGGTGCTCAAAGACGAGGCCATGGACAAGGTGCGTCCAATGCTCGCTTCCAGCTTCAACGAGTGGGGGAGACGGTGGCTTGGCCTGCGTCCTGCGCTCACATTGCCCGGATAGCCACCGAGGTCCCAATCTTCATCGATGCCCTTTGGGCTGGCCTGATTCCTCCTTTCTCCGCCTTCTTCAACGCGGTGCTTAAGCATTATCAGATCCACATGCTGCATCTCGACCCTCAATCTGTTGCTCTCCTTGCCGTCTTTGCCTTTGTGTGTGAAGCCATGGTGGGCATCGCTCCTTCTATGGCCCTCTTTCGCCATTTCTTCTCATTGCATCTGACTGACCCCCGGCAAAGCTCGGGGTGCGTGAGCTTCCAGGCCGTGGCCGCGACAGCGGGCGCGGGGATCGAGTTCGAGCTTCCCTCATCCACGAGCGAGTTTCGGACACGGTGGGTGTTTGTCGACACCGGTGTGCTTAGCCCTCTGCTCCACGCCCCTTCAGCGCCTGCCGTCTTCCACTCCGGCTGGGGCCACGAGAGGCTCACGAGCCCCCGTCTTGTCCCCATCTGGCTCAGGCTGAGGAAGTTGAAGGACCGCGGCGTGACTGCGCCTATGGTGGTGAAGGAGTTCATCAAGCGCCAGGTCGCCCCGCTTCAGCGCCATTCTCGCTCGATGTGGACCTTGCTCAGCAGTCAGGACCATATGAGGTTTCAGGAGTCCGGGCTCCCCCTCGGGACGCGGCAAACGGTGCTCGAGGTCCTGACAGGTGTCCCGTCGCCGGACGACTTGCCTGGGAAGAACTGTCTGCTGTACCGCTGCAAGAACAAGGCTGAATTTGCAGGGAGCATGCCTTCCTTCGACGAGTGGGGACTGCATCCGGATGGCCTGGTGGGGTCCCGCGAGAACCCCGTCAGTGTGGTTCCCTTCCTCGTCGTCGGCGCTGAGCTTGTCCCGAGTGTGGTGCAAGGGGACGAGCACCGCGAGAGGCTGGTGGCACGAGTGCTGATGTGCGGACGCCGCCTGGTGCTCCTCGGGCGTCGTCCTCGGCAACCCGTGATCCTGGGGCGTTAGTCGCTGAGACGATGCAGCACGCAGCTCCCGAGGCCGAGACTCCGGAGGCCTCGGGAGGTCGCGGTTAGGTAGCGCCCGACCGTTCTCCGCAGCCAGGCACCCCTGAAATTGTTCTCCCGAGCACTTCTCCGGCTGCGCCCCAGACTGGCCGCCACGTTCAGCGCTTCAGTCGGCTTTGTGTGGACTTCGAGGAGCTCCGCAAGAGGAAAGGATCTCCGAGCGGCAGTGGTATCTTCGGGCCGTTGAAGCGACGAAAGTACTTCGCCGTCGACGAGTAAGTACTGCGCCTTGTGATTTCTTGATTGCTGCTTTCCTTCCTGATGCTGGCTCTTCAGGGCCCCTTCTGCCATGGCCGTTGAGTCCCTCGAGGAGCAATCCCCACCTTCCTCGGCACCCCCGTCGGCCTTGAGTACCCCGAGCCTGCACGCCGCGCCCAGAGCTGGGCCGGCCGAGGGGGTGCGCTCGCCTTCATGGAAGCTTGAATCCGAGGCTTCGTTGCCCTTCCTTCACGGTCTGGCTTGGAGATTGGCGGGCATTCCCCGGACTCCTCCTCTGGTCATGGATGGCAGCTGGTTGGCTTCGGCATTCAGCTCCTCTTCAAGCAGCGGGCCCCGACTGGCCGGGGCCCCACGCGAGGTCGGGCCGGCACCTGGAGCGGCACCAGCCCCCAGCCCCCTGCTGAGAGGGGGTGCGCCGCTTCACGTCCCGCCTGTAGCCCCCGTGGCGGAGGACGAGGTGGGGTGTGCGTTGGAGTTCGAGCGCGGGCGGAGCGTAGTTCATGATGAGCTCTTCCAGGAGGCGATGGGCGCGATGAGCCGACTTGGTGAAGAACTCGCGGGTGTCGACTCGCACCTTGAGGCTAAGGGTCTTCGGCTGGTGGAGGAACGACGTAAGCTGAGGATGGCCATCAACCTTGGCCGCTACCAGGGTGATCTTGACAACGCGAAGGCCGAGGCGTCCCTCAAGGTTTCCTGTGAGGCTTGCTCCCAAGCCTTGGAGGAGGCTCGCGAGGCTGACCGCTGTCGCGAGGCTGCGGAGAAGCGCGCGTGGGAGCTCCAAGCCTGGAGTGTGTCCCTCGAGCGTCAAGTTGAGGTGCGCAGAGCCGCCCTTGCATCGCTAAGGGGGACGCCTGCTGAGGAAGAGGAGGTCCAGAAGCGCGAGGAGGCGTTGGCCCTGGAAGCCGTGCACCATAGCCTCGAGCTCGAGCAACTGGAGACGAGGGAGCGTCAAGTTGCTCAAGTGGAAGATGCCGTCGGGGCTCGCGAGGCCAGGGTCCGAGAGGAAGTCGACCGCCGGGTGGCCGAGGTTCACGCGGATCTTGAAGGTTGGCATGACATGAAGCTGAAGCTTGCGGGCACTAAGGCAGCGGGCAGGACTGCCGCCCCGAGCCCCAGGTTAGATGAGACGGAGAGGTGCGAGGAGGCCACGGCTGCCGCTTTGGTCACGGGGCAGGCGGACTTAGCCTCCGCCCGCGCCGAGCTGCTTTCTCTTCGGAAACGGGTTGACGACTCCGAGGCCGTCGCGCGGCAAAACAGGGAGGAAGTGCTTCAACGGCGGACGCTGGAGCGCAAGCACGCCCCCATGCTTTAGGACCTCCGGAACAGGGCTAATACCGCCATGGGCTACACCTGTGAGGAGAATGCACCGCACCCCCACTCGAATGACTATGCCAGTCACTTGATCTTCTTCACCAACGTGGTGACGCGCCTGGAAGCCCGGTCTGATAGGGCTCGCCAGCTTGTGGAAGAGAGAAGCTGGGGCCTGCTTGGGCGCGCGTTCTCCCACGTCTTCAGCCACCTTCGGAACTCCTTCCCCGACTTCGACGTGCCCCTGTATCGCAGGCCATTCGCGATGACCTGGCGCGGTGGGTGGAGGACAACGTGGACGCGCTGGCCCGGGCCTTCACCTCCGAAGATGAAGCAGTGGTAGTCGTGGCAGATGAAGGCGACGTGGTCATCGACGGCGATGGAGGCGCCGCCCAAGGCGGTGACGATGCCGACGAAGACGACGACGTCGCGAGTGACGCGTCCGAAGGCGATGCGGCGAGCGACATATCAGGCTGATCCCATGTCCCCCAGTTGTTTTATCCTGTATGCAACTCGGGCGTGGCCATTAAAGATCGTGAGAGCATTTTGGAGAGGGAGGGGGCCTCGTGTAAGAAAACCACGGCCTTCATTTTCTTATGTCGAACTGAGTGTGTACCTCCGCGAAACCGCAAATCTGGCGGCAAGTTCCCATCGTGGCTTACCTTAGTCAGAGCGGGTTACGAACCGAATCATGAGGTCATGAGCTTTCGGGACTCCTGGAGAGCCCGTCAATCCACCCGAGGGGGGTCTTGTGAGAGGTGAGCACCATCCGTGGCGTCAGCACGCGCGCATGGCGCACATGAGCCTCGCCCAGTCCAGCTCGCGAGGGGCCCGCGAGTGGAAGGCGTGGTGCGTGAGTCCAAAACAAGGCGAGAACTAGATAACGAGAGATCGCTCCGAACGAGAAAAAAGCACCCCCCAATGCACATCAATGAAAACTCAACTTCAACTTAAATACAAATCCAAAAGGCAAGGCTACAGAAAAGGGATTCAAAGCAAATGGCCGCATCCGGCACCTAGTCTAGTCTTCTTGTCTTCAAGTCTTGTCACCAGCGCGGAGCTAAGTGCTGCCACTAGGCGTGGGAGGGAGCCCACGAGGCCCAAGGGTGGCTCTCTGGAGACACCGGGGCGTGTACAGCCCCACTCATTATTACGTGAGAGTGTCACGGGCGGCGATCTTCACAGGCACTGGGCCTTCTTCATAGGTACCGGCCTTGCTTCATATCGCCAGACGAGGGCCCCGCCTTGTGCCGCCCTCGACCACCTTTGAGCCGACCGGCAACCAGGACGGCACAAAGGGGGCAAAGGGGACGCCAGCGGCACCCTCGGCGACCACGGGTCCTCTGCCAGGGGTAGGCTTTTTAGCACCTCCCCAACAGAGGGCCTACCTCCGGGGGGACCATGCTCCGTGCGACGCGGCGAGGGATCTAGCTCCCGGCTTCTCTCCCGCTGCCCCCAGCGCGATCCTCCCGGCGGGAGGGAGGTCGTCGAGCTGGGGCCGCCAGCCGCTGTGGTGACCTGATTCTCGTGCGACCCATGGTTAGCGTAAGCTTGCTCCTGGGGGATTAGTGGTACCCTGTATCTGTTGTCGATGGCGCGGTTGGCGGGGCTCTCCGGCGGCTCCTGAAAGGCTTCAGCTCCTAATGCCTCCTCCTCCCAACCTGGCCCGAGAAACAAGCCAGGGTCGTCCTCCGGCGTGTACTCCTGGTCCATCATGTGGGGCACATAGGCTTCTGGGGCTGACACCCCAAACACCTCACCGTAGTGCCCCACACTCCACGTCGCCCGACCCAGTGCGGCGTCCTGAGGATGATAACGTGACGCCTCGCTGGGGCCATGGGGGGCAGCGCTCGTGCCCATGCTCATCGGAGGCGGTGCGGGGGCAACGGGGCCCCGGCGCCGCCGGCCGTCCTGGTGTCGATGAAGCCCCCAGGAGCGCCTGAAGGCGCCTGGTTGCGTCGAGGCCCGCCGCGAGATCCCGTAGTGGCCTGAGAAGGAAGCAGATAGAAGAAGGGCGGCGCTCCCGATGCCGCCGCATCTAGCAGTTCAGCGACGCATTCCAGCAGTGCATCCCGACCGCTCTCCATCAGTCGGCACCGCAGCAGCTCTCGCGCCACCGTGAGCGTGGCCCGCATGTTCGCCTGCTCCCGCCGTGTGTGTGGTGCCGTTGCTGCAGCGTGGCTTGCGGCCCTTGCGGCGGCTCGCCACGCCGCCCGCGCCCTGGGGTATTAGGCGGCACTCGGGCCGCTTGGAGCGCGAGGTTGAGGTCTTCATGGGCGGGTGGCGCCGCTCGGGCTGGCCAGGCTGCCCAGCGGTCGGAGTCGGCCCTCGGGTCACCGGACATCAGGGCCATGGAGTGTTGGTGTGTCGATTGGCAGGGAAGAGTCTTCGGCGTACCCCTACCTTGCGCGTCAAATGTCGGATCTCGGGTTCCGGCAAAACCCTCATGGTTCGAACACTAGGGTGCGCGCGGAGATTTCCTCCCTACCGATCTACGCCCTAGCTCGCTAAGATCTCGCGGATGAACCCAACGAACTCGTAACACAAAGACACAAGATTTATACTGGTTTGGGCCACCGTTGTGGTGTAATACCCTACTCCAGTGTGGTGGTGGATGGATTGCCTCTTGGGCTGATGATGAACAGTACAAGTGCAAGAACAACCTCCTGAGGTTGAGGTGTTCTTGGGCTCAGTGTGTGGCTAAGGATTGGCTGAGGATCCAATCTCAGATCAGTTGTCCCTACGGTGGTGGCTAGCTCTACTTATATAGGCTCTGGTCCTCTTCCCAAATATTGAGCGGGAAGGGAGCCAACAACGGCCAATTTGAAAGGGGACAGCTAGTACAGCTTATCCTGACAAAAGCGGTCTTCGCCTGCGAAAGGCTCTGGTGGTGACGTCGTCTTGGGCTCCATGGTGACCTCCGTCCTGTCGTCCTGCTGGTCTTGGTCTCGTTGCACTGATATGAAAACCTTTGCTTGATGCCTCGGTACTCCGCGCCTGCGCTTGCCTCCTTAGCACCAAAGAGGAAACAAGGACGCTGCGCGCTGGCGCCCGCATGATCTTGATCGTCATGGCTCACGTCACGAGAGCCTCGCGAGGTTTGCCCCGCCTTGATTTCTCCGCTCCTCGTGAAGCAGCCTGGCGAGGCTGCTCCTGAGGAGGTCTTGCGTCGTAAGCCTCACGAGGCTTGGCCCCTCGCGAGGGTCTTGAATGCCTCGTTGACAAAGATGGGCTATACTGGCCCGCTAACATAGCCACGCCGTGGGCCGTAGGCAGGCAAGTCTGGGGAACCCCGTTCCCAGAATGCCGACAGAGTCTCCTTGCCACCATACTCCACGGACTCTCTTCTCTCTGGCCAAACCTCTCCTTTAAGCGAGGCTCTGGACTTGATGCGATCCCTCGTCATTACAGAGGAGCAATGTCCGAACTATGCCCAGCCCGGACTAGGGGCTGAGAACGGGGAATTTTACGTCCCACCCACCACCCACTTCATAGCCACCGTCGAGGATTTAACCGACATGCTCGATTACGGCTCCAAAGACATCAACGGTATGGACGACGATGCCAGAGAAGAGCAGGCCCAAAACCCGCCGTTTACCGGACGCTGGACCGCTACCTCTTCGTATGACGTGTACATGGTGGATACACCCAAAGAGGGTAACGACGATAACGAGAAAAATCTAGTAGAGGATAAACCTCCTGAGATACAACCAAAACGCCGACGGCGCCGCTCTAAATCATGCCGTGGAAAAGACAGCAATACTGGCACGAGAGACAACAATACTCCGGACGATGCTGAAGACTAAGAAAACCCCGTCGAGCCAACCTCTGAACGGGACGATCGGGAAGATGGGCAAGTTAGCCCTGATGAACAGGCCGTAAACGAAGACTCGGAGGACAGCAATTATCTTCTACTCTCCGAGGATGAGGTGAGCCTCGGGGACGAAGACTTTATCGTGCCTGAGGGACCTCTTGAGCAGGAGCGCTTTAAGCGCCGGCTAATAGCCACTGCAAGGAGCCTGAAAAAGAAGCAGCAGCAGCTTCAAGCTGATCAAGATCTACTCAACGATAGGTGGACTAATGTCCTAGCAGCCGAGGAATATGGCCTCGAGGGCCCAACCAAAAGTTAGCCGAAGTGTAAACTTCTACCTCAATTCGACGACGAGGCACTGGACCCCATACCATCAGCGTGTAATGCGGCTGACCGACCACCACATGGCCAGGACAAAATGGCAACTCAAGCCGAACACCAGCCCATACCACCTCACCGTAAAGGTAGAGACAGAACAGCTCAGGGATATACATATGACCTGCAGCAGGACCTGGAAAATAGAGCAGGTCAGACCAGATCGATCTATGGATCGCGGGGGCATGCCCCAACGCGCGACGACGGCTATCTAGCCGGACGTGACAAGCATAACCACGTCTGTGCCGAAAACCGCAGACGGACTCCATCCGATCTACGTCGCGACTTGGCCCGATATAGAGGTGTCGCACACCCCCTCTGCTTCACTGATGAAGTAATGGAGCACGAATTCCCATAAGGGTTTAAACCTGTGAATATTGAATCATATGATGGAACAATAGATCCCGCGGTATGGATTGAGGACTTTCTTCTCCATATTCATATGGCCCGCGGTGATGATCTTCATGCCATCAAATACCTCCCGCTAAAACTCTAGGGACCAGCTTGGCATTGGTTAAATAGCCTGCTAGAAGACTCCATCGGCAGCTGGGAGGACTTGGAAGACGCTTTCCGCGAAAAATTCCAAGGTACACACGTCCGACCTCCGGATGCCGATGACTTAAGTCACATAGTTCAACAGCCCGGAGATTCAGCCAGGAAAATCTGGACTAGGTTCCTAAATAAAAAGAACCATATTGTCGACTGTCCAGATGCCGAAGCCCTAGCGGCCTTTAAGCATAGCATCCACGATGAATGGCTCGCCCGACACCTCGGCTAAGAAAAGCCGAAGTCCATGGCAGCCCTCACGGCACTTATGACCCGCTTTTGCGCGGGCGAAGATAGTTGGCTAGCCCATAGCAATAATAATGCAAGCGAACCTGGCACCTCTGAAGCCAGAAATAGCAACGGCAAGCCCCGACGCAATAGGCACAAGCGTCGAAGAAACGGTGACAATATGGATGACACGGTGGTCAACGCCGGATTCGGTGGCTCCAAGTCCGGCCAGCGTAAGAAGCCATTTAAAAGAAACAATCCGGGCTCATCCAGCTTAGACCACATACTCGATCATCCATGTTAGATCCACGGCACCCCCGATAAACCAGCCAATCATACCAACAGAAGCTGTTGGGTCTTTAAACAGGCCAATAAGTTAATTACCGAGAACAAAGAGAAGGGGTCGCAAAGCGAGGATGACGACAAGGAGCCCCGTCCACCGAACACAGGGGGACAGAAGAAGTTTCCCCCCCCCCAGGTTAAAACGGCGAGCATGATATACGTTACACATATCCCCAAGAGGGAGCGCAAACACGCGCTCAGGGACGTCCACGCGATAGAGCCAATTGCCCCAAAATTCAACCCATGGTCGTCCTGCCCGATCACCTTCGATCGTAGGGACCATCCGACTAGTATCCGTCATGGCGGTTCAGCCGCACTGGTCCTCGACCCAATCATTGATGGATTCCATCTCACGCGAGTCCTCATGGACGGTGGCAGCAGCCTCAACCTGCTCTATCAGGATACAGTCTGCAAGATGGGCATCGATCCATCAAGGATCAAACACACAAAAACTACCTTTAAAGGAGTAATACCAGGTGTAGAGGCCTGCTGCACGGGCTCAATCACATTGGAAGTCGTCTTCGGATTCCTGGACAACTTCCAAAGCGAAGACTTGATCTTCGATATCGTCCCCTTCCACAGTGGCTATCACGCACTGCTCGGACGAACTGCATTTGCTTGATTCAATGTGGTGCCACACTATGCTTATCTCAAACTCAATATGCCCGGACCACGCGGTGTCATAACAGTCAATGGAAACACGGAACGCTCCCTCCATACCGAGGAGCACACCGCGGCCCTGGCAGCGGAAGTACAGAGCGGCCTTATCAAACAGAACATTAATTCAGCGGCCAAGCTCCCGGACACTGTTAAACGAGTCCGGACTACTCCGCAGCATGACAGACCAGCTCATCAGGAGCTCAACTAGCAATTCGGCCCCTGTCTCAGTCCCGACCAAATGGCAGCGTACGTACCACGCGTACATAACTACGCACTTAAAATACCATGGGCAAAGACGGAGGCATAACTCGATTGTGGTCCATAATACGGCTCGACCTCCCCCGGGCACACATACCTTTCCTTTTCTTTTTATCCTTTTTTGGTTTCTTTTCCACGGGCCCCTCACGACGGTCTGATCATCGATCCTTTCGAAGGATGGATATACCAAGGCGGCAAGCAGCATAGATGTGTGGGGGAATCTCTAGGTGGTCTTCTTGACGATCACTATACCTGTTTTTAGGACCCGCACACAGCTCCCCCTTGGTTTTGGCATGTTAAATAGCCATGTTGCTTATCGCATTATTTGTACAAATATGATTTGACGTATTAACCAAATTATAATGGAAACCGTTTGCAGCCCAACTTACATGGCACTGGCTTACTACTTCATTTTATTTCACTATTCTTATCGATGGCACCCGTACACTTTGGTACACTTTAATTCGCCAGGGGCTTCATTGCGCTCCATACTACGACAACAAAGTCCGAACACTTTTTACAGTATAGTTCGGCACCCCGAATTTAGCATTATATGCATCGGCTCCGAAACATGTCTTTGGTCAATAGTTGGGTTGCCCGGCTCCTGTGCTTACTACCTTACGTTCCGTCCTATCGGCGAGGGTAGTAAAGGGAGAACTACTGTGATTGTGTTTCTGGTTTATCCGGGTAAACACCTCAGTAGAGAAAGCCGAAAACTGACTGTCATGATGCGGCGAGAGCTGGTCAGCTATTCGGAGGTTAAAATCTCTTGCGATTTTTTCCGCATAATGCGACGGATCGGCCTCCACCCGATCAGGTATCTACAGCACCCTAGTCCGGATTAACAAATACTAACTAGGGGTTGCGCCTACATTTCTATGGTCAAACTCCTATGGCTAAGTGAGGGTGATAAAGCCACATAGTCTGATTGCCTGGTTCGTTGCGCTAAACACCTCCTTCAAGGACCAAACTCTTGGATCAAGAGTGTTTAGGTTTCAACCCGAACACCCCCGTACTACCTACGTGGGGGCTGAAGCCGACGACTAGCCAACTCTCAGATTTAATTAAACGGCCGCACAAGAGGCAAAATTTTAAATAAACAACAAGCCTTATATTACATATCGACTTTGTTTCATAATACAGGACGGGATAACATGAATGTCTTCATTCAAAGATAATGTCTTTTGCGCACTGGCCCTCTACAATGCGGAATCCCTTTAGGACATCATCAAAATACCCCTCGGGCGTGCGGTGCTCCTTGCCCGCGGGCGGTCCCTCGGTCGCAAGTTTGACGGCGTCCATCTTCGCCCACTACACCTTGACACGGGCGAAGGCCATCCGCGCACCTTCGATGCAGACCGACCGCTTGATGGCATCAAGCCGAGGGCAGGCATCGACCAGCCGCTTCATGAGCCTGAAGTAGTTGCTGGGTATGGCTTCGGAAGGCCATAGACGGATTATCAAATCCTTGATGGACAATTCGGCCACCCTATGCAGTTCGGTCAGCTGTTTTAGCTGATCGCTGAAGGGCACCGGATGCTCTGCGCAAGATATTGCCACCAGAACAGCTTCTCCGTTGAGCTCCCCTCTTCGGCTCGGAAGAACTCTGCAGCATCAGCAACACTGCGCGGCAGATCCGCAAACGCTCCTAGATAACTACAAATCCGGGTCAGTAAGAGGTACCTTTTCTTCACATATTTGCTCTGCATAATAAAGGCCTTACCCGCCACAATTTTGCTGGCCTCCTGGATTTCCTGGAGGGCGCCCTGCGCTTCAGCCCGGGCATCTTGTGTGCTTTGGCACGCCTTAGCAAGTTCGGACTCTTGGTCCGCACTCTTGCGCTCCAAGGACTCGCATTTCTTTACGGCGTCCTGGAGCTCCTGCTGGACCTCCCCGACCCTTGCCTCATTTTTTCGTGGGCGGCTTGTTCCTTTGTCGCACTCTTTTGGGCCTCCGCCAGCGCATTCTTGAGGGTCTCCACCTCGGTCGCAGCTCCTACGAAGTATCATGCTAACATGATCAACACAAACAATTCATATATTTCTAGATCTGAATAGGCCATTGCAGACCTTGCTTGTCCTCTAGCTGTTTTTCACACGGCCAAGCTCTTCCTCGGCCCGCTCTAGACTCTGCTTCAGTTTAGAGACTTCGGCAGAATGGGAGGTCGCAGCTAGCATCGATGCCTGCTTATTCACATAGACATGTATGGTTAGTCTCCTATGAAAGTTATTTTATCCTCTGTCCGGCTTTTCTTTTTGAACGTCGGACAGAGTCTCAGGGACTACTGTCTACACTATGACATTCTTTTTGCATAATTACGTCACATACCTGAAAGCCTGCTAGAAGGCTAGTGCAGGCTTTGGTCAGTCCGCTCTTAGCGGACCGAACCCTCTCAACCACCGTACCCATGAGGATACGGTGGTCCTCAACAATGGAAGCACTTTTCAGCGCTTCCAGTAGAGTATCCGGTGCCTCTGGATGGACAGAGGTCACCGGCGGAATAGGTGCACCTCCTTCTTTTGAAGGAGGTTGCTTGCCTGATTCCGGAGCCATATTGGCCTCCAGAATAGTATTCGGCTGGGGGCCGAATTGGATGTGGCCCCCATCGCCAGTCTCCAGGGGGATTTGCTCCCCCATGTGTCCGGTGGCCGAGGTATCATCCTCCGGCACCACCGTGACGGCCTCCTGTGCCTCTCCCCGACCTGGGAGGGTCCTTCGGGACAACACTTCAACGTCTTCCGTAGTCTTGGGGGAGAAGGCCGGCGGAGGCGACCCGCTATCCATCACCTTGGGATCCAGCGAATTCCCCGAAGATGAGGATCGCTGGAGGTGGGAATGGGCCGGACTGCAGTGCATGGTTCAACATATTAAAACCACGAAGCAAAGGAATTGGGTATATATGTGCATGAGTGCCCCTGAGTACTTATGATTCGGCCAGGGGCTTATACCTGGGGCGCCACTCCGAGCTGCTATCAGTGTCCAATGTGGAGTTGTCCGCGAGGGAGACTCTCCCCTTCTTGGACGCCTCTGCCTCCAGATGCGTGGAGGCTGCCCTTTTCTTCCTTCCCCCTTCAGGGGGAGAGTTGCTTTCCTCCTCCTCGTCGTCGTCCTCGGTGGGGGAGGAGTAGGTTTCGGCATCTTCGGACACCACGTCCGAAGTGCCTTTACGGCGGAGGCCACTTCTGGTATCCTTGGCCTTCTTCTCCGGCGCCTCGTAGGGCGCCGGAACCAGCATCTTCGTTAGAAGTGGGATTGCTGGGTTTTCGGGCAGCGGAGCCGGACACTGGGTCTGCTCCACCTTCTTTGTCCATCCCTGAAAAGACAGATAGGGAAGCTCAGACATCTTCCTTGAATGTACAGGTGAAGGATACACCTTGAAATATGAAAAACTTACCGAACTGGCGGGATGGGTCAGATTGTACCCACGGTCCTCGGTCGTGTGCGGCCACGTCTCATTGGCCTTAAAAAGCACCTTCCAGATACCTTCATGCTTGGAGCCGAAGAACTGCTATAAGGTCTGGTGCTTGGCCGGATTGAACTCCCACAAATTGCAAGTCCGTCTTTGGCAAGGAAGGATCCGGCGAAAAAGCATCACCTGGATCACATTGACAAGCTTGATGTTCTTGTCCACCATACTCTTGATGCACATCTGTAGCGCTGACATCTCGTCCGATGACGCCAGTCCAGGACCTTTTCTAGCCAGGAGGTAAGCCGCATTGGGGCCCCGGACTTGAATT
Organism: Triticum aestivum; assembly: GCF_018294505.1. NCBI lineage: Eukaryota > Viridiplantae > Streptophyta > Magnoliopsida > Poales > Poaceae > Triticum > Triticum aestivum. Next base: position 126,387,984 of record NC_057802.1, on the reverse strand, counting down.
TGGGAGCCACGGCCCAGGTGGTGTCGTGGGGCTCTCTGGCGTAGAACCACTGCTTCTGCCACCCTTTGACAGTCTCCCCAAAGGTGCCTTTGGGCCACGTGATGTTGGACATCTTGCTCACCATAGCGCCTCCGCACTCTGCGTGTTGACCACCCACCACCTTCGGCTTCACATTGAAGGTCTTTAGCCACAATTCGAAGTGGGGCGGGATGCGGAGGAAGGCCTCGCACACGACAATAAATGCCGAGATGTTGAGGAAGGAGTTTGGGGCCAGATCATGGAAATTTAGCCCGTAGTAGAACATGAGTCCGCGGACGAATGGGTGGAGAGGAAATCCCAACCCGCGAACGAAGTGGGGGATGAATACCACCCTCTCATGGGGCTTCGGGGTGGGGATGATCTGCCCCTTGGCCGGAAGCCGGTGGGCGATTTCCTGGGCCAAGTACCCCGCCTCCCGGAGCTTCATGATGTCCTTCTCCGTGATGGAGGAGGCTATCCACTTGCCTTGCGCTCCAGATCCGGACATGGTCGGAGTGCTTTTTTTAGGTAGAAAGGATGGAAGCTTGGGCACTGGAGCTCGAGAATGGGTGGGCTAAGAGGAAGAAGGCGTGGGTTAAAGGGTGAATCCTTATCTCTTTATAAAGGCAGCGAATATCAAGCGCCTCCCCATTCGCCTTAAAACTCACCTATTCCCCAAGGGCCGTGCAGGGCGGGATTGGATTAACCACGCCCGTATTGATGAGAATCCCGCAATAAGGGGACACGATCTCTACTTCGACAAGACGTGCCAATGAAAAACACATCTCGAATGCGGAGCGGGGGACTAAAAACGGTTCAAAATAATGACCGGGAAGGGACGTAATGTCTCACTACAAAGTTGTCGGTAGAGGGGAACCATGAAATATTATACTCTCTACGGTTGTGTGTGGTACTTGTTTGGCAGAGCCGGACATGTTTTCTGTGTTCGAGGGCTACTTTGGAGTATTCGGAGGAGGAACCCGCCTTGCAATGCCGAAGACAATCTGCGCGCCGGACACATCGTCATTGAAGCCTGGTTCAGGGGCTACTGAGGGAGTCCTGCATTAAGGGATCCTCGGGCGTCCAGGCTATGTGACATGGGTCGGACTGATGGGCCATGAAGATACAAGACAGAAGACATCCTCCCGTGTCCGGATGGGACTTTCCTTTGCGTGGAAGGCAAGCTAGGCATTCGGATATGAAGATTCCTTCCTCTGTAAACCGACTCTGTACAACCCTAGGCCCCTCCGGTGTCTATATAAACCGGAGGGTTTAGTCCGTAGAGGCGATAAAAAAACAGGTTAGACATCTAGGGTTTAGCCATTACGATCTCGTGGTAGATCAACTCCTGTAATCCTCATATTCGTCAAGATCAATCAAGCAGGAAGTAGGGTATTACCTCCATCGAGAGGGCTCGAACCTAGGTAAACATTGTGTCCCCCATCTCCTGTTACCATCGACCTTAGACCCACGGTTCGGAACCCCCTAGCCGAGATCCGCCGATTTTGACACCGACAGGTAGTTCTCTCTTTTGTTATGCAGACTCCTTGTCATTTGGTCATCCTCGTCTATGCCACTCTTACTATGTAATAGTAGTCTTTCTTTTGAATGTCATTCTCGTCTGGATCACGACAGTCTGAGTGCTGTAGATGAGTGCGTTTTGGTGGTGTAGCAAGACTTCTTATGAACTATCATGTCTTGTTGTTTATATCAGTAGTAGTCACTAGTCAGTGTTTGAATGTTTCATATATCATTGTTTCGAACTGTTTATTGTCTCAAACTGCTGGTGGGCTAAATGAGGGCATCACCATTCTCCAGTTAAAGTATATCTCCTTTTTTCAAGTTATAATTTGAGCTTAGTGTCTTTTCGATGATGTACACTTGTTTGGGCCAGTGAGGTGTCAGTGAATATGGGTTGAGTAGTAAGGTCAATTATGACTCTCAGGTCGGGCACTCAAAAAAATAAAGAAAAAGGACTCTTAGACCGACATGTGGGCGCCACTAGTGTTTTCATGCGCTTCCGCGCTGAGAGCGTATTGCTGCATGTTCAAAATTCATGCTACCTTTTCATCCCCAATCTCCCGCCCCTCCCCCACCTTTGGAATCTCGATTCCTACTCCAGTTCCCCCAAATCCCCCTCTTGCACTCCCTGTACTCAAGCGCACTATCATGTCACCGGTCAATGCGGATCTCCGAGCCGGAGATCTCGAGGACCGTCCTGCCTTTGGGCGCTGCGTGCTGTCGCTCAACAGTGGCATGATACGTCTCCAACGTATCTATAATTTTTTATTGTTCCATGCTATTATATTATCCATCTAGGATGTTTTATATGCATTTATATGCTAGTTTATATGATTTTTGGGACTAACCTATTAACCTAGAGCCCAGTGCCAGTTTCTATTTTTTCCTTGTTTTCGAGTATCACAGAAAAGGAAAACCAAACGGAGTCCAATTGACCTAAAATTTAACGGAGATTGTTTTTGGACCAAAAGAAGCCCACGGAGTACCGGAGATGGGCCAGAAGAGTCCCAAGGCCACCACGAGGGTGGGGGCGCGCCCTACCCCCCTGGGCGCGCCCCCTACCTCGTGGCCGCCTCGGGGACCCCCCTGACTTGTTCCCGATGCCAAAACCTCTTATATATACAGAAACCCCAAGAACATAACCTCGATCGGGAGTTCCGCCACCGCAAGCCTCTGTAGCCACCAAAAACAAACCGGGACCCTATTCCAGCACCCTGCCGGAGGGGGTATCCCTCAATGGTGGCCATCTTCATCATCCCGGCGCTCTCCATGACGAGGAGGGTGTAGTTCACCCTCGGGGCTGAGGGTATGTACCAGTAGCTATGTGTTTGATCTCTCTCTCTCTCTCTCTATCTATCTCTCTTGTGTTCTTGATTTGGCACGATCTTGATGTGTCGCGAGCTTTGCTATTATAGTTGGATCTTACGATGTTTCTCCCCCTCTACTCCCTTGTAATGGATTGATTTTTCCCTTTGAAGTTATCTTATAGGATTGAGTCTTTAAGGATTTGAGAACACTTGATGTATGTCTTGCGTGGGATACCCGTGGTGACAATGGGGTATTCTATTGATTCTCTTGATGTATGTTTTGGTGTTCAACTTGCGGGTTCCGTGACCTTGGGAATCTATGCATAGGGGTTGGCACACGTTTTCGTCTTAACTCTCCGGTAGAAACTTTGGGGCACTCTTTGAAGTTCTTTGTGTTGGTTGACTAGATGAATCTGAGATTGTGTGATGCATGTCGTATAACCATACCCATGGATACTTGAGGTGACATTAGATTATCTAGGTAACATTAGGGTTTTGGTTGTTTGTGTCTGAAGGTGTTATTCTAGTACGAACTCTAGGATACATCGAACGGAAAGAATAGCTTCGTGTTATTTTACTACGGACTCTTGAATAGATTGTTCAGAAAGGATAACTTTGAGGTGGTTTCGTACCCTACCATAATCTCTTCGTTTGTTTCCGCTATTAGTGACTTTGGAGTGACTCCTTGTTGCATGTTGAGGGATAGTTATATGATCCAATTATGTTATTATTGTTGAGAGAACTTGCACTAGTGAAAGTATGAACCCTGGGCCTTGTTTCAACGCATTGCAATACCGTTTGTGCTCACTTTTATCACTAGTTACCTTGCTGTTTTTATATTTTCAGATTAGAAAAACCTATATCTACCATCCATATTGCACTTGTATCACCATCTCTTCGCAGAACTAGTGCACCTATACAATTTACCATTGTATTGGGTGTGTTGGGGACACAAGAGACTCTTTGTTATTTGGTTGCAGGGTTGCTTGAGAGAGACCATCTTCATCCTACGCCTCCCACGGATTGATAAACCTTAGGTCATCCACTTGAGGGAAATTTGCTACTGTCCTACAAACCTCTGCACTTGGAGGCCCAACAACGTCTACAGGAAGAAGGTTGTGTAGTAGACATCAAGCAGTTTCTGGCACCTTTGCCGGGGAGGTGAGTGCTTGAAGGTATATCTTTAGATCTTGCAATTGAATCTTTTAGTTTCTTATTTTATCACCAGTTTAGTTTATAAAAGAAAACTACAAAAAAATGGAATTAAGGGTGCCTCATATGCTTCATCTTTTTAATGTCTTTCGTGAAAATAAGGATTCCAATAATTGTGCTCAAGTGCTAGAGGAAGAATGCATTAGAATGTTTGGAACTAAATATTTGAATGATGAGAATGATTGCAATGTTGTTAGTATGAATTCCTTGAATATCCATGTTGCTAATGATATGCAAAGCCACAAGCTTGGGGATGCTATGTTTGACGAAGATGATATTTTTTGTCCCCCAAGTTTTGATGAGCAAATTTATTATGATGATAGCATGCCTCCTATTTATGATCATTATATTGATGAAAGTGGGTTGGGAAGAGTGTCAACTTTAGGAAGTAATGATCCCACTATTTTTGAGGGTGTTGAATCTTATTGTGATAATTATCAAAGTGGATTTGGAGAGGTCATGACTTTATTTAGTGATGAATCCACTATTTCGGAAGAGGTTCCAATTGATTATGAGAATAAAGTTGCTATCTATGATGATTATTGTGATGACATGTATGCTATAAAGAATAATTATAACCATGAAACTTGTCATCATGATTTTAGTTTTCAAATGGATTATGCCTCACATGATAGTTATTTTGTTGAGTTTGCTCCCACTACTATTTATGAGAAGAAATTTGCTTATGTGGAGAGTAATAAAAATTCTATGCTTGTGCATCATGAAAATAGTGCTTTATGTGATGGTTATATTGTTGAATTCATTCATGATGCTACTTAAAATTATTGTGAGGGAGGAACATATGCCTGTAGGAATTGCAATAATATCAAGTTTCCTCTCTATGTGCTTAAAGTTTTGAAGTTATGCTTGTTTTGCCTTCCTATGCTAGTTGATTATTGTTCCCATAAGTTGTTTGGTCACAAAATCCATATGCATAGGAAGTGGGTTAGACTTAAATTTTCTAGTCATATTCTTCATGATGCTCTCTTTATGTTTCAATTCCTATCTTTTATATGAGCATCATTGAAATCATCATGCCCAGCTAGGGGCGTTAAACGTTAGCGCTTGTTGGGAGGCAACCCAATTTTATTTTTGTTCTTTTCTTTTTGCTCCTGTTTAGTTACAAATAATTCATCTAGCCTGTGTTTATATGTGGTTTTCTGTTTTAATTAGTGTTTGTGCCAAGTAGAACCTTTGGGAAGACTTGGGTGAAGTCTTTGCGATCTTGCTGTAAAAAACAGAAACTTCTGCGCTCACGGGATTAGCTGCCATGTTTTACTGGAGAGTGATTTTAGGTTGATTCTTTTTGCAGATGATTAATAGACAAATTCCACAGGTCCACCAATTTATTTCAGAATGTTTGGAGTTACAGAAGTATTCGAATGATACAGATTACTACAGACTGTTCTGTTTTTGACAGATTCTGTTTTCTATGTGTTGTTTGCTTATTTTGATGAATCTATGAGTTGTATCGGAGGGTATGAACCATAGAGAAGTTTAAATACATTAGATATTACTCCAATATGAATTTATAATGAGTTTACAACAGTACCTAAGTGGTGGTTTTCTTTTCTTATACTAACGGAGCTTACGAGTTTCTGTTGAGTTTTGTGTTGTGAAATTTTCAAGTTTTGGGTAAAGATTCGATGGACTATGGAATAAGGAGTGGCAAGAGCCTAAGCTTGGGGATGCCCAAGGCACCCCAAGGTAATATTCAAGGACAACCAAGAGCCTAAGCTTGGGGATGCCCCGGAAGGCATCCCCTCTTTCGTCTTCGTTCATCGGTAACTTTACTTGGAGCTATATTTTTATTCACCACATGATATGTGTTTTGCTTGGAGCGTCATTTTATTTTCTTTTGCTTGCTGTTTGAATAAAATACCAAGATCTGAAATTCTTAAATGTTAGAGAGTCTTCACATAGTTGCATAATTATTCGACTACTCATTGATCTTCACTTATATCTTTCGGAGTAGTTTGTCGTTTGCTCTAGTGCTTCACTTATATCTTTTTAGAGCACGGCGGTGGTTTTATTTTGAAGAAATAGATGAACTCTCATGCTTCACTTATATTATTTTGAGAGTCATTTAGAACAGCATGGTAATTTGCTTTGGTTATAAATTTAGTCCTAATATGATGGGCATCAAAGATTGGTATAATAAAAACTTTCATATAAAGTGCATTGAATACTATGAGAAGTTTGATACTTGATGATTGTTTTGAGATATGAAGATGGTAATATTAGAGTTGTGCTAGTTAAGTAATTGTGAATTTGAGAATACTTTTGTTGAGGTTTGCAAGTCCTGTAGCATGCACGTATGGTAAACGTTGTGTGACAAATTTGAAGCATGAGGTGTTCTTTGATTGCTTTCCTTATGAGTTGCAGTCGGGGACGAGCGATGGTCTTTTCCTACCAATCTATCCCCCTAGGAGCATGCGCGTAGTGCTTGGTTTTTGATGACTTGTAGATTTTTTTCAATAAGTATGTGAGTTCTTTATGACTAATGTTGAGTCCATGGATTATACGCACTCTCACCTTTCCATCATTGCTAGCCTCTTCGGTACCGTGCATTGCCCTTTCTCACCTTGAGAGTTGGTGCAAACTTCGCCGGTACATCCAAACCCCGTGATACGATACGCTCTATCACACATAAACCTACTTATATCTTCCTCAAACAGCCACCATACCTACCTATTATGGCATTTCCATAGCCATTCCGAGATATATTGCCATGCAACTTTCCACCGTTCTGTTTATTATGACACGCTTCATCATTGTCATATTGCCATGCACGATCATGTAGTTGACACCGTATTTGTGGCAAAGCCACCATTCATAATTTTTCATACATGTCACTCTTGTTTCATTGCACATCCCGGCACACCGCCGGAGGCATTCATATAGAGTCATACTTTGTTCTAGTATCGAGTTGTAATCTTTGAGTTGTTAATAAATAGAAGTGTGATGATCATCATTAATAGAGCATTGTCCCAAAAAAAGGGAAAGGCAAAAAAGGAAAGGCCAAATAAAAAAAAGATAAAATAAAGAGAAAGGACAAACAAAAAAAGGCCCAAAAAAGAAATAAAAGGGACAATGCTACTATCCTTTTGCCACACTTGTGCTTCAAAGTAGCACCATGATCTTCGTGATAGAGAGTCTCTTATATTGCCACTTTCATATACTAGTGGGAATTTTTTATCATAGAACTTGGCTTGTATATTCCAACAATGGGCTTCCTCAAATGCCCTAGGTCTTCGTGAGCAAGCAAGTTGGATGCACACCCACTTAGTTTCTTTTGTTGAGCTTTCATACATTTATAGCTCTAGTGCATCTGTTGCATGGCAATCCCTACTCCTTGCATTGACATAAATTGATGGGCATCTCCCTAGCCCGTTGATTAGCCGCGTCAATGCGAGACTTTCTCCTTTTTTGTCTTCTCCACACAACCTCCATCATCATATTCTATTCCACCCATAGTGCTATGTCCATGGCTCACGCTCATGTATTGCGTGAAAGTTGAAAAAGTTTGAGAATACTAAAGTATGAAACAATTTCTTGGCTTGTCATGGGGGTTGTGCATGATGGGAGCATTTTGTGTGACGAAAATGAAGCATGGCCAAACTATATGATTTTGTAGGGATGAGCTTTCTTTGGCTATGTTATTTCGAGAAGACATAATTGCTTGGTTAGTATGCTTGAAGTATTATTATTTTTATGTCAACATTAAACTTTTGTCTTGAATCTTATGGATCTTAATATTCTTGCCACAATAAAGAACATTACATTGATAATTATGTTAGGTAGCATTCCACATCAAAAATTCTGTTTTTATCATTTACCTACTCGAGGACGAGCATGAATTAAGCTTGGGGATGCTTGATACGTCTCCAACGTATCTATAATTTTTGATTGTTCCATGCTATTATATTATCCATCTAGGATGTTTTATATGCATTTATATGCTATTTTATATGTTTTTTGGCACTAACCTATTAACCTAGAGTCCAGTGCCAGTTTCTGTTTTTCCTTGTTTTTGAGTATCACAGAAAAGGAAAACCAAACGGAGTCCAATTGACCTGAAATTCAACAGAGATTGTTTTTGGACCAGAAGAAGCCCACGGAGTACCGGAGATGGGCCAGAAGAGTCCCGAGGCCACCACGAGGGTGGGGGCGCGCCCTACCCCCCTGGGCGTGCCCCTCCTACCTTGTGGCCACCTCGGGGACCCCCTGACTTGTTCCCGACGCCAAAACCTCTTATATATACAGAAACCCACAGAACATAACATAGATCGGGAGTTCCGCCACCGCAAGCCTCTGTAGCCACCGAAAACCAATTAGGACGCTGTTCCGGCACCCTGCCGGAGGGGGGATCCCTCACCGGTGGCCATCTTCATCATCCCGGTGCTCTCCATGACGAGGAGGAAGTAGTTTACCCTCAGGGCTGAGGGTATGTACCAGTAGCTATGTGTTTGATCTCTCTCTGTCTCTCTTGTGTTCTTGATTTGGCACGATCTTGATGTATAGCTAGCTTTGCTATTATAGTTGGATCTTATGTTGTTTCTCCCCCTCTACTCCCTTGTACTGGATTAGTTTTCCCTTTGAAGTTATCTTATCGGATTGAGTCTTTAAGGATTTGAGAACACTTGATGTATGTCTTGCGTGGGATACCCGTGGTGACAATGGGGTATTCTATTGATTCTCTTGATGTATGTTTTGGTGATGAACTTGCGGGTTCCGTGACCTTGGGAATCTATGCATACGGCTTGGCACACGTTTTCGTCTTGACTCTCCGGTAGAAACTTTGGGGCACTCTTTGAAGTTCTTTGTGTTGGTTGACTAGATGAATCTGAGATTGTGTGATGCATGTCGTATAACCATACCCATGGATACTTGAGGTGACATTAGAGTATCTAGGTGACATTAGGGTTTTGGTTGTTTGTGTCTGAAGGTGTTATTCTAGTACGAACTCTAGGATACATCGAACGGAAAGAATAGCTTCGTGTTATTTTACTACGGACTCTTGAATAGATCGTTCAGAAAGGATAACTTTGAGGTGGTTTCGTACCCTACGATAATCTCTTCGTTTGTTTCCGCTATTAGTGACTTTGGAGTGACTCCTTGTTGCATGTTGAGGGATAGTTATATGATCCAATTATGTTATTATTGTTGAGAGAACTTGCACTAGTGAAAGTATGAACCCTAGGCCTTGTTTCAACGCATTACAATACCCTTTGTGCTCACTTTTATCATTAGTTACCTTGCTGTTTTTATATTTTCAGATTAGAAAAACCTATATCTACCATCCATATTGCACTTGTATCACCATCTCTTCGCCGAACTAGTGCACCTATACAATTTACCATTGTATTGGGTGTGTTGGGGACACAAGAGACTCTTTGTTATTTGGTTGCAGGGTTGCTTGATAGAGACCATCTTCATCCTACGCCTCCCACGGATTGATAAACCTTAGGTCATCCACTTGAGGGAAATTTGCTACTGTCCTACCAACCTCTGCATTTGGAGTACCAACAACGTCTACAAGAAGAAGGTTGTGTAGTAGACATCATGGCATGGCAGCGCTTGATGACCAGTTTGTCGGCAAAGTGCTGATGGTAACCATCAATGGCGACCAGCCTCCCGTCTCGCCGGACGACCTTGTCAAAGCTCTTGGCATTGCGCACGGCATCCAAATAAGTGACTTGCTCGTCGAAGTCTGTCTGCCACCGACTGATTTCTTTGTCAGGTTCCAGACAACTTTCAACTGCAGTCGTGTCTTCGAATCTTCCCGGCATTTGTTCTGCGATGGTGCAATGGTGAGCTTTGATCGGTGGCACCCAGGATGGGGCTCGGTGCCCTCTAAGCTTGAGTTTTTAACAAACCTTACCTTCCACAGCATTCCTTGACGTGCTTGGAACAACGAGTCCATGAATGAGCTTATCAACAACCTAGGAGGTGAGCTCGTAAGTATGTTTGTTCCTCCAGACAGCTGAGCTCTGACGGTTATGACATGGATGAAGAAGTCGTCCACCATACTGAAGGTGATTGGTGTTCAGATACCGGTGCAGGAACCGGGATTGTACTATTCATCGCCACCAAGGCCGCCGCAGACCACGTTAGGGATGTACCTGTATCGTGTGTTCGTTCATGTCGAAGAAGTGATCAATCCATCAATCGAAGTCCTACCGCCGCCGCTGGTGCCAGGGTCCGTCGACGACGTCCATTATAGGAGTCAACGTTATACTTTCCCCCGTGTTGCTCGGAATGATGGATCGCACAGGGCCTACTCCATCACGCGGTGGAGGCCACTGCTTCTTTGGGAGAAGAGGCAGGGCTGGCTACCTGGATGTGCTCTAATTTGAGGTAACAACTGATCTTCTTAGATACTAGTTAAATCTGAGATATCGATGTGAAGCACTGATGTGCCAGTACATTTGATTGTGACCTATTCTATTTTTGTACCTGAACTTTTTTTAGAAAGGGGTGTACGTCAACTTAATGTGCTAGCAGAACTTATTGTGTTGTCTGTCTATTTTCTTTGCATAGCATTCAAGATATTTCCCCATCATTGATAAAGACGATGAATGGTTATGAATGAGTTTGTTGGTTTCAACACGGCCCTACCAGTAGCAATCCACTGCTTCCACCCTGATTGTGCCTCTTGCGTGAAATTTTTGTATGCAAGTTCAATGTGCTATGATGTTCTATACGATTGTGTCACCTATATAAGTTTTTACTGAGCATCAGCAATGCATATGGTTGAAGATGTATTCACGAGCATCGACCGATGGGTCTCTCTCTCTCAAGCACACACACATGCGCACACACACACACACACAAGTGGGACCCGTTGAATTATTTCTTCGCTCATGACAGCTTTTAATTAGGTTCCACTGGACTCTAACTTTTTTCTTAAGTTATTAATTGAGCTCAGTGACTTCAAAAAGTTGTGCAGAAGCCTTGTTTTTTCAGGCGTCGCTGAATGTCGGCTGAGTAGTTATGTTAAGTTGTATTTTACTACACAAGCCTTTTTCGTTGAACATCAGCAATGCAACTAGGCCGACAGTTGTACACAAGATCCTAAAATAAGCACATCCTAGCCTATGTTTCTTTTAATAAAATGCACAACTCATTTCATTTTTTATATAATAAGATTACCAAGCCCAACTTAACTTTTTTCAATAATATTCCTATCTCAATATTATTTTTATACGAAATGCTCAGTCCAGACCATCATTGTTTTTTCACCCATCCCAGAAAATGGGTCCATTTCTACTAAAATCAAATGGCTTGTAAATTATCAGAAATAATAAATGGGTTGCATGTATGCAATACTCCCTTGGTTCCTTGATACAAGGTGTATAGATTTTTGAGAAAACAAATCCGAAATATAAGGTTTATTATGTTGCACCACTCGTTTGGATAATTTTTTTAGGGATTTGATTACATTTTCTTATACCAGGCAAGCCCCTATATTTTCTCATGTCAATTAGTCAGGTGTAATCTCGCCCAAAACTTGTGAAATTTTCCCTCCACATGTGTTCTTTAATTTCCATGCCAAAAACTATACACCCTACATTTAGGAATGGAGGGAGTATTATTTTTTCACCCAGCCCAGTAAATAGGTGTATTTGAATAAATAATCAAATGCGCTGTAAATTATCATAAATAGTAAATCGGCTATTATTATTTTTACCCAGCCTAGGAAATAGATTATTCTTTGAATCAAAAACCAGGAAATAGATGTATTGGCAAACAAAATGAAATGGGTTGTAAAACCTAAATAAATGGGCTGCATTCTACCACAGCTTTCGAAGGTGACTTTGTTCGCTCACTAGGGCGAAGCCTGCGCAAGGTGTTGTACATTTAGTGAACAAAACAATTTAATGGTAAAAAAAGTCAAAAAATTATTCTGACATTAGTAGTCGTTGGATTGACATCCAACGGCAACCCTTCTTCTTCAATCTCTGATCTAGTTGCTCTTACTCCACCTGCCAAAACCATCGTCGGCTGGATCGCCTGCATCTTCCTCCCGTGGCTGGCTGTGCTACCGTGCCGGCCTCGCTGCCCCGCCCTACTCCCAACGATGGCCAGGTCATATACCCGTACTCACCCACAACTTATGTTATTCTCCGGCGATGGCAGTCTCACCTGGCAGCCGAACCCGTCCCTCATACTCCCCTCCGCCAGGGACTCCAGTGCCCCTTGTTCCATGACTCCGGATCGTTTCCATCTTAGGCCTCATCGTCGTCCATCGCCGTGGTCTGCTCGATGATGCGTGGTCAACAACGAGAGCCAACATGGAGTACGTCAAGAGTCTGACAGCTGGGAACCACCAGCTACATATCTTCGCACGCAAGCTAGTGCCTCCTTATTATGCGGGAATAAACGATTTCTCCCCCTGGCGGGTTGGACCCACCTGCTACAATCTTCACACGCAAGGATGTTCCTTCTTATTACGCGAAAAATAAATCCCCCCTCCCCGTGACAGTTGGGACTCACGAGCAACATCTTCACACGGAAGGAAGTGCCTCCTTATTACGCAGAAGAAAAATGATTCCTCCCCCTGCTAGCTCAAACCCACCTGATTCGGAGGCTGACTTGTGGGCCTACTAAGTTGACACGTACACATGGCTTTGTTTTTTTTTGCGGGTGGCTTTGTCAACTTAGTCAATATAAACGATTCTAGCTGCAGTGAACGTACGATGTCCATCGAATGGTCGTCGTGCTTCTTCAACCTCTAGTGTTCTTGCTCCAGCCGCCCAAAGCAGCGTCGGTCGTGCCGCCTGCTCCTGCCTCCAGTGTGTGGATGTGCTGCCACCGCTGGCCATGCAATCCCTCTACACACCCACACCTCCTGTTATTCTCCGGCGATGGCAGCCTCACACCGCAGCCGAAGCAGCCAACCCTCGTACTCCCCTCCGTGTGGGCATACACTGCTGCGTCTTCCCTGGCTCCACGTCGTTCCCTTCCTAGGCCTTGCCGTTGTCCACCACCTTGGTGCTCTCGGTGCAGCGTGGTCAACATGGTCAACAAAGGATAACCATCAGAAGAGGACTTTAGGCGGTGAGGCTAACAGCTAGACCCACCAGCTACATCTTCGAACACAAGGAAGTGCCTCCTTATTACTCGCAAAATAAAAATGATTCCTCCCCCTGATAGCCGGGACCCGGCAGGTATATCTTCACACGCAAGGAAGTGCATCCTTATCCTCCCAGACAGCTGGGACCCACCCGGTCGAAGCATAGGTAGCTTTGTCTGTCAACAACGACAAACCGTGGCCGAGCAAGCAGCGTCACGTGTAGTAGTAGAGCCCCTGACGAAGTAGTTCGTGTTGGGGAACGCAGTAATTTCAAAACATTTCCTACGCACACACATGATCATGGTGATGCATCACAACGAGAGGGGAGAGTGTTGTCCACGTACCCTCATAGACCGAAAGCGGAAGCGTTAGCACAACGCAGTTGATGTAGTCGTACGTCTTCAAGATCCGACCGATCAAGTACCGAACGCACGGCACCTCCGAGTTCAGCACACGTTCAGCTCGATGACGTCCCTCGAACTCCAATCCAGCCGAGCTTTGAGGGAGAGTTCCGTCAGCACGACGGCGTGGTGACGATGATGATGTTCTACCGACGCAGGGCTTCGCCTAAGCACCGCTACGATATTATCGAGGTGGATTATGGTGGAGGGGGGCACCGCACATGGCTAAGAGATCAGGAGATCAATTGTTGTGTCTATGGGGTGCCCCCCTCCTCCGTATATAAAGGGGGGAGGAGGAGAGGGCCGGCCAAGGGGGTGGCGAGCCCTAGGAGGGGGAAACCTACTCCAAGTAGGTTTGCCCCTCCCTTTCCTAGTCCAAGAAGCAGGGGGGACGAAGGAGTGAGAGAGGGGAAAGGCAAGGGGGGCGCCGCCCCCCCCCCTTTCCTTGTCCTATTCGGACTCAAGGGGAGGGAGCGCGCCTCTTGCCCTGGCCGGCCCCTCTCTCTCTCCACTAGGGCCCAACAAGGTACATTAGTTCACGAGGGGGTTCCGGTAACCCCCGGTACTCCGATAAATGTCCGAAAACTTCCGGAACCTTTCCGGTGTCCAAACATAGTCGTCCAACATATCGATCTTTACGTCTCGACCATTTCGAGACTCCTCGTCATGTCCGTGATCACATCCGGGACTCCGACCAACCTTCGGTACATCAAAACACATAAACTCATAATATAACCGTCATCGAACTTTAAGCGTGCGGACCCTACGGGTTCGAGAACTATGTAGACATGACCGAGACACGTCTCCGGTCAATAACCAATAGTGGAACCTGGATGCTCATATTGGCTCCCACATATTCTACGAAGATCTTTATCGGTCAAACCGCATAACAACATACGTTGTTCCCTTTGTCATCGGAATGTTACTTGTCCGAGATTCGATCGTCGGTATCTCAATACCTAGTTCAATCTCATTACCGGCAAGTCTCTTTACTCGTTCCGTAATACATCATCCCGCAACTAACTCATTAGTTGCAGTGCTTGCCAGGCTTATAGTGATGTGCATTACTGAGTGGGCCCAGAGATACCTCTCCGACAATCGGGGTGACAAATCCTAATCTTGAAATATGCCAACCCAACAAGTACCTTTGGAGACACCTGTAGAGCACCTTTATAATCACCTAGTTACGTTGTGCCGTTTGGTTGCACACAAAGTGTTCCTCTGGTAAACGGGAGTTGCATAATCTCATAGTCATAGGAACATGTATAAGTCATGAAGAAAGCAATAGCAACATACTAAACGATCGAGTGCTAAGCTAACGGAATGGGTCAACTCAATCACATCATTCTCCTAATGATGTGATCCCGTTAATCAAATGAAAACTCATGTCTATGGCTAGGAAACATAACCATCTTTGATCAACGAGCTAGTCAAGTAGAGGCATACTAGTGACATTCTTTTTGTCTATGTATTCACACAAGTATTAAGTTTCCGGTTAATACAATTCTAGCATGAATAATAAAATTTATCATGATATAAGGAAATAAATAATAACTTTATTATTGCCTCTAGGGCATATTTCCTTTAGTCTCCCACTTGCACTAGAGTCAATAATCTAATTCACATCACCATGTGATTTAACACTAATAGTTCACATCACCATGTGATTAACACCCATAGTTCACATCGTCATGTGACCAACACCCAAAGGGTTTACTAGAGTCAATAATCTAGTTCACATCGCTATGTGATTAACACCCAAAGAGTACTAAGGTGTGATCATGTTTTGCTTGTGAGAGAAGTTTAGTCAACGGGTCTGCCACATTCAGATTCGTATGTATTTTGCAAATTTCTATGTCAACAATGCTCTGCACGGAGCTACTCTAGCTAACTGCTCCCACTTTCAATATGTATCCAGATTGAGACTTAGAGTCATCTGGATCAGTGTCAAAACTTGCATCGACGTAACACTTTACGACGAACCTTTTTGTCATCTCCATAATCGAGAAACATATCCTTATTCCACTAAGGATAATTTTGACCGCTGTCCAGTGATCTACTGCTAGATCACTATTGTACTCCCTTGCCAAAATCAGTGTAGGGTATACAATAGTTCTGGTACATAGCATGGAAAACTTTATAGAACATATGGCTGAGGCATAGGGAATGTCTTTCATTCTCTTTCTATCTTCTGTCATGGTCGGGCTTTGACTCTTACTCAATTTCACACCTTGTAACACAGGCAAGAACTCTTTCTTTGACTGTTCCATTTTGAACTACTTCAAAATCTTGTCAAGGTATGTACTCATTGAAAAAACTTATCAAGCGTCTTGATCTATCTCTATAGATCTTGATGCTCAATATGTAAGCAGCTTCACCGAGGTCTTTCTTTGAAAAAACTCCTTTCAAATACTCCTTTATGCTTTGCAGAATAATTCTACATTATTTCCGATCAACAATATGTCATTCACATATACTTATCAGAAATGCTGTAGTGCTCCCACTCACTTTCTTGTAAATACAGGCTTCACCGCAAGTCTGTATAAAACTATATGCTTTGATCACACTATCAAAACGTATATTCCAACTCCGAGATGCTTGCACCAGGCCATAGATGGATCGCTGGAGCTCTGCACACTTTGTTAGCACCTTTAGGATCGACAAAACCTTCTGGTTGCATCACATACAACTCTTCTTTAAGAAATCCATTAAGGAAAGCAGGTTTGACATCCATTTGCCAAATTTCATAAAATGCGGCAATTTATAACATGATTCAGACAGATTTTTAAGCCGATACAAGTGAGAAAATCTCATTGTATTCAACATCTTGAACTTGTCGAAAACAATTTTGCGACAATTCGAGCTTTGTAGATAGTAACACTACTATCAGTGTGTGTCTTCCTCTTGAAGATCCATTTATTCTCAATGGCTTGCCGATCATCGGGCAATTCCACCAAAGTCCATACTTTGTTTTCATACATGCATCCTATCTCATATTTCATGGCCTCAAGCCATTTTGCGGAATCTGGGCTCATCATCGCTTCCTCATAGTTCGTAGGTTCGTCATGGTCTAGCAACATGACTTCCAGAATAGGATTACCGTACCACTCTGGTGCCAATCTTACTCTGGTTGACCTACGAGGTTTGGTAGTAACTTGATCTGAAGTTTCATTATCATCATCATTAACTTCCTCACTAATTCGTGTAGGCATCACTGGAACTGATTTTAGTGATGGGCTACTTTCCAATTCGAGAGAAGGTACAATTACCTCATCAAGTTCTACTTTCCTCCCCCTCACTTCTTTCGAGAGAAACTCCTTCTCTAGAAAGGATCCATTCTCAGCAACGAATATCTTGCCTTCGGATCTGTGATAGAAGGTGTACCCAACAGTTTCTTTTGGGTATCCTATGAAGATTTACTTCTCCGATTTGGGTTCGAGCTTATCATGTTGAAACTATTTCACATAAGCATCGCAGTTCCAAACTTTAAGAAACGACAACTTAGGTTTCTCGCCAAACCACAGTTCATACGGTGTCATCTCCACGGATTTAGATGGTGCCCTATTTAACGTGAATGTAGCTGTCTATAATGCATAACCCAAAAATGATAGTGGTAGATTGGTAAGAGACATCATAGATCGCACCATATCTTATAAAATACGGTTACAACTTTCGGACACACCATTACACTGTGGTGTTCCACGTGGCATGAGTAGTGAAACTATTTCACATTGTTTTAACTGAAGGCCAAACTCATTAACTCAAATATTTGACCTCTGCGATCATATCATAGAAACTTTTAGTTTCTTGTTACGATGAGTCTCCACTTCACTCTGAAATTCTTTGAAATTTTCAAATGTTTCAGACTTGTGTTTCATCAAGTAGATATACCCATATCTGCTCAAATCATCTGTGAAGGTCAGAAAATAATGATACCTGCCGCGAGCCTCAACACTCATCGGATCTTATACATCAATATGTATTATTTCCAACAAGTCAGTTGCTCGCTCCATTGTTCCGGAGAACGGACTCTTAGTCATCTTGCCCATAAGGCATGGTTCGCAAGCATCAAGTGATTCATAATCAAGTGATTCCAAAAGCCCATCAGCATGGAGTTTCTTCATGCGCTTTACACTAATATGACCTAAATGGCAGTGCCACAAATAATTTGCACTATCATTATTAACTTTGCATCTTTTGGCTTCAATATTATGAATATGTGTATCACTACGATCGAGATCCAATGAACTATTTTCATTGGGTGTGTGACAATCCAAGGTTTTATTCATGTAAACAGAACAACAATTATTCTCTAACTTTAATGAATAACCGTATTGCAATAAACATGATCAAATCATATTCATGCTCAATGCAAACACCAAATAACACTTATTTCGGTTCAACACTAATCCCGAAAGTATATGGAGTGTGCGATGATGATCATATCAATCTTGGAACCACTTCCAACTCACATCGTCACTTCACCCTTAACTAGTCTCTGTTTATTTTGCAACTCCTGTTTCGAGTTACTACTCTTAGCAACTGAACCAGTATCAAATACCGAGGGGTTGCTATAAACACTAGTAAAGTACACATCAATAACATGTATATCAAATATACCTTTGTTTACTTTGCCATCCTTTCTTATCCGCCAATTACTTGGGGTAGTTCCTCTTCCAGTGACCAGTCCCTTTGTAGTAGAAGCACTTAGTCTCAAGCTTAGGTCCAGACTTGGGCTTCTTCACTTGAGCAGCAACTTGCTTGCCATTCTTCTTGAAATTCCCCTTCTTCCCTTTGCCCTTTTCTTGAAACTAGTGGTCTTGTCAACCATCAACACTTGATGCTTTTCTTGATTTCTATCTTCGTCGATTTTAGCATCACGAAGAGCTTGGGAATCGTTTCCGTTTTCCCTTGCATATTATAGTTCATCACGAAGTTCTAGTAACTTGGTGATAGTGACTAGAGAATTATGTTTATCACTATCTTATCTAGAAGATTAACTCCCACTTGATTCAAGTGATTGTAGTACCCAGACAATCTGAGCACATGCTCACTGCTTGAGCTATTCTCCTCCATCTTTTAGCTATAGAATTAGTTGGAGACTTCATATCTCTTAACTCGGGTATTTGCTTGATATATTAACTTCAACTCCTGGAACATCTCATATGGTCCATGACGTTCAAAACGTCTTTGAAGTCCCGGTTCTAAGCTGTAAAGCATGGTGCACTAAACTATCAAGTAGTTATCATACCGAGCTTTGTCAAACGTTCATAACGTCTGCATATGCTCCTGCAATAGGTCAGTCACCTAGTGGTGCAGCAAGGACATAATTCTTCTGTGCAGCAATCAGGATAATCCTCATATCACGGATCCAATCCGTATCATTGCTACTAACATCTTTCCACTTAGTTTTCTCTAGGAACATATCAAAATATAAACGGGGAGCAACAACGCGAGCTATTGATCTCCAACATAGATATGCTAATACTATCAAGACTAAGTTCATGATAAATTTAAGTTCAATTAATCATATTACTTAAGAACTCCCACTTAGATAGACATCCCTCTAATCCTCTAAGTGATCATGTGATCCATATCAACTAAACCATGTCCGATCATCACGTGAGATGGAGTAGTTTCAATGGTGAACATCACTATGTTGATCATATCTACTATATGATTCACGCTCGACCTTTCGGTCTTAGTGTTCCGAGGCCATATCTGTTATATGCTAGGCTCATCAAGTTTAACCTGAGTATTCCGCGTGTGCAACTGTTTTGCACCCGTTGTATTTGAACGTAGAGCCTATCACACCCGATCATCACGTGGTGTCTCAGCACGAAGAACTTTGCTTGTACGATACCTTGATAATTTAGTGAGAGATCATCTTATAATGCTACCGTCGATCTAAGCAGAATAAGATGCATAAAAGATAAACATCACATGCAATCAATATAAGTGATATGATATGGCCATCATCATCTTGTGCTTGTGATCTCCATCTCTGAAGCACCGTCATGATCACCATCGTCACTGGCGCGACACCTTGATCTCTATCGTAGCATCGTTGTCGTCTCACCAACTATTGCTTCTACGACTATCGCTACCGCTTAGTGATAAAGTAAAGCAATTACAGGGCGATTGCATTGCATACAATAAAGCGACAACCATATGGCTCCTGCCAGTTGCCGATAACTCGGTTACAAAACATGATCATCTCATACAATAAAATATAGTATCATGCCTTGACCATATCACATCACAACATGCCCTGCAAAAACAAGTTAGACGTCCTCTACTTTGTTGTTGCAAGTTTTACGTGGCTGCTAGGGCTGAGCAAGAACCGTTCTTACCTACGCATCAAAACCACAACGATAGTTTGTCAAGTTGGTGTTGTTTTAACCTTCTCAAGGACCGACCATAGCCGCACTCGATTCAACTAAAGTTGGAGAAACTGACACCCGCTAGTCACCTGTGTGCAAAGCACGGTGGTAAAACCAATCTCGCATAAGCGTATGCGTAATGTCGGTCCGGGCCGCTTCATCCAACAATACCGCCGAACCAAAGTGTGACATGCTGGTAAGCAGTATGAATTATATCGCCCACAACTCACTTGTGTTCTACTCGTGCATATAACATCTACGCATAAAACCAGGCTCGGATGCCACTGTTGGGGAACGTAGTAATTTCAAAAAAATTCCTACGCACACACTGGATCATGGTGATGCATAGCAACGAGAGGGGAGAGTGTTTCCACGTACCCTCATAGACCGAAAGCTGAAGCGTTAGGACAACGCGGTCGATGTAGTCGTACGTCTTCACGATCCGACCGATCAAGTACCAAACGCACGGCACCTCCGAGTTCAGCACATGTTCAGCTCGATGACGTCCCTCGAACTCCGATCCAGCCGAGCTTTGAGGAAGATTTCCCGTCAGCACGACGGCGTGGTGACGATGATGATGTTCAACCGACGCAGGGCTTCGCCTAAGCACAGCTACGATATTATCGAGGTGGATTATGGTTGAGGGGGGCACTGCACACGGCTAAGAGATCAAGAGATCAATTTTTGTGTCTATGGGTTGCCCCCCTCCTCCGTATATAAAGGGGGGAGGAGGAGAGGGCCGGCCAAGGGGGTGGCGCGCCCTAGGAGGGGGAAACCTATTCCAAGTAGGTTTGCCCCTCCCTTTACTAGTCCAAGAAGGAGGGGGAAGGATTGAGTGGGAGAGGGGAAAGGCAAGGGGGGCGCCGCCCCCCTTCCTTGTCCTATTTGGACTCAAGGGGAGGGGGCGCGCCTCTTGCCCTGGCCGGCCCGTCTCTCTCTCCACTAGGGCCCAACAAGGCCCATTAGTTCCCGGGGGGGTTCCGGTAACCCTCGGTACTCCGATAAATGTCTGAAACCTTCCGGAACCTTTCCGGTGTCCAAACATAGTCGTCCAATATATCGATATTTACGTCTCGACCATTTCGAGACTCCTCGTCATGTCCGATATCACATCCGGGACTCCGAACAACCTTCGGTACATCAAAACACATAAACTCATAATATAACCGTCATCGAACTTTAAGCGTGCGGACCCTACGGGTTCGAGAACTATGTAGACATGACCGAGACACGTCTCCGGTCAATAACCAATAGCGGAACCTGGATGCTCATATTGGCTCCCAAATATTCTACGAAGATCTTTATCGGTCAAACTGCATAACCACATACGTTGTTCCCTTTATCACCGGTATGTTACTTGTCCGAGATTCGACCGTCGGTATGTTAATACCTAGTTCAATCTCGTTACCGGCAAGTCTCTTTACTCGTTTCGTAATACATCATCCCGCAACTAACTCATTAGTTGCAATGCTTGCAAGGCTTATAGTGATGTGCATTACCGAGTGGGCCCAGAGATACCTCTCCGACAATCGGAGTGACAAATCCTAATCTTGAAATATGCCAACCCAACAAGTACCTTTGGAGACACCTGTAGAGCACAATTATAATCACCTAGTTACGTTGTGACGTTTGGTAGCACCCAAAGTGTTCCTCTGGTAAATGGGAGTTGCATAATCTCATAGTCATAGGAACATGTATAAGTCATGAAGAAAGCTAAAGCAACATACTAAACGATCAAGTGCTAAGCTAACGGAATGGGTGAAGTCAATCACATCATTCTCCTAATGATGTGATCCTGTTAATCAAATGACAACTCATGTCTATGGCTAGGAAACATAACCATCTTTGATCAACGAGCTAGTCAAGTAGAGGCATACTAGTGACATTCTGTTTGTCTATGTATTCACACAAGTATTATGTTTCCGGTTAATACAATTCTAGCATGAATAATAAACATTTATCATGATATAAGGAAATAAATAATAACTTTATTATTGCCTCTAGGGCATATTTCCTTCAGTCTCCCACTTGCACTAGAGTCAATAATCTAGTTCACATCACCATGTGATTTAACACTAATAGTTCACATCACCATGTGATTAACACCCATAGTTCACATCGTCATGTGACCAACACCCAAAGGGTTTACTAGAGTCAATAATCTAGTTCACATCGCTATGTGATTAACACCCAAAGAGTACTAAGGTGTGATCATGTTTCGCTTGTGAGAGAAGTTTAGTCAACGGGTCTACCACATTCAGATCCGTATGTATTTTGCAAATTTCTATGTCAACAATGCTCTGCACGGAGCTACTCTAGCTAACTGCTCCCACTTTCAATATGTATCCAGATTGACACTTAGAGTCATTTGTATTAGTGTCAAAACTTGCATCGACGTAACACTTTACGACGAACCTTTTTGTCATCTCCATAATCGAGAAACATATCCTTATTCCAATAAGGATAATGTTAACCGTTGTCCAGTGATCTACTCCTAGATCACTATTGTACTCCCTTGCCAAAATCAGTGTAGGGTATACAATAGATCTAGTACACAGCATGGCATACTTTCTAGAACATATGGTTGAGGGATAGGGAATGACTTTCATTCTCTTTCTATCTTCTGCCGTGGTCGGGCTTTGAGTCTTACTCAATTTCACACCTTGTAACACAGGCAGGAACTCTTTCTTTGACTGTTCCATTTTGAACTACTTCAAAATCTTGTCAAGGTATGTACTCATTGAAAAAACTTATCAAGCGTCTTGATCTATCTCTATAGATCTTGATGCTCAATATGTAAGCAGCTTCACCGAGGTCTTTCTTTGAAAAAACTCCTTTCAAATACTCCTTTATGCTTTGCAGAATAATTCTACATTATTTCCGATCAACAATATGTCATTCACATATACTTATCAGAAATGTTGTAGTGCTCCCACTCACTTTCTTATAAATACAGGCTTCACCTTAAGTCTGTATAAAACTGTATGCTTTGATCACACTATCAAAACATATATTCCAACTCCGAGATGCTTGCACCAGGACATAGATGGATCGCTGGAGCTCCGCACACTTTGTTAGCACCTTTAGGATCGACAAAACCTTCTGGTTGCATCACATACAACTGTTCTTCAAGAAATCCATTAAGGAAAGCAGGTTTGACATCCATTTGCCAAATTTCATAAAATGCGGCAATTGCTAACATGATTCAGACATATTTTTAAGCATCGATACAAGTGAGAAAATCTCATTGTATTCAACATCTTGAACTTGTCAAAAACAATTTTGCGACAATTCGAGCTTTGTAGATAGTAACACTACTATCAGTGTCTGTCTTCCTCTTGAAGATCCATTTATTCTCAATGGCTTGCCGATCATCGCGCATTTCCACCAAAGTCCATACTTTGTTTTCATAAATGGATCCAATCTCAGATTTCATGGCCTCAAGCCATTTTGCGGAACCTGGGCTCGTCATCGCTTCCTCATAGTTCGTAGGTTCGTCATGGTCTAGTAACACGACTTCCAGAACAGGATTACCGTACCACTCTGGTGCGGATCTTACTCTGGTTGACCTACGAGGTTCGGTAGTAACTTGATCTGAAGTTTCATGATCATCATCATTAACTTCCTCACTAATTCGTGTAGGCACCACTGGAACTGATTTCAGTGATGGCTTACTTTCCAATTCGAGAGAAGGTACAATTACCTCATCAAGTTCTACTTTCCTCCCCCTCACTTCTTTTGAGAGATACTCCTTCTCTAGAAAGGATCCATTCTCAGCAACGAATATCTTGCCTTCGGATCTATGATAGAAGGTGTACCCAACAGTTTCTTTTGGGTATCCTATGAAGATTTACTTCTCCGATTTGGGTTCGAGCTTATGATGTTCAAACTTTTTCACATAAGCATCGCAGTCCCAAACTTTAAGAAACGATAGCTTAGGTTTCTCGCCAAACCACAGTTCATACAGTGTCATCTCCACGGATTGAGATGGTGCCCTATTTAACGTGAATGTAGCTGTCTCTAATGCATAACCCAAAAACGATAGTGGTAGATTGGTAAGAGACATGATAGATCGCACCATATCTAATAAAGTACGGTTACAACTTTCGGACACACCATTACACTGTGGTGTTCCACGTGGCGTGAGTTGTGAAACTATTTCACATTGTTTTAACTGAAGGCCAAACTCGTTAACTCAAATATTTGACCTCTGCGATCATATCATAGAAACTTTTATTTTCTTGTTACGATGATTCTCCACTTCACTATGAAATTCTTTGAACTTTTCAAATGTTTCAGACTTGTGTTTCATCAAGTAGATATACCCATATCTGCTCAAATCATCTGTGAAGGTCAGAAAATAATGATACCTGCCGCGAGCCTCAACACTCATCGGATCTTATACATCAGTATGTATTATTTCCAATAAGTCAGTTGCTCGCTCCATTGTTCCGGACAACGGAGTCTTAGTCATCTTGCCCATAAGGCATGGTTCGCAAGCATCAAGTGATTCATAATGAAGTGATTCCAAAAGCCCATCAGCATGGAGTTTCTTCATGCGCTTTACACCAATATGACCTAAACGGCAGTGCCACAAATAAGTTGCACTATCATTATTAACTTTGCATCTTTTGGCTTCAATATTATGAATATGTGTATCACTACGATCGAGATCCAACGAACTATTTTCATTGGGTGTATGACCATCGAAGGTTTTATTCATGTAAACAGAACAACAATTATTCTCTGACTTTAATGAATAACCGTATTGCAATAAACATGATCAAATCATATTCATGCTCAATGCAAAGACCAAATAACACTTATTTAGGTTCAACACTAATCCCGAAAGTATAGGGAGTGTGCGATGATGATCATATCAATCTTGGAACCACTTCCAACTCACATCGTCACTTCACCCTTAACTAGTCTCTGTTTATTTTGCAACTCCCGTTTCGAGTTACTACTCTTAGCAACTGAACCAGTATCAAATACCGAGGGGTTGCTATAAACACTAGTAAAGTACACATCGATAACATGTATATGAAATATACCTTTATTTACTTTGCCATCCTTTCTTATCTGCCAATTACTTGGGGTAGTTCCGCTTCCAGTGACCAGTCCCTTTGTAGTAGAAGCACTTAGTCTCAGGCTTAGGTCCAGACTTGGGCTTCTTCACTTGAGCAGCAACTTGCTTGCCGTTCTTCTTGAAGTTCCCCTTCTTCCCATTGCCCTTTTCTTGAAACTAGTGGTCTTGTCAACCATCAACACTTGATGCTCTTCTTGATTTCTACCTTCGTTGATTTTAGCATCACGAAGAGCTTGGGAATCGTTTCCATTATCCCTTGCATATTATAGTTCATCATGAAGTTCTAGTAACTTGGTGATAGTGACTAGAGAATTCTGTCTATCACTATCTTATCTGGAAGATTAACTCGCACTTGATTCAAGTGATTGTAGTACCTAGACTTCATATCTCTCAACTCGGGTATTTGCTTGAAATATTAACTTCAACTCCTGGAACATCTCATATGGTCCATGACGTTCAAAACGTCTTTGAAGTCCCGGTTCT
Organism: Triticum aestivum; assembly: GCF_018294505.1. Taxonomy (NCBI): domain Eukaryota; kingdom Viridiplantae; phylum Streptophyta; class Magnoliopsida; order Poales; family Poaceae; genus Triticum; species Triticum aestivum. The sequence continues at coordinate 126,362,491 of NC_057802.1, read as the reverse complement.
AAGCTGTAAAGCATGGTGCACTAAACTATCAAGTAGTTATCATACCGAGCTTTGTCAAACGTTCATAACGTCAACATATGCTCCTGCAATAGGTCCGTCACCTAGCGATGCATCAAGGACATAATTCTTCTGTGCAGCAATGAGGATAATCCTCAGATCACGGATCCAATCCGTATCATTGCTACTAACATCTTTCAACTTAGTTTTCTCTAGGAACATATCAAAATATAAACGGGGAGCAACAACGCGAGCTATTTATCTACAACATAGATATGCTAATACTATCAGGACTAAGTTCATGATAAATTTAAGTTCAACTAATCATATTACTTAAGAACTCCCACTTAGATAGACATCCCTCTAATCCTCTAAGTGATCACGTGATCCATATCAACTAAACCATGTCCGATCATCACGTGAGATGGAGTAGTTTCAATGGTGAACATCACTATGTTGATCATATCTACTATATGATTCACGCTCGACCTTTTGGTCTCAGTGTTCCGAGGCCATATCTGTTATATGCTAGGCTCGTCAAGTTTAACCTGAGTATTCCGCGTGTGCAAGTGTTTTGCACCCGTTGTATTTGAACGTAGAACCTATCACACCCGATCATCACATGGTGTGTCAGCACGAACAACTTTCGCAATGGTGCACACTCATTGAGAACACTTATACCTTGATAATTTAGTGAGAGATCATCTTATAATGCTACAGTCTATCTAAGCAGAATAACATGCATAAAAGATAAACATCACATGCAATCAATATAAGTGATATGATATGGCCATCATCATCTTGTGCTTGTGATCTCCATCTCTGAAGCACTGTCATGATCACCATCGTCACCGGCGCGACACCTTGATCTCCATCGTAGCATCGTTGTCGTCTTGCCAACTATTGCTTCTACGACTATCGCTACCGCTTAGTGATAAAGTAAAGCAATTACAGGGCGATTGCATTGCATACAATAAAGCGACAACCATATGGCTCCTGCCAGTTGCCGATAACTCGGTTACAAAACATGATCATCTCATACAATAAAATAAAGTATCATGCCTTGACCATATCACATCACAACATGCCCTGCAAAAACAAGTTAGATTTCCTCTATTTTGTTGTTGCAAGTTTTACGTGGCTGCTACGGGCTGAGAAAGAACCGTTCTTACCTACGCATCAAAACCACAACGATAGTTTGTCAAGTTGGTGCTGTTTTAACCTTCTCAAGGACCGGGCGTAGCCACACTCGATTCAACTAAAGTTGGAGAAACTGACACCCGCTAGTCACCTGTGTGCAAAGCATGGCGGTAAAACTAGTCTCGCGTAAGCGTACGCGTAATGTCGGTCCGGGCCGCTTCATCCAACAATACTGCCAAACCAAAGTGTGACATGCTAGTAAGCAGTATGACTTATATCACCCACAACTCACTTGTGTTCTACTCGTGCATGTAACATCTACGCATAAAACCAGGCTCGGATGCCACCGTTGGGGAACGTAGTAATTTCAAAAAAATTCCTACGCACACACAGGATCATGGTGATGCATAGCAACGAGAGGGGAGAGTGTTGTCCACGTACCCTCGTAGACCGAAAGTGGAAGAGTTAGCACAACGCGGTTGATGTAGTCGTACGTCTTCACGATCCGACCGATCAAGTACCGAACGCACGGCACCTCCGAGTTCAGCACACGTTCAGCTCGATGACGTCCCTCGAACTCCGATCCAGCCGAGCTTTGAGGGAGAGTTCCCGTCAGCACGACGGCGTGGTGACGATGATGATGTTCTACCGACGCAGGGCTTCGCCTAAGCACCGCTACGATATTATCGAGGTGGATTATGGTGGAGGGGGGCACTGCACACGGCTAAGATATCAAGAGATCAATTGTTGTGTCTATGGGTTGCCCCCCTCCTCCGTATATAAAGGGGGGAGGAGGAGAGGGCCGGCCAAGGGGGTGGCGCGCCCTAGGAGGGGGAAACCTACTCCAAGTAGGTTTGCCCCTCCCTTTCCTAGTCCAAGAAGGAGGGGGAGGAAGGAGTGGGAGAGGGGAAAGGCAAGGGGGGCGCCGCCCCCCCTTCCTTGTCCTATTTGGACTCAAGGGGAGGGGGCACGCCTCTTGCCTTGGCCGGCCCCTCTCTCTCCACTAGGGCCCAACAAGGCCCATTAGTTCCCGGGGGGTTCCGGTAACCCCCGGTACTCTGATAAATGTCCAAAACCTTCCGGAACCTTTCCGGTGTCCAAACATAGTCGTCCAATATATCGATATTTACGTCTCGACCATTTTGAGACTCCTCGTCATGTCCGTGATCACATCCGGGACTCCGAACAACCTTCGGTACATCAAAACACATAAACTCATAATATAACCGCCATCGAACTTTAAGCGTGCGGACCCTACGGGTTCGAGAACTATGTAGACATGACCGAGAGACGACTCCGGTCAATAACCAATAGCGGAACCTGGATGCTCATATTGGCTCCTACATATTCTATGAAGATCTTTATCGGTCATACCGCATAACAACATACGTTGTTCCCTTTGTCATCGGTATGTTACTTGCCCGAGATTCGATCGTTGGTATCTCAATACCTAGTTCAATCTCGTTACCGGCAAGTCTCTTTACTCGTTCTGTAATACAGCATCCCGCAACTAACTCATTAGTTGCAATGCTTGCAAGGCTTATAGTGATGTGCATTACGAGTGGGCCCAGAGATACCTCTCCGACAATCAGAGTGACGAATCCTAATCTTGAAATATGCCAACCCAACAAGTACCTTTGGAGACACCTGTAGAGCACCTTTATAATCACCCAGCTACGTTGTGACGTTTGGTAGCACACAAAGTGTTCCTCTGGTAAACGGGAGTTGCATAATCTCATAGTCATAGGAACATGTATAAGTCATGAAGAAAGGAATAGCAACATACTAAATGATCGAGTGCTAAGCTAACGGAATGGGTCAAGTCAATCACATCATTCTCCTAATGATGTGATCCCGTTAATCAAATGACAACTCATGTCCATGGGTAGGAAACATAACCATATTTGATCAACGAGCTAGTCAAGTAGAGGCATACTAGTGACATTCTGTTTGTCTATGTATTCACACAAGTATTATGTTTCCGGTTTATATAATTCTAGCATGAATAATAAACATTTATCATGATATAAGGAAATAAATAATAACTTTATTATTGCCTCTAGAGCATATTTCCTTCAGTGCGGGCAGTCCAGTCTAAACCGTGTACACGTACGTACAGCATTATGCCAAAAAATACGGCCACATACATACATACGGGCAGGGTCTCAAACAACTACTCGCACATACGTACGGCCAGGGCTTGTGTACATGGAGAGGCAGCGGACGGCAGCAATGGCATCCTGTTCATTGGCGGCCAACCGGCTGGATCAGAACGGAGAAACTGCGTCATGTTCATCGGGAGGCAACGGAATACATCGTGTTCATCGGGAGCCAACCGGCTTGGAGGAAACAGCTAAAATGAGGCGTGTCGTACCGTGGAAAGGAGGAAATGGCCTTTTATTCAACCGCCTATGGTCGAATCGGGATCCTGTTCATCGAGAGGTGTTTGGTGTACCGCAAAACGGAGGAAACGGAATGTCGTGCAACCAAAAGCAGACTACAAACAGAATGTCGTGAATCCTTCCAAAGTCTGGATACAGCTCTTTGCAAGACACCGGATTGGAAGGTGATTTAGGTTTTGACCACCGCCGGTGGCGGCGGCGGCGGCGGCGGCCGATCTGGTGTCTGCCCTAGCAGGGGTCATGATCCCCTCTTTGCATCTCGCTTGATGGCCAGACGAGAGTAGGAGAAGAGATGTGTTAGCCAGTTTGCTGGTTTTGCGGTTAGTTTCTCGGTTGCTTTAGAGGATCAGCCGTCTGCATTGTTCACGTCCTGGCGCGCATCTAGCGAAGCTGGTTCTTTGTCCCGATACAGCTCCGTTGCCTGGCAAGGTATTGTGATCGGTTTTTTGTCCCTTTGTATAGCTCAGACTACGGTAGGTTTCTTGATCCAATTTCTCTGCTCAATCGACTTGTTCAGAGTAGCACTGTGTGTATGGGATTCTAAAGGATTGGTAAGAAATACAGGAAGCAATGAAGCTCCTAGTTTGGAATTGTCGCGGCATGGCCAGTGCCGCGGCAAAGAGATCGCTCCTGGATATTCAGAAGCAAGTGTGGCCAGATGTGATTTTCCTGTCAGAATCACACCTGAATAAAGTCAAGGCAGAAAAGCTCACAAAATGTTTGGGCTTGGATTCGTTTGAATGCTCAGAAAGTGATGGATTGGCCGGAGGTTTGCTGTTAATGTGGAAGAATTCGTTCAAAATTCTTCCGCAGTTCACGCAACCCGGTTTTATAGATGTGCGGATAGAAAACAATGATGGAATCTTTTGGAGATTTACGTGCTTTTATGGAGAACCAAAATGGGAGAGGAGGCACCTATCATGGAGAACTCTTAGAGATCTACACCATCAATCTTCTGTCCCTTGGCTTGTTGCTGTTGATTTTAACGAGATCTTGTACTCTCATGAAAAGGAGGGTGGTAACCTGAGACCGGTTAAAATGATGGAGGACTTTAGGGAGGTACTCACTGATTGTGGTTTAGAGGATCTTGGTTATTCTGGAGATTTATTCACTTGGCGCAGAGGTCGTATCAAGGAGCGTCTTGATCGTGCTGTAGGGAACGGATTGTAGCAATGTCTATTTCCTGCAGCTACTGTAACAAATGGAGAACATAGTAAATCAGACCATCGTCCGCTTATAATTGATCTTGAGCCCAATGATATTCCTATCCCTCGGTCAGGTGGTTGCAAGAAATTCGAAGCTCGGTGGTTACAAGAAAATTCAGTTCAGGAGCCCGTCGCCAACGCATGGGAGAATGCAACAGAGGAGCCAAATTTCGCTACACGCACAGCTCTTGTGCATGCCGCGCTTCATAAGTGGGACAAAGAAATTCTGAAGGCCCCAAAGAAGAGGTTGGATGACCTGAAGGCACGGCTTGAGGCGACCCGTAGGGAGCAACCAACAGATGAGAACTCAGCTCGGTTACGAGAAATATTGATGGAAATTGAAAATATACTAGAACAGGAGGAAGTATATTGGTTGCAACGCTGCCATGCAAATTGGCTTAAGAATGGAGACCGTAATACTAATTTCTTTTAGAATTTTGCTTCGGCCAGGAAGAAACAGAACTTTATTAAAAGGTTAAAGGGGGATGATGGTAACTGGCGTGAAGGTAATGATGAATTGGGGAGACTCATTTCCTCTTATTTTACAAATTTGTTCAGTGTGGATGTGTCTGATCTAGATATGGAGGTTATCAATAAAGTAAATCCGAGGGTTACAAGGTATATGAATGAGTCATTAACAGCTCCATACACCGCAGAAGAAGTTAAAAAAGCTCTGTTTAGTATAGGAGATCTCAAAGCCCCTGGTCCCGATGGACTTCACGCGGTCTTTTATAAAAAGTTTTGGCTGTTGCTAGGGAATGAGTTGGTCTTGGCTGTTCTGGAAGCTATTAACTCTGGTACAATACTGGAGGGATGGAATAATACCACAATTGTGCTCATTCCAAAAACAGATAATCCAGAGAACATCACACAGTATCGCCCCATCAGCTTATGTAATGTTGTTTACAAGATAATTTCCAAAATGATGGCAGCCAGGCTGAAAGTGTTCCTCCCAGAGCTGATTAGTGACACTCAAAGTGCATTTGTTCCAGGATGTGTCATTACAGATAATGTTATAGTGGCTTATGAGTGTCTCCACACAATGAAGAAAAAGAAAGGAAAAATTGGCTTGTGTGCGGTAAAGTTAGATATGCACAAGGCATATGATCGTGTTGAATGGAGTTTCCTGAGAGCCATTCTTCTCAGAATGGGCTTCTCACTGGCATGGGTTGAGATGATAATGCAGTGTGTAAGCACAGTAAGATATCATGTCAGGTTTAATAATTTTGAGACGGAGGAGATCATACCAACAAGAGGACTTCGGCAGGGGGATCCCCTCTCCCCATACCTATTTCTCCTTTGTACTGAGGGATTGGCAGCACTTATTAATGAGGCTGAAAGGAAGAATGAGTTGATAGGAGTGCAGGTATGTCGAGATTCCCCGTCGGTCTCAAATCTGTTATTTGCTGATGATTCATTAATCCTTATGAAGGCAGACTCGCAGAATGCAATAGCCCTTCGCGATATTCTAAATAGGTACTGTGCAGCTTCCGGCCAACTAGTAAGTGAAGCTAAATCCTCTATTTACTTTAGTCCAAATACTGAAGTTTCAACTAAGGCCGAAATTTGTCAAATATTGAATATTCTCACTGAGTCGCTATCAGATATGTATCTTGGTTTACCCTTGATGGTGGGCCTCGATAGGTCTGATTGTTTTATGCATCTTATTGATCGAGTTTTTCAAATGGTGAATGGATGGAAAGAGAAGACATTGTCCCTTGGGGGCAAGGAAGTGCTTCTGAAAGCGGTTGCTCAGGCAATCCCAACATATGCAATGTCCGTCTTTAGGCTCCCAAATAAAATTTGCAAGGGAATTACCGACGCGATGGCGCAGTATTGGTGGGGTGATGATGAGAACCGGAGAAGAATGCACTGGCTAGCATGGTGGAAAATGTGTGTTCCTAAGGATATAGGAAGAATGGGATTTAGAGACTTGTGTTGCTTTAATAAAGCACTCCTAGCTAAACAAGTTTGGCGATTGATTGAAAATACTGAATCCTTATGTGCAAGAATTCTCAGGGCCAAATATTATCCGGACGGTAATATCTTATCAGTTCGGTTGAAGAAGGGATCTTCTTATGTTTGGCAAAGCATATACTCAGGTATTGAAACTATTAATCAAGGATGTATTTGGAGAATTGGGAATGGTTTAACAGTAAATATTTGGGATGATCCATGGATCCCTACTAGTAGCTCCTGGAAGATAGTTACCATGCGAGGTTCCTCTCTCCTCACAATGGTACATGAGCTTATTGATCCGGCTACTGGATATTGGGACGAGACATTAATTAGAGATATTTTTTGGGGAGTGGATGCAGACAGAATCCTTCAAATCCCATTGTCAAACGTAGATATGGAAGATTTCGTTGCTTGGCAATATACAAAGTCACATAATTTTACTGTACGATCAGCCTACTACATTGAGTGGAACCGTAGGTATGGCAGAAAGATTGAAGGAAGTAACATACAAGGTGGTTCGACTGCTAACTCAATTTGGAGAATAATATGGAAATTGAAAATCCCAGGGAAAGTCAAGGTTCATGTGTGGCGAACGCTACATGGTGCTATTCCATGTAAATCTATTCTTGCTAACAAGCATATGAAAATTCATACTGCATGTCCTGTGTGTCAGGTGTATACTGAAGACATTCGGCATGCTTTATTTGAATGTGCCCGAGCGCAGATGGTTTGGGAAAATCTGGGTTTATTAGAAAAAGTTGAAAGAACTCTGAATGTTGATAGGGCCGGTTCAGCTGTACTGGAGGAGCTGATTTGTACTTCGATTGATGACCCACTATATCTTGCTCAAACCCCTGTATCATGTTTGATTGCGCTGTCCAGTTGGTTCCTATGGTGGGAAAGGAGACAGTGTGCAAAAGGAGAAAAGATACCTGAACCTGAACGTTCTGCCTTATCAATACAAGCTCTTGCTCTTAACTTTTGTCGGGCGGGCACTGTTCAACTTCCGGCAAGAGAGATAATGTGGGCTAAACCACAGCAGGGTACAGTCAAGCTGAATATAGATGCATCATTTGAGTATGAAGGGAGTACTGCTTCCATTGGCACGATCTTGAGAGATGATGCTGGCGATTTTATTGCAGCTGAGGTCTCCTATATGGGTAAAACAATTGATGCATATACAGCCGAAGCTATGGCTATGAAGAAGGGTCTGCAACTTGCAGATTCTCTGGGTATTCATAAACTGCTAGTTCACACAGATTGTGCAGAATTGGTCAAGGAGATTAATCAAGGAGCAGTTAATTCAGTAGCGGCCCCTATTCTTAATGATTGCTTTGAGATTTGTAATAATTTTGGCCATGTTAGTTTTGAGCATTGTGCGCGTGATTCGAATCGCGTGGCTCATGAGCTGGCTAGAAGGGCTAGGGTTGATCCTCCGGGTGTGTGGACGGACAATCCTCCCACTTTTATCCGTAGCCTTATTTTGGATGATTTGTCGTTATTTGAGATGAAATCAAACTAGCCATGATGGCATTTCCTCAAAAAACAAACGGAGGAAATGGACTTCTGTTCGAGTGCCTATGGTCGAAACAAGTTCTTGTTGATCAGGAGGGGTGTGGCATACCGCAAAATGGAGGAAACAGACTTCTGTTGGACCGCCTACCGTTGAAGCAGGGTCCTGTTCATCGGGAGGGGTGTGGCGTACCCCAAAATGGGACTACACAGGCTTTTGTTCATCCACCGTCGTCCTCCATCCTCCACCGACTACTGTTCATAGAGCCTCCACGAGGTCCTGTTCATCCACCCCCAATCGGCTGGGGTGTCGCAGCCTCCTTGGGGTCCTGTTCATCCAGCGGCAATGGACTACTACCACGGGGTCCTGTTCATCCAGCGGCAATGGACTACTACCACGGGGTCCTGTTCATCCAGCGGCAATGGACTACTACCACGGGGTCCTGTTCATCACACCTCCACCAGGAACTGATCATCCACAGCCAACCAACTGGCTCGACTCACCATGTCTCCATTCATTCTACGTACCACGCGCGCGGTAGGAACGGTCACTGTTCATTGAGAGGCAACCCAATACCGGCTGGCTACATCTTGCACAAGGGCTCGATCGGCTTCAGTAGGCAGCAGCAGTGATCGATCGCTCGGGTTCAGTTAGCAGCAACAACGAAGGAATCCCTCGGGTTCAGTCAGCAGCGAATGAATCGCTCGAGTTCAGTTAACAGCCAAGGGATCGATCGCTCGGGTTCAGTAATATAGCTAGTGCAATCGCTCGGGTTTAGTAAGCGGACGCCTCGCTCGGGTTCAGTTAGAGCCCAACGCCTCGCACACATGCGTGTACATATACGAGAGAAACGCGCAAACCTGCATTCCTCGCTTGGCCCCAGCAACCCACCTAACCGGGAACTCCCTGAAATTTTCCTCGCCCTCGCTTCTACCATGATTTTTTCCGTCATGGACAGCCAAAAGAATGTCATGCAGTTGCGTCTCTGGCCCTCCCAGGACAAAAGGCCCATTTTCGGTCATGTTTTTTGTCATAGAAGTAGGAGCCCACCACATCTACAATTATACGTGTTTTTGTCACAATTATCGTCATAGAAGTGTCATAAGCATGACAAAAAACTTTTAATTTAGACCAAAATGTCACAGATATGTCTTTTGTAGTGATACATATCATCAAAATATCGACTGAATACCAAATTCACATGATTACTTACGACAAGACTTCTCCCATGTCCTCATGAACAAAATTAACTACTCAGAAATAATATTCATGTTCAAGATCAAAGAGTATTGAATGTCATTAAGGATCTAAACATATAATCTTCCATCAAATAAACCAACTAGCATCAATTACAAGATGTAATCAACACTACTAGCAACCCACAGGTACCAATCTAAGGTTTTGAGACGGAGATTGGATACAAGAGATGAAGTAGGGTTTGAGATGGGATGGTGCTGGTGAAGATGTTGATGAAGATTGGTCCTCCCACGAAGAGATGGTTGTTGGTGATGTCGATGGGTTTGATTGCCCCCCCCCCCCCCAGAGGGAAGTTTCCCCAGCGGAATCACTCCGCCGAAGAGCAAAAGTGCTCCTGCCCAGGGTTCCACCTCGAGATGGCGGCACTTCATGCTGAAAGTTTTCTTCTGATTTTTTCTAGGGCAAATAGCATCATAGGAGAAGATGGGCCTCGAAGGCCTGCCAGGGGCCCAACAAGCTCGGGGGGTGGGCCCTGGGGTAGCCCCCGGGCTTGTGGCTTCTTGGAGGGTCCCCTTCTGATACTTCTTTTGCCAATATGTTTTATATATTCCACAATAATTCTCCATAAATATTCAGGTCAATTTGGAGTTGTGCAGAATAGTTATCTCTGTTGCACCCCTTTCCAGTCCAGAATTCCAGCTGTCGGCAATCTCCCTCTTCATGTGGAACTTGCAAAATAAGAGAGAAAAGGCACAAGAATAGTATCACAAAGTGAAATAATAGTCCAAAATGCAATAAATATCAGTAGGAAAACATGATGCAAAATGGACATATCAACTCCCCCAAGCTTAGACCTTGCTTGTCCTCAAGTGAAAGCTGAAATCGATAATCATGACCACATGTTTAGAGAGAGAGGTGTCGATAAAAATAAAAATACGATCATGGAAGCATCATGGTCATTATCATAGCAACAATATATCATCATAAAACTTCTCATGCTAAAGTAACAATTCGTTCACAAACTAAAGTATGAAACATAAGCTTCATTGGAAACTAACAAACTATGGTTTCAGTCATTGAAACAATCACAATCCATCATATTTTCAGAAATAGTATATGTAAGAGCTTTGTTTAGCAAGTTCACATACTCAACTATCATTTAGTCTTCGATGATTGCTGACACTCAAAGCATATATATAGAGCAAAAGTTTCAGTCAGACACATAGAAAGATAGGGGCTTATGGTTTCGCCTCCTAACTTATTTACCTCAAGGGTAATGTCAACAATAATAAGTCATGATCACCTACTTTCAGTTGGATATATATATTTGGATATATCCACCACATGATGCTTGCCACTAAAGAGTACATAGAGCTGAATAGGGATGATCATTATTAACTCTTGCATAAGAATAAATACATGAAAGTAAAAGATAGGCCCTTCGCAGAGGGAAGCAGAGGTTATCATGCACCTTTTTGTTTTTGGATGTGCAAGCTCTTAATTGAAAGGAACATCACTTTATATTGCCCCTTGTGATAATAACCTTTATTATGCAGTCTGTCACTTTTATTTATTTACCATCACAAGATCGTACAAAGCTTATTTTCCCTTACAATAAAAGATCATACATATTTAGGAGCAATTTTTATTGCTTTATTTATGCACCGATGACAACTTACTTGAAGGACCTTATTCAATCCATAGGTGGATATGGTGGACACTTGTGGAAAGAAACTAGGTTTAAGGGTTTTGGATGCACAAGTAGTATCTCTATTTAGTGTGAATCTTGGCTAGCAAGAGATCCTAGACAAGCACCACACGTTAGAGAATCCTTGACAATATAACTTCTATGTGAATATAAGCAACCATAACTCATTACATTGTCTTCCTTGTCCAACGTCAACTAATTGATATAGAATATTTGATGGGGGCTCACAATCATAAAAGATGTTCAAGATAGTATATTTATATGGACCTCTCTTCCTTCATTATTTTTTCATGGATTACACCAATGACCAATGCCATGTTTGTCAACTTCCAACAAATTTTATCGACTATACTTCTTTTATGTGAAGTCATTACTCCCCAAGGGATTAGCATATGATCTTTTCATTCTTTTATTATTTTTCTTTCATTGCTAAGATTGAAACAAGAAAAACAAAACAAAACTCAAAATTACTCTTTATTATATAACTCTCACACGATTATATAGATACATATATCACAAAAACAAGCACTCGAAACTAAAGCATACTAAAACTTTTATTTTTCTACACCACAAAATAACTAAGAATCGAACAAAGATAGATAATGATGATAAAAGTGACGGTGATACGATACTGGGGCACCTCCTGCAAGCTTCTTTCTTCGATACATGGGCTTGTCGCTTCCTAGTGCACTTTCCCGGTTGTTTATTATTTTCCTAAATTTTTTTATATTCCGAAACGAGCAAAAAAGTACTTTTATGGAAGTTTTGGAGTCGGTTTACTTACGGTACAACATACCTACTCCTTTTCAGGATTGTGGAGCATTCCAGAAGGTCTTTCTTATGTCCTCCTCCTGTGTCATTAATTGAATAATATTAGTTTCAACATTAATGGGCGTACCTGGGATATAATGTTTAACTCTTTGCCCATTCACCACGCTCGGATTGTTGCCTTCGGCATTGTTGATCTTAATAGCCCCAGAGCGACAAACTTATTTGACGATATATGGTCCTTCCCATTTGGAGAGAAGTTTTCCTGCAAAGAATATGAAACGAGAGTTGTACACAAGAACTTGATCACCTATTTTAAATTACTATTTTTTTATTTTGTCATGCCATCTTTTCACTTTTTCTTTAAACAACTTGGCGTTTTCATAGGCTTGTGTCCTCCATTGATCGAATGAGCTAATATCAAATAACTTCTTTTCACTGGTAAGTTTTGAAATCATAGTTAAGTTCTTTAATTTCCCAATAAGCTTTATGTTCTAACTCAAGAGGTAAATGACATGCTTTTCCATAGACCCTTTTATATGGAGACATACCCATAGGATTTTTATAAGCAGTTCTATAAGCCCATAATGCATCATCAAATTTCTTAGACCAGTTCTTCCTAGATCTATTAACGGTCTTTTGCAAGAATAATTTGATTTCTCTATTGCTCAATTCAACTTGACCACTAGATTGAGGATGATAAGGAAATACAATTCTACAGTTAACATCATATTTAGCAAGAAGTTTACAGAAAGCACCATCAATAAAATGTGAACCACCATCAGTCATTAAGTATCAAGGGACTCCAAACCCCGGGAAAGTAACTTCTTTAAGCATTTTAATAGATGTGTTATGATCAGCACTACTAGTTGGAATAGCCTCTACCCACTTAATAACGTAATCAACAACAACTAGAATATGTGTATACCTATTAGAGGAAGGAAAAGGTCCCATATATTCAAATCCCCAAACATCGCATGGTTCAATAACAAGTGAATAATTCATAGGCATTTCCTGACGTCTACCAATATTACCAACTTTGACATTTATCACAAGATAAGACAAACTTATGTGCATCCTTGAAGAGAGTAGGCCAATAAAAACCAGATTGTAATACCTTGTGTGCGGTTCTATCTCCAGCATAGTGTCCTCCGTGTGCCTCGGACTGACACTTCCGTAAGATTTGTTCTTGTTCACGGTCAGGTACACAACATCTAATAACACCATCTACTCCTTCTTTATAAAGATGTGGGTAATCCCAAAAGTAATGTCTTAAATCAGAGAAGAACTTTTTCTTTTGTTGGTATGTGAAACTAGGTGGTATATATTTAGCAACAATATAATTAGCATAGTCTACATACTAAGGAGTATTATGAGAAGCATTTATAATAACTAATTTCTCATCAGGAAAAATATCATCAATAGGCAGTGGGTCATCAAGAACATTTTCCATTCTAGACAAATTATCAGCTACAAGATGTTCAGCTCCCTTTCTATTAATAATATGCAAGTCAAATTCTTGTAGCAAAAGAACCCACCTAATCAACCTAGGTTTAGCATCTTTCTTTTCCATAAGATATTTAATAGCAGCATGATCGGTGTGGATAGTTACTTTAGAATCAACAATATAAGATCTGAATTTATCACATGCAAACACAACTGCTAAAAATTCTTTCTCAGTAGTAGCATAATATCTTTGACCACTGTCTAGAGTTTTACTAGCATAATGGATAAAGTTCAATTTATTATCAACTCGTTGTCCTAGAACAGCAGCAACAACATAATCACTAGCATGACACATAATTTTAAAAGGTAGGTTCCAATCAGGTGGCTGAACAATTGGTGCAGAGATTAAAGCTTTCTTTAGTATTTCAAACGCTTCTACGCAATCATCATAAAAAACAAATGGAACATCTTTTAGAAAAATATTAGTAAGAGGCCTAGAAATTTAGAGAAGTTTGTAATGAATCTCCTATAGAAACCAGCATGACCAAGAAAACTTCTTATACCTTTAATATCTTTAGGACATGGCATTTTCTTAATTGCATCAATTTTAGCCTTATCTACTTCAATACCTCGTTCAGAAATTTTATGCCCAAGTACTATACCTTCATTCACCATAAAGTGGCACTTCTTCCGATTCAAGACGAGATTAGTTTCTTCACATCTATGCAAAACCCAATCAAGGTTGCTTAAGCAATCATCAAAAGAAGTCCCATAAATAGAAAAATCATCCATGAATACCTCAACAATCCTTTCACAAAAATCAGAGAGTATAGCAGTCATAATCTTTGAAAGTTAGCAGGTGCATTACATAAACCAAAAGGCATATGTGTATAAGCATAAGTTCCAAAAGAACAAGTAAAAGTAGTTTTTCTTGATCTTCTTTTGACATGGGTATTTGAGAAAAACCAGAATATCCATCAAGGAAACAAAAGTGTATATGCTTAGATAATCTTTGTAACATTTGATCAATAAAAGTCAAGGGGTAATGATCTTTTCTAGTAGCTTTGTTTAATTTCCTGAAATCAATTACCATCATATTTGTGGGATGAGCTCATTTTTATCATTAGGAACAACAGTAATGCCTCACTACTAGGAAAAAGGCTACTAGCAGCGCGGGTAAAATGGCTACTAGCAGCGCGGGTACCCGTGCTCCTAGTATCGCGCTACAGCTAATAGTTAGTAGTAGCGTGGATGAAACCCACGCTACTACTAACATTTTAGTAGTAGCGCGGGTGCAACCCGCGCTACTAGTAATGAAATAGTAGTAGCGCCTCAGGTTTTTTCCCACGCTACTACTAAAAAGTTAGTAGTAGCCTGGATGCAAACCCACGCTACTACTAACGAAGTATAGTAGCGCGTCTGGTGTTTTCCCACGCTACTACTAACTAATTAGGAATTAAAAAAATAAAATCCACCAATTCCATTCTATGCATACAATTCCAACTAAAACAAACACATATTTGCAATAAACCAGCAGCATTACACATCATTACTAATCCAAGATTTATAATAAACCAGTGGCATTAGAGCACATCATGTAAGATCATACATATTGTCATGTCTTTTCATGCCTTCAATTAAAACACCTACACTTCTTGAAGTCACTTACTCCCAGCTAGTGCAAACAGAGTTACAAGCAAACCAAAATGCATAAAAACACCAAACAGTGGCATCCTATCTCTCCAAATGATCCGCTCCCTCTGCATCCTTGCAAGCATCTTCACAATAAGCAAATCCGCAGGAAAAAATTCAACTTAGCATGTACTCCCTCTGTCAACTATCCAGAGTAGATTTTATCCATTGCCCTGGCCATGTTCAAGAAACACTAAATCAACTATCCAGAGTAGATTTTCTTCCTTGTGTCGAATGAACTGGTTTGCAAACGAAAATAGAACTGCGTTACTAAATATTGACTTAATGTGGAAGAAGATAAATTCTGGTACCTTTATAAAAATCTCCCTACATATATAGTAGCACATGAAGTAACAATCATAGGTATATCAGCATCATGGTTACAAAAGCTTTTGTGCAAAACTGTAAAGCAGTAGAAGTTAGAGACATGAACCATCAGTTTCACATAGGAAACAGAAACATATGATATTAGATGAAAGGAAGCAAGCATACTCTTTCTCAAACAAACTTCTCGTCTGTGTACATAACAGTAGCATGGAGTGGGCACTACTAGTGCATGGTTAGAAAACACTCTACTGACCATGCTTTCTACCAAGCTAGATATTTATGCAGTATACCACATACTAAGCTTGTGGTTAGCTAATCCGTTGGTTTGCTGTAAAATATTAAGGAAAGAAAGGGCGTAAAGGATGATGAGATGATGGACCTACGTTTCACATTATACCTGATATGAACTGCAGTTACCATAACTTTGCTTGCCACCTCATAGATGTTGAAAAAAAAGTCTTGACACCAAGGAAACTTCAAACGATACTTCCATGGCATGACAAATGAATGACTTCCCTGCACAAATTGTACTGCTAGAATAAGAAAATTAATGCAAGATCCATGATGTGTTCATTACCATTTGTGTCATCCTCTATATGGTACTTAAGCTATTCCTCTGAAACTGCTGAAAATTGTCTCACCCTCGAGATCTTTAATAAAAGAAATCAACATTTTTTGTGATTTAAAGTTCTTTTTTATATGTGATGGTCCTAGCATTCCAAAAAAATATCAGAAATATTCTGAACATAATCTAACGACAGAGGAAAAAGTAATATACACATGTAATATTCATCTTCACTTATTACCTGGGTTCACTGGATGAAAGAAACCAATGTGTTTACAGATAGAGATTATTTAAGTCCATGAAATATCAAATACAAATCAAACTTCTCGAGAAAATTGTTGAATAGAGTGTATATCTCTATCCTTGTGGTTCAGTTAATTGGTTAACCTGCATTGTAGAAAGTCACAGTAGGTTTAGCGCATAAGAAGCAACAGATTTCCGTTGGCAATTACTTGTAGGTTAAACCAAAACTTATCAAATATTACGTCTTTGACATGGCAAGTTATTATTATTAAGCATACTGAATTCACTACCGACACAGGCTGGATGCTTAAAAATATGTAACCTAAACATTTATAAGTTCCTTGTCCTTGTTGTACCAGAGGGCTAAACTCAGCAACCTCAAAGAGGTTAGACCATGCTGCCAATACTCAATTAACTTCGACAACACATGGTAACAAAGAATCTAATAAGACTCGTGAAATCCCTATCGCCCTGCCCATAAGAACTAATCATTCCTAATTACATGTGGACTTATGTGCCATATTTCACGACCTCCTGCTTCGTCAGCAGCCCCACCTTCTTATCATGCTCCTGCTTAAGCCCCTCGTAGTTCTGCCCGGTCGATTGTGCGGTTAGCGAAAGTGTCCATAATAGTATGTGGTAAGTTTTGATGCGATAAAAGGGAAAAAATTGACTCTGCAAAGCCATGTATGCACTATTCCTATCTACATCAAAAGAAGCACAAAGATTTGTATCTTTAAAGCTGTAAAATAAAGCTGACATTTCATGATTACTTAGTGAAAGACGATGAAACAGCCTATCTTTAGTTCTTTACCATGGCAAATGAGCTGAACAAGTTTAAAACTATTCGATGAAGGATCACATTAGTTGTATACCAATATTCGGAGAACAGAGCAGCACATGAAATTCTGTCTTACAGGTTATAAAATAACGCGCAAAGATCGAACATTTTTTGTATCTATATGCAGAACCATTGCTACCGAAGGCAAATTGCCTGTTGTTTATTTGCAGAGGTTACCCCACTCTGTATGATATATGTAAGACAAATGCATTTACTACTTTGTTGGATTTATACGAGAACAAATAAAGCATATCATGTTTTTCTAGTGTATTCACGTATAAGTTGTACACTTGCACAGCATGTTAAGTAGCAAGAGAGAGGGATCCAAGAATTTTGTGGGGAGGCATAATAGCATAACGGAAAGGGACTTGAATTTTCTAGATAGAGGCATATGAAGGCCAAAAGCATTTGCGAGATTCACTTCAATATACTTAGAGAATCACTGATTTAGCTCTCGAACATCTAAAACAAGCTACTGGACATTGGGTGGCATATTGAACTCACTCCTAAGGTCGCAGTACATCCTATATTCTTAGAGATTACAGAAATATTAAAACTAGACAGCACAAAAAATGTCCCAGTGGTGGATGTACCTCTAGCAGTCTCCCCTCTTCCACGAGTTGCTCATACCTGTCAGCCATTAAAAATGTTGTCATGCACATATAATTCAGGCGAGAGCAAGGCCAAAAATCCATCAATGCAAGCGCAATTCTAGTTGGTAACAGAATATTATAAACATATTCGGCTATTTATAACCACAAAGTGCAAACAAATTCATAAATTTTGAAGAAAATTCCCCCTAACAGAAGACCGGCATATAGTTAACACAACTTCCCTTAATTAATTTGTAAAAAGTCCATTGTTGAGTGGTCCAAAAGTCAACTACTGAAGTGCGATTATCAAACCATAGGAAAGCCTATGATACGAACCATGCTTAGTCAAATTGCGGTCAGAACTGCAGAGCAGTCCCTCGCCGGGATCAGAAAATTCCGGCATTTCCAGATAATCTCCAAAACCCCCCTGGCAGATACAGAAACCCGCCACTAGAACCCTAATGCACCGTAGCTCCCGAGAAAACCGCAGAAATTCCAGTACAAATCAGCACCCAAGCTCCCCGAATCTCACGGGCGCCGAGTCCAGCAGGCCCCTCCAATTACAAGCATCAAACCGCAGGTCGACGAGTAGAACCACAACCCGAACAAGCGCACTCTGGCCTCAGCAGCGTGACCGCCCTCGCCAGCAGTAGAAACCAAATGAAACCAAGAAAGTTGTTGCGGTAGTAGAGAGAGGAAAGAAGCAGGTTGGGGGAGGAGAAGGGGGCGGGGTATTCGGGGCTCACTGCGAGAGGTGGGACGGGGAGAGGATGTTGGAGGGGCGGAGGCATGAGCAGATCCAGGCGAGCAGCGGGTGCGCCTCCTCGTACTGGAAGGGCCAGTCGAGCGGGCCTCCGGCGGGCCGTCTGCATCGGCGGCGGGCAAGAGGGAGCCCTCCCCGCGCCGCGCCGTGCCCGGAGAAGGGGGCCCCTAGCTAGGGTTTGGGGCCGGCACAAGGGCACGGCGAGGAGGAGGATCCGCGCGTGAGGTGGGGGTGCCGGCGGTGGGGTTGGGGGAGAGGAGGTCGTCGACGTCGGCGGTGGCGGCGGGGTTGGTTGGGGGAAACATGGGGAGTGGAGGACGAGGAGAGGTGTCGGGGGAGAGAAAGGCAGAGCAGGGGTGAGAGGCTGAGGTGGGGCAGCAAGGAGATAACTTAGCAGTAGCGTTGGGTTTATACCCCACGTT
This sequence comes from Triticum aestivum, assembly GCF_018294505.1. Taxonomy (NCBI): domain Eukaryota; kingdom Viridiplantae; phylum Streptophyta; class Magnoliopsida; order Poales; family Poaceae; genus Triticum; species Triticum aestivum. Next base: position 126,343,710 of record NC_057802.1, on the reverse strand, counting down.
AATCCAACGCTACTACTATGGCATGTCGTGGGTGCACGGTGGAGACCATTTAGTAGTAGCGTGGTATTTATAACCCGCGCTAGTACTATCAACTTAGTAGTAGCGTGGGTTTATAACCCGCGCTACTACTATGGCTGGTCCCGACGGGCACGGTGAAAATCATTTAGTAGTAGTGAGGGTTATAAAACCGCGCTGCTACTATCAACTTAGTAGTAGCGGGGGGGTATAAACCCACGCTACTACTAAGTAGCAGTAGCGAGGGTTATAAACCCACGCTACTAGTAAGCGTCTGTCTATAAGCTTTTCCCTAGTAGTGCCTCCTTTCTAAGGAACACAATGAACAGGACTTACCGATCTACTATAAGGTATGAGATAAATTATACGTGCTTCTAGAAGCTTTAATATTTCAGTTCTTACCACATCCTTCATTGTAGGATTCAATCGTCGTTGACGATCAACAACTGGCTCCGTATTAATTTTGTGCTGGCATAGAGTGGGACTAATGCCCTTAAGATCATCAAGAGTATATCCAATAGCAGCACGGTGCTTCGTCGGAGTTTTAATTAATCTCTTTTCTTCATGATTTGAAAGGTTAGCATTGATAAATAACATGATATATCTTCTTTTCATCAAGATAAGCATATTTCAATGTATCAGGTAATTTCTTAAGTTCAAACACAGGATCACCCTTTGGTGGAGGAGGACCTCCAAGAGTTTCAACTGGCAAATTATGTTTAAGGATAGGTGCTTGGTTAAAGAATATCTCATCTATTTCATTTCTTTCATTCATATGCATATCATTTTCATGGTCTAGCAATATTGTTCTAACGGATCAGTAGGACCTACGGCAATAGACGCAAGACCAATAATTTCATCCTTACTAGGCAATTCTTTATTATGAGGTTTTCTACGAAATTTAGGGAAAATTAAACTCATGAGATACATCACCAAAATTAACACTGACTGTTTCCTTATTGCAACCAATCTTAGCATTAACTGTATTTAGGAAAGGTCTACTAAATATAATGGGACCAAAATCATCTTTTAGATAACCAAAACTAGAAAATCAGTAGGGTATTTGATCTTTCCACACAAGACTTCAACATCTCTAACATCCCAAGTGGTGAAATAGTATCTCTATTTGCAAGTTTAATAGTAACATCAATGCCCTCTATCTCAGCGGGCGCAATTTCATTCATAATCTCTTGATATAAGGTAAAAGGAATAGAACTCACACTAGCACCAAAATCACATAAACCATGATAACAATGATCTCCTATTTTAACTGAAACAACAGGCATGCCAACAACAGGTTTATTCTTATCTTTAGTATCAGGCTTAGCAATTCTAGTGGCTTCATCACATAAGTAAATAACATGCCCATTGATATTATCGACCAAGAGATCTTTAACCATAGCAATATTAGGTTCAACTTTGATTTGTTCATAGGGTCTAGGTGTTCTATTATAACTTTTGTTAATACAGTTCAAACTTTAGCATGTTCCTTAGTCCTAACAGGAAAAGGAGGTTTCTTAATATAAGCAGTAGGCACAACTAGATCAACACTGTAAATGATAGTTTCATCTTTAGCTATAACAGGTTCCTCTATCTTTTCTTTAATAGGGGGATGATATTTAAACCACTTCTCCTTAGGGAGATCAACATGAGTAGCAAATGATTCACAAAAGGAAGCTACTATCTCAGAGTCAAGTCCATATTTAGCACTAAACTTATGAAAAGCATCGGTTTCCATAAAAGAATTAACGCAAACAAACTCAAGTTTTACACCTGACTCTTTACCTTTATCGAGTTCCCAATCTTCATAGTTGCGTTTAATTCTTTTCAGGAGATGGATCCAAATCAGCCCCTTGCGGAATAACGCATAAACTAGGGTTCAAGATTCTGCCACTCTCGCAACCCATCTTCTACTTATTTCTCCACAATGCCTTCCCTTAGGCCCAAGTATGGTGAAGTGTCATGTAGTCAAGGTTCACATGACACCACTAAAGGAAGCAACAACATACATATCATCAAAATATCGAACGAATACCAAATTCACATGATTACTCATAACAAGACTTCTCCCATATCCTCAAGAACAAAAGTAACTACTCACAAATCATATTCATGTTCAAGATCAGAGAGTATTGAATATCCTTAAGGATCTGAACATATAATCTTCCACCAAATAAACCAACTAGCATCAACTAGAAGATGTAATCAACACTACTAGCAACCCAGAGGTATCAATCTGGGGTTTTGAGACAGAGATGGGATACAAGAGATGAACTAGGGTTTGAGATGAGATGGTGCTGGTGAAGATGTTGATGAAGATTGGTCCTCCCACGATGAGAGGGTTGTTGGTGATGTCGATGGCTTCGATTTCCCCCTCCCGAAGGGTAGTTTCCCCGGCGTAATCGCTCCGCCGGAGAGCAAAAGTGCTCCTGCCCAAGTTCCGCCTCGAGACGGCAGCGCTTTGCCCGGAAGTCTTCTTCTGGTTTTTTTTCTAGGGCAAATAGCATCATATAGGAGAAGATGGGCCTCAGAGGCCTACCAGTGGCCCCTCAAGCTTCGGGGGTAGGGCACGCCCCCTGGCTTGTGGCTTCCCGGTGGGTCCCTTTCTGGTACTTCTTTCGCCTATATTTTTTATATATTCCAAAATAATTCTCTATAAATTTTTAGGTCATTTGAAGTTGTCCAGAATAGCTATCTCTGTTGCACCCCTTTCTGGTCCAGAATTCCAGCTACCGGCAATCTCCCTCTTCATGTGAAACTTGCAAAATAAGAGAGAAAAGGCATAAGAATAGTATCATAAAGTGAAATAACAGTCCAAAATGCAATAAATACCAGTAAGAAAACATGATGCAAAATGGACGTATCATAGTGTATTATGTCTTCGAGGGAGCCCGAACCTGGGTAAAATCTTGTGTCCATGTTACCATCGTACTTAGATGCCTAGTTTAGGACCCCCTACCCCGAGATATGTTGGATTTAGCACCGACACTGGGGGCCCGAGTTTACAAGGAGCGTGCCAAAATTTCATGGTGAAATGAAATTGAGGGAGCTTTTCAACTCTCAAAGAAACTTTTCGAAAGGCATTTTGGAGACCCCTTTTTTCTTGTGCGGGGATCCTCGAATGTCATTTCACCATTAAATTTTACATGCCCTTCCAAACTCAGGCATCTGGGATGCCAAAATATTTCATGTAATTTTATATCTTTTTGGCATTTATTTAAATATACTATTCATGAGGAGCATATGAGCCTGGATTCATTTGTGGATCACTTCAGTTGAATGGAATACTCTACATCTAACTCCCTCAGTTCCTAAATATTTGTCTTTTTAGAGATTTCAAATGGACTACCACATACGGATGCATATAGACATATTTTAGAGTGTAGATTTACTAATTTTGCTCCGTATGTAGTCACTTGTTGAAATCTCTAGAAAGACAAATACTCCCTCTGTTCCTAAATATTTGTCTTTCTATAGATTTCAAATGGACTATCACATACGGATGTATATAGATATATTTTAGAGTGTAGATTCACTCATTTTGCTCCGTATGTAGTCCCCGCGTCGCTCTCGCCTAGGGCGACTCGGGGGCGCCTCCCTAACCCTAGTGCGCCGCCACCCAATCGCCCCCAGCCCCGCGCCGCCGCCGGAGGAAGCCGCCGGGCGAAGCTCGTGAGGCTGACGGCGGCGGCGGGGCGACTCCTCGCGGCTCCTGTTGGGACTGGGGCGGCGGATCTCGGCGGGAACCGGCGGCGGCCCGGGCGTGCGCGGCCCATGGCGTCCGGCGGTGTGGTGGCGGGTCTCGGCGAGGGGTTGTAGGTGGTGGCGGAGGGGTCGGCCGTTCCCGTGAGAGGGGGTCGGCCTAACGAGCTCCGGTGGGCGTGGCGTGCTCGTGGCAGCGGCAATCCGGCGTTCTGGGTGGTGTCTTCTTCGAGCGGCGCGAGGTGGACAGCGGGCATGTGGTGGCGGTGCTGATCTTGGATCTGGCGAGGCACCATGGCCCGGTGCTAGGCGATCCGTGCACGCGATGCTTGATGTAGGCTCTTCGAACATATCTGGGTGAAAACCTGCCTCTGGCTAGCTGCCAAGGCCGGCGGTGACGGCGCTGTTATGCGGCGTTCCCTTCTTGAAGGCATCGCCGAGGAGAAGTTCAAGGCCACCATCTTATCTTGCTTTGATTGACGGTAGCATTATAAGATGATCTCTCACTAAAATTTCAAGATAAAAGTGTTCTCCCTGAGTATGCACCGTTGCAAAAGTTCTTTGTGCTGAGACACCACGTGTTAATCGGGTGTGATAGGCTCTACGTTCAAATACAACGGGTGCAAAACAGTTGCACACGCGGAATACTCAGGTTAAACTTGATGAGCCTAGCATATACAGATATGGCCTCGGAACACAGAGACCGAAAGGTCGAGCGTGAATCATATAGTAGATATGATCAACATAGTGATGTTCACCATTGAAACTACTCCATCTCACGTGTTAATCGGACATGGTTTAGTTGCTTTGGATCACGTAATCACTTAGATGATTAGAGGGATGTCTATCTAAGTGGGAGTTCTTAAGTAATATGATTAATTGAACTTAAATTTATCATGAACTTAGTCCTGATAGTATTTGGCAAATTATGTTGTAGATCAATAGCTCGCGTTGTTGCTTCCCTGTTTTATTTTGATATGTTCCTAGAGAAAATTATGTTGGAAGATGTTAGTAGCAAAGATGCGGATTGGATCCGTGATCTGAGGATTATCCTCATTGCTGCACAGAAAAATTATGTCCTTGATGCACCGCTAGGTGACAGACTTATTGCAGGAGCAGATGCAGACGTTATGAACGTTTGGCTAGCTCAATATGATGACTACTTGATAGTTTAGTGCACCATGCTTAACGGCTTAGAATCGGGACTTCAAAGACGTTTTGAACGTCATGGACCATATAAGATGTTCCAGGAGTTGAAGTTAATATTTCAAGCAAATACCCGAGTTGAGAGATATGAAGTCTCCAACAAGTTCTATAGCTAAAAGATGGAGGAGAATCGCTCAACTAGTGAGCATGTGCTCAGATTGTCTGGGTACTACAATCGCTTGAATCAAGTGGGAGTTAATCTTCCAGATAAAATAGTGATTGACAGAATTCTCTAGTCACCATCACCAAGTTAGTAGAACTTCGTGATGAACTATAGTATGCAAGGGATGACGAAAGTAATTCCCGAGCTCTTCGTGATGCTGAAATCGACGAAGGTAGAAATCAAGAAAAACATCAAGTGTTGATGGTTGACAAGACCACTTCAAGTGTTGATGGTTGACGAGACCACTAGTTTCAAGAAAAGGGCAAAGGGATAGAAGGGGAACTTCAAAAAGAACGGCAAGCAAGTTGCTACTCAAGTGAAGAAGCCCAAGTCTGTACCTAAGCCTGAGACTAAGTGCTTCTACTGCAAAGGGACTGGTCACTGGAAGCGGAACTACCCCAAGTATTTGGTGGATAAGAAAGATGGCAAAGTGAACAAAGGTATATTGGATATACATGTTATTGATGTGTACTTACTAGTGTTTATAGCAACCCCTCAGTATTTGATACTGGTTCAGTTGCTAAAGAGTAGTAACTCGAAAATGGGAGTAGCAGAATAAACAGAGACTAGTAAAAGGCGAGGTGACGATGTGTGTTGGAAGTATTTCCAAGATTGATATGATCATCATCGCACACTCCCTATACTTTCGGGATTAGTGTTGAAACTAAATAAGTGTTATTTGGTGTTTGCGTTGAGCATGAATATGATTTGATCATGTTTATTGCAATACGGTTATTCATTTAAGTTAGAGAACAATTGTTGTTCTGTTTACATGAATAAAAACCTTCTATGGTCATACACACCAACGAAAATGGTTTGTTGGATCTCGATCGTAGTGATACACATAATCATAATATTGAAGCCAAAAGATGCAAAGTTAATAATGATAGTGCAACCTATTTGTGGCACTGCCGTTTAGGTCATATTGGTGTAAAGCGCATGAAGAAACTCCATACTGATGGGATTTTGGAATCACTTGATTATGAATCACTTGATGCTTGCGAACCGTGCCTCATGGGCAAGATGACTGAAACGCCGTTCTCCGGAACTATGGAGAGAGCAACAGATTTGTTGAAAATCATACATACAGATGTATGTGGTCCGATGAATATTGAGGCTCGTAGCAGGTATCATTATTTTCTGACCTTCACAGATGATTTGAGCAGATATGGGTATATCTACTTAATGAAACAAGAGTCTGAAACATTTGAAAAGTTCATATAATTTCAGAGTGAAGCGGAAAATCATCGTAACAAGAAAATAAAGTTTCTACAATATGATCGTGGAGAAGAGTATTTGAGTTACGAGTTTGGCCTTCAGTTAAAACAATTTGAAATAGTTTCACTACTCACGCCACCTGGAACACCACAGCATAATGGTGTGTCCGAACATCATAACCGTACTTTATTAGATATGGTGCGATATATGATGTCTCTTACCGATCTACCACTATCGTTTTTGGGGTTATGCATTAGAGACAACTGCATTCACGTTAAATAGGGCACCATCAAAATCCATTGAGACGACACCTTATGAACTGTGGTTTGGCAAGAAACCAAAGTTGTCATTTCTTAAAGTTTGGGGTTGCGATGCTTATGTGAAAAAGTTTCATCCTGATAAGCTCAAACGCAAATCGGAGAAATGTGTCTTCATAGGATACCCAAAGGAGACAGTTGGGTACACCTTCTATCATAGATCCGAAGGCAAGACATTCGTTGCTTAGTATGGATCCTTTCTAGAGAAGGAGTTTCTCTCGAAAGAAGTGAGTGGGAGGAAAGTAAAACTTGATGAGGTAAATGTGTCTGCTCCCTTATTGGAAAGTAGTTCATCACAGAAATCTGTTCCTATGACTTCTACACCAATTAGTGAGGAAGTTAATGATGATGATCATGTAACTTCAGATCAAGTTACTACCAAACCTCGTAGGTAAACCAGAGTAAGATCCGCACCAGAGTGGTACGGTAATCCTGTTCTGGAGGTTATGTTACTAGACCATGACGAACCTACGAACTATGAAGAAGCGATGGTGAGCCCAGATTCCACGAAATGGCTTGAGGCCATGAAATCTGAGATAAGATCCATATATGAGAACAAAGTGTGGACTTTGGTTGACTTGCCCGATGATCGGCAAGCAATAAAAAATAAATGGATCTTCAAGAGGAAGACGGACGCTGATAGTAGTGTTACTATCTACAAAGCTAGAATTGTCGCAAAAAGGTTTTCGACAAGTTCAAAGTGTTGACTACGATGAGAGTTTCTCACTCGTATCTATGCTTAAGTCTGTCTGAATCATGTTAGCAATTGCCGCATTTTATGAAATCTGGCAAATGGATAAACAAAACTGCATTCCTTAATGGATTTATTAAAGAAGAGTTGTATATGATGCAACTAGGAGGTTTTGTCAATCCTAAAAGTGCTAACAAAATATGCAAGCTCCAGCGATCCATCTATGGACTAGTGCAAGCATCTCGGAGTTGGAATATACGCTTTGATAAGTTGATCAAAGGATATAGTTTTATACAGACTTGCGGTGAAGCCTGTATTTACAAGAAAGTGAGTGGGAGCACTACAGCATTTCTGATAAGTATATGTGAATAACATATTGTTGATCGGAAATAATGTAGAATTATTCTGCAAAGCATAAAGGAGTGTTTTGAAAGGAGTTTTTCAAAAGAAAGACCTCGGTGAAGCTGCTTACATATTGAGCATCAAGATCTATAGAGATAGATCAAGACGCTTGATAAGTTTTTTCAATGAGTACATACCTTAATAAGATTTTGAAGTAGTTCAAAATACAACAGTCAAAGAAAGAAGTTCTTGACTGTGTTACAAGGTATGAAATTGAGTAAGACTCAAAGCCCAACCACGGCAGAAGATAGAACGAGAATGAAAGTCATTCCCTATGCTATGGCCATAGGTTCTATAAAGTATGCCATGTTGTGTACCAAATCTATTGTATACCCTACACTAATTTTGGCAAGGGAGTACAATAGTGATCTAGGAGTAGATCATTGGACAGCGGTCAAAATTATCCTTAGTGGAATAAGGAAATGTTTCTCGATTATGGAAGTGACAAAAGGTTCGTCGTAAAGGGTTACGTCGATCCAAGTTTTGACACTAAATCTAGATGACTCTAAGTCTCGGTCTAGATACATATTGAAAGTGGGAGCAATTAGCTAGAGTAGCTCCGTACAGAGCATTGTAGACATAGAAATTTGCAAAATACTTACGGATCTGAATGTGACAGACCCGTTGACTAAAATTATCTCACAAGCAAAACATGATCACACCTTAGTACTCTTTGGGTGTTAATCACATAGCGATGTGAACTAGATTACTGACTCTAGTAAACCCTTTGGGTGTTGATCACATGACGATGTGAACTATGGGTGTTAATCACATGGTGATGTGAACTATTGATGTTAAATCACATGGCGATGTGAACTAGATTATTGACTCTAGTGCAAGTGGGAGACTGAAGGAAATATGCCCTAGAGGCAATAATAAAGTATTATTTATTTCCTTGTATCATGATAAATGTTTATTATTCATGCTAGAATTGTATTAACCGGAAACATAATACATGTGTGAATATATAGACAAACAGAGTGTCACTAGTATGCCTCTACTTGACTAGCTCATTAATCAAAGATGGTTATGTTTCCTAGCCATAGACATAAGTTGTCATTTGATTAACGAGATCACCTCATTAGGAGAATGACGTGATTGACTTGACCCATTCAGTTAGCTTAGCACCCGATCGTTTAGTATGTTGCTATTGCTTTCTTCATGACTTATACATGTTCCTCTGACTATGAGATTATGCAACTCCCGTTTACCGGAGGAACACTTTGTGTGCTACCAAACGTCACAACGTAAATGGGTGATTATAAAGGTGCTCTACAGGTGTCTCCAAAGGTACTTGTTGGGTTGGCGTATTTCGAGATTAGGATTTGTCACTCCAATTGTCGGAGAGGTATCTCTGGGCCCACTCGGTAATGCACATCACTATAATCCTTGCAAGCATTGTGACTAATGAGTTAGTTGCGGGATGATGTGTTACGGAACGAGTAAAGAGACTTGCCGGTAACGAGATTGAACTAGGTATCGAGATACCGACGATCAAATCTCGGGCAAGTAACATACCGATGACAAAGGGAACAACGTATGTTGTTATGCGGTCTGACCGATAAAGATCTTCGTAGAATATGTGGGAGCCAATATGGGCATCCAGGTCCCGCTATTGGTTATTGACCGGAGACGTGTCTCGGTCATGTCTACATAGTTCTCGAACCCGTAGGGTCCGCACGCTTAACGTTACGATGACAGTTTTATTGAGTTTTGATGTACCGAAGGAGTTCGGAGTCCCGGATGAGATCGGGGACATGACGAGGAGTCTCGAAATGGCCGAGACGTAAAGATCGATATATTGGACGACTATATTCGGACTTCGGAAAGGTTCCGAGTGATTCGGGTATTTTTCGGAGTACCGGAGAGTTACGGGGATACGTATTGGGCCTTATTGGGCCATACGGGAAAGAAGGAAAAGGGCCTCAAGGGTGGCCGCACCCCTCCCCTTGGTCTGGTCCGAATTGGACTAGGGAAGGGGGGCGCCCCCTTCCTTCCTTCTCTTTTTCCCTTCCTCTTTTCCTATTCCATATGGGAGGTGGAATCCTACTAGGACTAGGGAGTCCTAGTAGGACTCCACACTTGGTGCGCCCCCTCCTAGGGCCGGCCTCCTCCTCCCTTGCTCCTTTATATACGGGGGCAGGGGGCACCCCATAGACACAACAATTGATCCTTGAGATCTCTTAGCCGTGTGTGGTGCCCCCCTCCACCATATTACACCTCAATAATACCGTTGCGGAGCTTAGGCGAAGCCCTGCGTCGGTGGAACATCATCATCGTCACCACGCCGTCGTGCTGACGAAACTCTCCTTCAACACTCGGCTGGATCGGAGTTCGAGGGACGTCATCGAGCTGAACGTGTGTAGAACTCGGAGGTGCCGTGCGTTCGGTACTTGATCGGTCGGATCGTGAAGACGTACGACTACATCAACCGCGTTGTTATAACGCTTCCGCTTTCGGTCTACGAGGGTACGTGGACAACACTCTCCCCTCTTGTTGCTATGCATCACCATGATCTTGCGTGTGCGTAGGAAATTTTTTGAAATTACTACGTTCCCCAACAGTTACCATCGTACTTAGATGCCTAGTTTAGGACCCCCTACCCCGAGATATGTTGGATTTAGCACCGACATTGGGGGCCCGAGTTTACAAGGAGCATGCCAAAATTTCATGGTGAAATGAAATTGAGGGAGCTTTTCAACTCTCAAAGAAACTTTTCGAAAGGCATTTTGGAGACCCCTTTTTTCTTGTGCGGGGATCCTCGAATGTCATTTCACCATGAAATTTTGCATGCCCTTCCAAACTCAGGCATCTGGGATGCGAAAATATCATGTAATTTTATATCTTTTTGGCATTTATTTAAATATACTATTCATGAGGAGCAGATGAGCCTGGATTCATTTGTGGATCACTTCAGTTGAATGGAATACTCTACATCTAACTCCCTCAGTTCCTAAATATTTGTCTTTTTAGAGATTTCAAATGGACTACCACATACGGATGCATATAGACATATTTTAGAGTGTAGATTTACTAATTTTGCTTCGTATGTAGTCACTTGTTGAAATCTCTAGAAAGACAAATACTCCCTTTGTTCCTAAATATTTGTCTTTCTATAGATTTCAAATGGACTATCACATACGGATGTATATAGATATATTTTAGAGTGTAGATTCACTCATTTTGCTCCGTATGTAGTCCCCGCGTCGCTCTCGCCTAGGGCGACTCGGGGGCGCCTCCCTAACCCTAGCGCGCCGCCACCCAATCGCCCCCAGCCCCGCGCCGCTGCCGGAGGAAGCCGCCGGGCGAAGCTCGTGAGGCTGACGGCGGCGGCGGGGCGACTCCTCGCGGCTCCTGTTGGGACTGGGGCGGCGGATCTCGGCGGGAACCGGCGGCGGCCCGGGCGTGCGCGGCCCATGGCGTCCGGCGGCGTGGTGGCGGGTCTCGGCGAGGGGTTGTAGGTGGTGGCGGAGGGGTCGGCCGTTCCCGCGAGAGGGGGTCGGCCTGACGAGCTCCGGTGGGCGTGGCGTGCTCGTGGCAGCGGCAATCCGGCGTTCCGGGTGGTGTCTTCTTCGAGCGGGGCGAGGTGGACAGCGGGCATGTGGTGGCGGTGCTGATCTTGGATCTGGCGAGGCACCACGGCCCGGTGCTAGGCGATCCGTGCACGCGATGCTTGATGGAGGCTCTTTGAACAGATCTGGGTGAAAACCTGCCTCTGGCTAGCTGCCAAGGCCGGCGGTGACGGCGCTGTTATGCGGCGTTCCCTTCTTGAAGGCATCGCCGAGGAGAAGTTCAAGGCCACCATCTGCTATCTCCGGGGGAAACCCTAGATCAGTAGATCGGACGACGGCGGCGCTATTTTGTGTCGTTTCCTCTCGAGGGCGTCAGTCTTGGAGGTGTTCACGGGATCGAGGGACCAGTGGGTGGCTTCTTTGGTGGAGCGGTGATTCATCTTAAACATTGATGGCAGCAGGTCTCGGCGGCGTGGTGCAGTGGAGACTTGGCGCCAGATGCGCGGAGATGGACTCGCGCAGGAGGAGGTAGCTGTCTGGCGTCATGGTGACGTCGATGGCGGAGTGGCCTACACAAGGTAGAAGACTCAATATATTCTGAAGACGGACCTGTGGAAGATGGCTGCGACGACACAAGAGTGTGTCTGTCCGGATTGTGCCCCAGACCCGGTATGTGGCTCGGCTGGGGCTTCCGGCTTTTGATGTTAGGTTTAGGTGAGTAGTTTGGGTAGTGGCCCAACTAGCATCCCTTCATCATATGGATAAGAGTAGCGGCATATGTTGCCGAGATGGTGGATTCAGGAATATTGTTTGTAATACTTTGTAAGGTCCTCGAGAATAATTAATAAAGTGGCCGTATGCATCTCCCAGATGCAGAAGCCGGGGGTCATCCTCCATTTCTAAAAAAAAATTAGTCACTTCTTGAAATCTCTAGAAAAACAAATATTTAGGAACGGAGGGACTATTTAGGAACGGAGGGAGTACAATAGATCACCAGCCTAACTCACACACCCCTCCTAGCTCCAATGCTCTCCGATTCCACTACGTAGTGGGAAAATGAAGGTGTTACCGTATGAGGGGTGAAGTGGATATGAAAAATGTAATCTTTGTTCGTGAAAAGCGAAAGAGCAGGGATGCATAACTGTACAATAAACTGGCTACCATTTATATATTCCGGCTTCAGAATATGGACGCTAGCAAAATATGCATGAGCAACGACTTGCACAACTATATACACAAGGTTAAACATGCAAAGGGATTTGCATATTGAGTCGGTTATCACCTTGTCGGTGTACACCTTTGCAATACTATTAAATCTCGTCTCCCACAGTTTCTAGTTCTTTTTATTTCTGAATTACATATAGACCAACATGTAAGTTATGGTGCATAATGTCAAGCTATAATTAAAGCATAATGGAAACATAATTGGTACTTTTAAAGAAATTAATGGTTACTGCAAACTTACCGAGTTGCACTTAATTCATAAATGTAAATCTACCCAATTCTCATTGATTAAAAAATTAACAGATGGAATTGCCCACTTAAAAAATGAACAAACTGGTTACCTGAACATAAATGGTCTCTATAGAAAATATCAGCTACTGCTCGAACATTCTATACTGATCTATATATGTAGAACTATATATTAAGAAAGGTGCATCCAAGTGTGTGTGCGCGCACATTTACTCACAGTCAAAAAAAATACGGCAAATGATCATTTAAAGATTTTAACATATTATTAAGTAAAATGTCATGATTATAGTTTTAATTAATAAAAATATATGAGTACATATGAATATTTCTCAAATGTTTAAATAATTCTAAACATAAATAAGACAAATAAAGTCACAACACTTCAAAAAAGGAAGATATATTGCATATTTATAAAATACCACGAGAGGTATCCTTTTTTCTTACAATAAAATCTAATACAAAATAGAAAAAAAATCAAATGAATTTATGATTTCCTCAAAATAATTTTAAAACTACGAACAAATAAACTATTCTATGAGTGTACAAGTGTGAGCGGGGAAAAAATTGAAGCGTGCTAGCCTGATCTAGTTATATATATATATATATATATATATATATATATATATATATATATATATATATATATATATATATATATATATATATATATATATATATACATATGCATCTACTGATCTGGCATGCCTACTCTAGACTGACTAGTACGCAAAATAATTTTATCAAATAGGACATGGTGTTCTTCGATTGGATAAAGTTTCTCTCGCATCTTCCATACACATATCACGCCATTGTTGAACAATATCCTCCGAGATCTTGGTTGCATCCTTATACACCGCTAAAAGTCCACTCCTCGAGAAACCAACAGCATAGAGACCATTTTTTCCTTTCCACTCTTTTGACTTTCTTGGGAAGCCATCTTTCTCTGAAAAAAAAGTTTTCTCCTGTGCATACAAGGTTTAACAGGTTGAATATGCTTTACTTGCTTGCGATTGTAACAATATTGGATAGTGTATATTTATACCTTTAACCAATAAGGTACATTGCTTTTGTAACCTGTGGCAAGAATAACAACATCAAAGTTCTCGGTTCTTCCGTCAATAAACTCCACACCGTGCTCATGAAAACACCGCACTCCAGGAAAAACCTACATTATCCAAGAAAAAACTACATTACTAAAGAGATTATATAAAAATGTAATCAAATTTAAGATATGTAATAACAAAATATGAAAATTACATTAATACTTCCAGACTTAATCTTTGCTATGGTTCCGACATCGAGAACTGGCGTTTTACCAGAAACGCCCTTAAGCTCCATTGGGCCAAGGCTTGGCCGAGTAATACCAATGTTGGTTGTGTCGCCCATAATGAAGCGTGCCATCATAAGGAGAAACCGGTCCACAGCCTGTACAGGGAACCACCTGAGAAGCCATAAAGAGATCCCAAAAGTGGAGCACCCTAGCATCTCCCTAGGCAGAACATGCAACTAAAAACAAAACAAAAAATCATTAGTCATACATCAATAACTATTACATATTGTTAAATATATGCTTACTTATAAATTAAGCACGGTACTATAAACTAACACGAAAAAAGGAAATACATGACCCTCATTTTTGTTTTGTAAAGAGCCAACAAAAAAAGTAAAGTTAGTCATGGGCCCCACACAAATAGGAGTATGCGACTTGTATTGTTATTATTTTACTTAGATGTGTGAAAATGGCCGGAGATTAATAGTATGCCTCGTGGCCACATTAAATTAAAAAGCATTGTCTAATATATTGATAATATAAAGGTCATCATAAAGATAATAGTGTTTGAAATGAAACATGCGGTGCTAGCATTGGTTAATATGTACTGACTAAATAATAAAATAACAAGTTAATGAAACATTTTAGCGAGAAAAATCATGTCAATTATGTGGTGATTTTCCTCGCAAAAAATTACATGATAATTTTTTTAAGATAAATAGTATGATCTGATTGGAAAAAAATGTGGCAAAACAATTACATCATGAATTCCCTAGAATTAAAAGATATATGTGATGATTTGTATGGAAAAAAGTTACATGATGAATTACGTAAAATTATTAAGTATATTATAATGAAAGGAATGCGTAATTGACAAATAACAGATCAAAAAACATTTAATTATACACAGTGATTGCATAGAAAAGAATTACATCATTAATTTCTAAAGTGGTGTGCTTTGTTAAATAGAAAACACATAGTAAATTGAAAGATATCGTAAAAGATGAGAATCTTCGATCAATTCCAAAGAGAAAATAAATTAGACTCACCGTGCCCCGAACGACCATAGAAGTTATTGCATTGTGGTTGGCGAGGTCCAGAGACACTTCCATCCCAGAATTTCCACACCCGACGACAAGGACTTGTTTTCCAGCATAACCTGCACCGCTACGGTACTCACAGGAGTGCATGAGCTGCCCTTTGAACCTTCCGGTGCCCTCGATCTCTGGCACCGCTGGCTCGGCATTCTCTCCGGTGGCAACAACAAGCCACTTACAGCGGTACAAAGTTGTTTTGCCGCTGTACGTGTCCTGCTCACCGCCGATTGGTAGTGAGGTGACCTCCTTTGTGCGAATCCACCAAAAGTCTCCATTGAATTCGGCGCTGACGACGGCCTGGCGGAACTGTGGCTCGATGTTGAACCTCCTTGCATAGGACTCGAGGTACTCCAGAAACTGGTCCCTTGCCGGGTACGTGGGGAAGCTTTTGGGGAATGGCATGAGTGGGAGCTCGCAGAATTGTTTGGGGAGATGCAAACATAACCTGTCGTAGGTGCGGTGCCTCCAGAGTGAGCCGATGCAGCTACACCGCTCGAGCAGCTTGTATGGAACTCCAGCCTCGCCGAGCAGTGCGGCCATCCCCAGCCCTGCCGGCCCTGCACCAACGATGACGACCGGCACGGGGATGTTGTCGACAGGGAAGCCGGTAGCCGGTGGCGAGTGGGGGTTGCAGTACAACGGGTCGTGCGACCTCTTTCCTTCAGCCTCCGCGAAGCAATCCATGACGTCGTGGATGAAGGCGGCGGGCGTCAGCTGCAGACACTATTGCTATCCACTGTGATCGATCGAGGAAGAGGTTAAGCTATATAAGTGACATATATGTGGCGTAGCTCTATTTCTCATCCCGCGAAGCATGGGGTAGCGGATGGGATGGAGCGGTGGAGGAGGAGGCTAGCGCAACTGTTGTTCCAAAAATAGCAGAGAAGATGGAATCTAGTGGGTATACGACTAGTATCTCCTCCTCTCGGCTGGTTTCCCGTCCCTAGAAGTAGGGAGTGGTGGCTGTGTTCAGCGGCATTTCGATCTTGGATTGGAATATTGCTTGCGGATATGCATGCATATAGGTAGAACCTTAACGGCCGGCTCGATCGAGCTGCGCGCTATAGCAGTCGTACGTCACCTGACCAGGGTCTGCGTTAGATGCATCGCTTGGGGGGTCTCTGGCTGTCCGCAGACGTTGGAGATCTGGGGTCTGGTTTTCGGATAATAAACTAGTAGCACTTGTTGTGTATGGGTTGATCCTTAACTCGTGGAGCAGCACGAGACTAGGAGGAGCATGCGGCCGGTGGGCTAAGAGGAGGAGCTGAGCTTGCGGGCGGACTGCTAGGAGAGGAGGATCGATCGGGGGAGGGAGAAGGCACCGGACAGGAGGCAATCGAGGAACCCGTAGTCATAGTTTATATTCGATTTGTTTGTTTGTTTTTGCGTGGTCGGTTAGTGGTTGGTTTGGGGGTCTCGGTCGGACCCCGTGCCAGCCTCGACTCCCTGGCCGCACGCATGCCTGTGTTGGTACTTGTGGTTTTCGCCCGGGCGATGTGATCGATCTGCAATGGAACCTGTGTCTGTGTGCGCGCGTGCAAACAACTTTGTGTAGACGTAGTTTTCAAAAATTAAAAAAAAACTTTGTGTAGACGTACGAGAGATTAAAACACCTAGTAATTTTTTGTTCTAACCCGGGTGCTTTATCCCAACTTATTTGGCCGGGTATTCTCAAACAAACTCTGGTCAGATAGATCTATGATCGTTGCGGCTAGCTGTTTGAGTTAGTTACTGGATATGTGCGCCCTGTTATTCTATGCGAGTTTACTGGGGAATATTCGTCCGGATAAAAATGGCTCTGTTATTTCCATCGTTGGATAAGGATTAACCACGGGTGGCAGCTTCAAAACCAAGTGCGGTCCTTTTGCTATCAAAAATACTACTGGAGTATCAAAAGAGAACGCAGTCCTTTTGTTTCCTAAAAGTAAAATTTCATGCTCACCGAACTGATCCTAGCCAAAACATAGAGAAAACAAGCACGTACCAACTTCTAAATTCAAATAATACAGAAAGCATCGGAAACTAACCTGAAACGTTCATTCGTTGACACAAAGGTATACCTGAGTGTGATGTGCCATTGGATCTCAGATATGATCTACCAAACACACCGTCAGGCGAGTCCCGTGTGTGTGTGTATATCTCGATAATCATGTACTGTCGATCTTGTCGAGTGCAAAATATGACAAATTTAATCATCGTCTTGTATGATGAAACTCCTGGCTCAAAAGGATCTTGGATGTGGCGAGCTGTCGAATCAGCAAGGTTTAGGCATCATTGCATCCCCAAATACTAAAATCTATCTGCTCAGAGAATGCAAACACTAAAATATATCCAGATAAACTTTAAACTTTGCCTCAATAAAGATTGTATATACAAGTACGCCTGGTAAAGAAAAAAAACTTCGATTAAGCAAGCACTAACTCGCTAGGTTCCCCACAGGGTGCATGACAGGAATATTCCTCGTGTGGAGTTCGGTACATACATCATCGATCAATGTGTACATGGTGAGAACCTAGCTTCCATGATAATGAAAGCATCATTAGCTATAAAATCTTAAGTAAATGGTTGCGCTTTAATGAAGAGATAATGGATGAGAGAGTTTGCAAGTGCTTGTTGTACCGAACATGGACACCCTTTGAGAGGTGAATGTCTGTATTGTACAGATTATAATCCACCACTCCATCGGTAAAACGGTAATTACATATCACTACAATCTCGCGCAAACAGTCCTTACAAACTATGTTATCGAGTTTGACTTGCCGCAAACTTTGTCATGCCTCATGCCATTTTTGCATGTAAAAAGAATTGTATATATAGCACCTTTCCTTTGCAAGTTAGACCATCTCCAACAACAGACAAAAAACATAGCCCTGGCCAAAAATTATCTTTTAGGTCAAAAACGGCTCCAATAGCAGATCAAAACCTACATGGCGACCAATTTTTTTTGGCCCTAGTCAAAGAAAATTGTTATATGAGTCATATATTTGGGTCTCCACCTCACCCACAGAAACCTTAGGGCATCTCCAACGCCAGACGCTTAGACGGACGCCAGGATAGATTTCCTATTGATTTCCCGGCCGATTAGCAGTTAGCCCATCAAATCCTAGCTTGAGGTGTGGCATCGATGCAAAGGTTTGCATCGGGCGCTAGCCCTCTTTTCTTCGTTCTGTCAGGCGTGCGTGGTGGTAATTAGCGCTTGAAGTTAGCGCTTAGCATTGGGAGGGTGGGGCGCTTAGGTATTTTTTATTTTGCGATATTTATTTTTTCCCTTCCTAAGCGCCTCTTGAAGCGTCCAGCATTGAACATGCTCTTAACCGCATGTTGTAATACGGTTGGCTAAAATTATATGTGTAGTTACACAATGCTCACAAACAATGAGTTCTTTTTTTAACACAACGGCAAAGCTTTGCCTTTATATTGATTAACAAGGGGAATGACCGTGCATGGAACTCAAAAAATGCTGGCGAAAAACCTAGAGTAAATACAACTCGAAGAATGAAAGCACACAAAGTGACTACTCTCCCAACATGAGAATATCCATTTTGCACCCGCCTCCGCCAATTTATTGTTTCATCTTTAATCTTGGTGACCATAGTAGTGGCCCCAATAAGGACTCCATCCCTCTCGTTATAGGGGTTGCCCAATCCTATCCAGGCCCCGGAGGCATCATCTATCCTAACCAAAGCCGCTAGATCCAAAGTGCAGAAGCGGGTTTGACTAAGTCGAGGGTGCCAAAGTAGCCAAACTCCTCGGATGACAAACCATGACCCGACTCACCTTGCAGTTGTCGCCCGAATTCTTATCAGTAGTTCAACATTTCAATAGAAACATCCAAGTGCGTGAGATAGTATATTGTTAGCAAGGTGACACCAGCCGTAGTGCCATCATTTTCACTCCAATCCTTCAATTTATCAACCACTCTGTCCTTAAGGTGTAGAATGATAGGACGTCACACATGAGCCGTGAATAGACGAGACGGTGCAAGGGAACCACTAGATTGCCATCGAGGTCGAAGGCTTACCGTTTGATTCGGACTACCATACATTTCTAATAGTTTGTGTATGGTTAAGGAAGCAAAGATTTATCCATTTACTTTGAGAGAACTGGTTACTACTGTGTTAAAAATGTTTTATATTATGAGATGAAGAGATTAGCTTTTACGTTTGACTTAAAATATATGAGAACTTTCCCAACTATGCCAATTCAAAAATATATGGACAGGTGTAAGGGAATAAAGCATATATATTTTGAACTTACACGCGCAAGTTATTCCAAACTGAAAAGGCTATACGCCTATACCTAGCATGCACGTTAGGCCTAAAGACCCTGCATGATCCAACAAACACAAAAATATCCACTTAATTACTAAGCTTAAAAAGTAGGGGCCTTGTGCCTCGTGGCGAGGGTAAAGCAGTTAGGACTCACGGCGTGTCTTATACTCTTATTTAATCTGAGAAAGTGTGTGTTGACAGTTCGTGCAGCTCCTTTATTTAGCAGTTAGGCCAACTTCAACGCACGATCACAAACGGCCGTGTGTTTTGTTCGGTATTTGTTCATGAGCGTCCGTTTGCCCGTCGGTGCACCCAACGGCCCAATGCATTTGACAATAGAGTCCGGATTTTAAATTTGAATTCAGATCTAAAATAGACACCTAAGCAATTTAAACGATAATATATTACATTAAGTCCAAAAGTCCCGCCTGAACGGTTCAATATCATTAACTTAAATTAAAAAAATAAACTTAAACTAAAAAGGAAACCCTCGATCGGCCATCGCCGCTGGCCGTCTTCACTGCATGTCGTCACCTCCGTTTTCCTCGTCCGCGCTGCGGACGATGAAGGGTGGCAGCTGTCATAGGTGGGTGCACTACTAGGGAAAACTCTAGTAGTAGCGCGGGTTTAATGCCCACTAGTAGCGCGGGCTGCCACGCTACTAATAAGGCGCTACAGCTATTACATAGCAGTAGCGCGTGCGACACGTGCTACTGCTAAGATACATAGCGGCAGCGCTTGTTTTCTCCCGCGCTGCTGCTAATCTAGCTAGTAGCAGCGTGTTTACTATCCATCGCTACTAGTATTCTTTTTTTTAGTGTATTTATACGCCGTTATACAAATTTTGGTACAATACCAATTATGAGGTTTATATCATTATGTCCATAACAGTGTGTCAAATGAAAGTGAATTAGGTTCAAGTGGAGGCAATATGTGGTGCATGTCAAAAGTATACTACTAATCCAAACTTGATCTAGTTTGGACTAGTAGTACTTTCGATGTGCACCACATGTTGCCTCCACTTGAATCTAATCCGCCAGCACAAGCTATTTAATTATCATCATAGTCATTACCACCAACAATATTTATTTAATCACCATAGTCATAGTGTAGCACATCATCATCTTCAAAGTCATTCTAGCTAGTTAATC
This sequence comes from Triticum aestivum, assembly GCF_018294505.1. Classification (NCBI taxonomy): domain Eukaryota; kingdom Viridiplantae; phylum Streptophyta; class Magnoliopsida; order Poales; family Poaceae; genus Triticum; species Triticum aestivum. The sequence continues at coordinate 126,323,222 of NC_057802.1, read as the reverse complement.
ACTCCTGCTGCTCTCTCTCAGGTAAAATAACATAAAATATGTGTAGCTCTCCTCCTTCATCAAGTTGGAGCATGCAGATGAACCTGTCTCCTAATCGTGGGCTGCGCTTCTGATTGCTGCCCCTAGTACTTCTCTGCACTCCTCCATCACAAATTTGGTCCAGTCTTTCACTATTAAGCATTCCTTGCTATTAGAAATCCTGAATGCACTAAAGTGCATTGTAGGATATCTTGGCCGTAAGCTAACAATACTCATGGTACCTTTAGTCTCGATCCCATGAGGCACAACATTCATCGGGAGTCCCTGTTGAAGAACATCGTATAGTAACATACTTAGCAATGAAGTTTAGCTTAAAAAATAATGTATGGAAAAGATGCACTGAGGTCAAATAGTAAAAATCTTACCATCTTTCCTAAATAGATGTGACCATAGTTCAGTACGAACACTATTGGTCTCACGTTTTCAGTACTAACATTTCTAAGTGCAGGAAGAAAATTTGTCTTGACAGTATGAAGATCCTCAAGCCATGAAACATAATGACTTAGCTCCTCGCAGTTTAGTTCAGCCCCGGGACAGTAGTAGGTCCTGTCTACCAAGCGCTGGACATGTTTGCTTGAACGGAAATAAGCTGACAATAGAAATTAGTTGTCAACTATTTTTGAATAAACAATATCAAAGACATAAATATGGTTGAGAAACTCACATAATGGTATAACTGGAGGCGTCTGCACATCGACCCCGATGTCGATATTACCTTCAATATCGTCTTCCAGACGAATATCAAAGGTGATAACCATATCAGGCTCAAATGCATAAGTTTTGCATAGTGCTCGCCAAGTTTTGCATCCAAAATAGGTGTAGTCGTCTGCGTTGTATAATTTTGCGTGGAAAATACAACCATGTTCGGTCTTCAAGTAAACTTTCTTTACATCCATAGTACGACTGAAACCTATCTTATCCAAGATAAAAACTCTTGCATGGCAGGGGATACGCTAGTAGAATAGTAAAAAAAATATTATAAGTTGAAGCAAATGAAGCAGATGTCATGCTTAATTACGAAAAAAGACTTGTCGTTGTGACTTACTGTATCCACTTCGAAGTTCTTGTCCAGCTTGATGCTGAAGCGCCTATCATCATCTAGGAAGATTCCATCGCACAGGTCGCGCTCATCTTTGCAGTATTTGCAAATACCGAAATCCTTTTCGTTGTCAGACATTTCCTATGTTCATAGTTGAAACATTAATTGAAAATCGATCGAAGACAACTACCAGGATACTCAACACACAAATCCGGGGCACTTGATATTTCCTACATATTCTGGCACAAGTCATGCCAAAATTCACGGAAAAATCCGGCATGACCTTTGCTAAAATAGGACATATCGAGCGCCGAAATTTGCCGGAACGGAAATGAATCAACACTCCGGCAAAACATAAGCCACTAGGAGGTGTAACCTGCAAACATGACCGGCCACTTGGGCAAGTACATATCCTATTTGAGCAACACAAGATATACATTTCAAAATATCTTATAGGACTCATATTGACATGAGCATTCAATAAGCAAAACCAAATCGTAAAATAAATAAGTATTCAAATTAGCATGCATTCAATAAGCAAAAATAAATCATCTCATGCGTCCGTACATCGTCGAATATTATCACTAATACATCCCGAATAGTATCATACATATAACATTACTAATACAACTAAAACCCTAGCGCACGACGGGTATCGGCGCGGGCGGTGGACACCCAAAGAGAAGGAACCATCACAGGATCATAGCTCCAGTGAGATCCCTGGAGAACCTGCCAGGTATTGGAGAACCTGTGCTCCAGCGCAAACAAGTAGCGACGAACGTGCGCGTCCTCCTCACTGACACGGTGACGCACCACCTCCGCGGGGTCCTCGAGCCTCTGGACCGTCACTGGCCCACGCGACCACCACCAAAGAAGGTTCGGGTCAACGACAGGCTGGCTCCTCACCAACCTGCGCCCCTCGGTAGGTAGCGCCTCTCAGTACCACCCCGGCGAAGCCCAGTCCCGGACATGGCCCATCTGGTGACGTAGGTGTCCTCCGCCGACTCGACGACGAGGATGCGGGATAGGCACCGTCGACGTCGATGCGGGAAAAAATGCTTTAACTAAAAAAATAAGAACAAATGTGACATGTTCAACTAGTTCTATTAATTCAACTAGTTCTTATGATTAAATCTAGTCAATTAATTCTATACCTAATAAAATGAATAATGACATAAAAAATGCCTATGCTTTGCAGGAATGTTGACTCCTTCCCGGTGCGGCAAATCCCGGACACTCGATATGTCCTAGTTTGTAGCACAAGTCATGCCGAAATTCACGAAAAATTTCGGCATGACTTTTACTAAAAAGTGGACAAATCGAGAACCTGAAATTTGCCGGAACGGAAATGAATCAACATTCCGGCAAAACATAGGCCACTCGACTTCATTCCCTGGAAACAACAAAGCCACTAGGGCACAATCGAACCACTTCCATAATGGAATATGCAAATGAACATCAATGACATATATCATATAACAACAATCTTGTTTTTTGTTTACATAGCAACAATTAGTTTAACCAAGTTTTTGAAAGAAAAACAATTCTGTTTTTTGTTTTTTGAATGAAATTACTATTTAGGCATTTTCATAAAAAAATTCCCTAGCTAATTTCCTAAAAAAATTGCTAATCATTTTTTCTAAATGCTAAAAAATGCCTACTGCCCTAAACAAATCTAGGGTTCATATGAACACCTAGGGTTCATATGAACACCTCGGGTTCATATGAACATCAACACAGCATCAACACATATATGAATTGCCCTAGCAGAGAGAGAGGAGGGTATGGGAGAGGAGAGGCAGAGCCTTACGGTGACTGCGGCGAGGGAGGGGCAGGCGGCATCGAGGACGGGGTCGGGGCTCGGGCGCGCAGCGGAGGGCGGCGTCGATGTCGGGGTCGGGGGCGGCGTCGAGGTCGGGGTCGGGGGCGGCGTCGAGGGTGTACGGCGGGCGGCGGCGGTGGTGAGGTTGAGGGCGGCGGCGGGCGGCGGCGGTGAGGTCGAGAGCGGCAGGGCGACGGCGGCGATGGAGCAGTTGGGGAGAGGGGGAACTGGAGGGGAAGGACTTAGCGAAATTTTGAGCCCGCGCGGCCGTGGGTTAAGTCAAACTAGCAACAGCGCGTTTTGCCGGAACGCGCTATAGCTAAGTTAGCTATAGCGTGTCGAGCGAAACGCGCTACAGCTATTCCTTTCTGTTTTATAATATCAATAGCGCTCTGCCCTGAAAAAACGCTACTGCTAAGTCTAAGCATGTAAAAACTTCAAATATATACATTGGTCATCATTGATCTTTTTGTGTAGAATCTAAATAGTCAACATGAATCCTCACAGTACCTGTATAGGCACTGGTGAAGATTCATATTGCAGCCATAAATCCTACACATATAGTTCAATGAAGACCAAGTGCTCGAGATAGTTTGAGAAGTAACATATTTAAGGTGGTAAACACGTTGTTCGCTTAGCAGTATGGGACTAAACTTAATTAGGTGCAATACTTAGCAGTAGCGTGTTTTGAAGAAAAACGTTGCTAATAAGTACTTTAGCAGTAGCGCGTCCTTGGAAGGGCGCTACTACTATATCTAGCCTGGGGGCAACGCCGTGGCAATTATAGTAGTAGCGCTTGTTTCACCTAGACCGCTACTGCTACCGTGCTATTAGTAGCGCGGTTTCCTGAAGCTCGCTACTGCTAATTAGCAGTAGCGTCTGTTTTTAAACCGCGCTGCTGCTAAGATTCTGTGTATAAGGTTTTCCCTAGTAGTGGTGGGTGGCGACTGTGGTGGTTGCGGTGGTTGCACTGTAGGAGGCGGCGGCGCCTGGGCGGTGACCACGTATCGTTCCTAACCCACACAGCGGGCCTTGACACCAACTCCGGCATGATGGGCAACGTCGTAGTCCACGTCCAGGGCTGGCCCACCAACGCCGGTTCCACCACGGCTCCGCATCATCCGACTCCTCCTTCTCCTCAAGCTTCGGGATGGTGACATTGTCGGAGGCCACCAAGGCCATTTGCATGTCAAGGCCGTCCCACCGGGCGCGCTCGAACTCGATCTTCGAGTCCTTCATCACCTTCCTCACCGGCTCCTCCTCCTCTTCGACCGTCATGGGTTGATGCGGTGGTGGCGGGGGTGGCGACAATGTACACGCGCGCACTCTGACACGCCCGTGCGCATGAGGTGTGCTTGAAGGACGAGCCCTAGCGCGCGCCGGTGACGGACTTTGAGCACGGCCGGTAAAAAGTATGCCGCCACAGGTCTTGCTCATCACAGAACCATGTGTCCCGAAGAGGGGAGTCCACGGCGTACCTGTGGTGGCCGACGAGGTCAGGAGGCAGCCGGGCCCTGCAGTGGTTGATCTCGAGCAGATGGGCGCGGTCGCTCGCTGGAATGGGCGGCACTGGCACCCAATTTGGGCTCAGATGCCAGCCATTAGGGAGATGGGCGTCAGACCATGACAACGGGGTGGAGGTGTCCAAGTAGCACTGGCACATCTCGACCTTGACGTAGGGGCGGATCCACGGCGTAGCAACGGGCAACGAAATGGAGAAGCCAACGCCAGCAAACGGCCCAGAAGATGACCCCACCTCGTGGTCGTGCTTCCCTGGCTTGCCGGGGATCCACTTCCACATGCCCATGGCTGGGCGGCGGCCGGCGGAGCGAGGGCGGCACGGGCTAGAGCATGTCAGCCGAGAGGGGGGTGGAAGAGTGTGAAAGGTCACAACGATGGAAGTGCACTTGCCGGTCCACGACTTGCCATTAAAAAGGACGCGTCGGGGGCGGTTGGGTGGCAGACATGCGGGCCCTCCACGCTTACGGATTAAATGGGGCCGGTGGGAAGCGGTTGCATGGCCACCATGCGGGCCCGAGGGTGGACGGCGAGAGGATGTGTGTGCGTCCGTCCAGTATCCGGCTGGACATATCGGGCCCAAATTTGCGTCGGAATTGGGTCGGGGCAGACATCGGAATTGGGTCGGGGTAGACACGGCTGGATTTGGGATTGCCCCCGCGCGTTGGCCCGTCAGTTTTATCCATTCAACCTAAACAAACTAGAACGGACGAAATGAGGTCGTGCATTGGAGTTGGCCTTGGCGCAGATAAGCAATCATCGTGTGTTCCATCCTCAGCATAAATCGATGCAACGAAACAAGGTGCCATGCGCCTTCTTGTATATATATCTCCAAAACAAAATCAAAGAACTTAATCTAGAGAAGATCGGATTCTTGCTTCCCCCGCAAGTACCCAGGGATGCACTAGAAAAAAATAATGCAGCCAAATAACTGTGGAGATTCTGCTCTGTGCGCCCGTACAAATAATCATGCATCATGTAGTGCTAAATTAAGCCGGCAAAAGAATTTGCAATGAGTGGGTTAGGCGTATAGCAGCATACTGAACCTTCCGAAAGAGTATGGCAACACGAACTGAACATTGCTAGATTTTTTGTGGAGCAATCTGTCCAGCCAGACTCAAGTTCTAGATTTGACATGCATAGTCGTATCTTTTTGGATTTATTTCAGTCTCTTCAGTGCTATTCTTTCAACAAAATGACGTGTCGGTCAATTATAAAATGTCTGTGTTCACTTCGTCAATTTGAAAAAGTTCATTATATGTGGATTCATTTCCTTGGAAGTGCTCGTAGTGGTAGGGTTTATGTGTGTGTGCAGGTATGCATGTGTGCCATGTTTCCAAAGATGATAGAGTAAGCAATAGCGCAAGTGCGTCCGCATGCAAAAAGATCCTTCTTTTTTAAAAGTATTGGAAAGATATTCGTTTTATCAGCCTAATCTTTACCTAATAATAAAGCATGGATGGCTTATCGCACCTTTTCACAAAAAAGCCTCTACAGTTTGTCGAAATCAACCCGCACTCCACATTTTATTCACAGCCGAACCGTTTTTTACAACAAAAAAATTGAGGAACCGGCAGGAGCACTGCCTTTTCTTATAGAAGGAAAACAGAAGCGCAATTTACAGGGGGGGCATGTTTTTAGGGAACATGGCAAAACCCAAAAAAATGACCCATATGCATGAACCATGAAAAACCTAGCACATACTCAGCCTATGCCGACAGATGGCAAGGCCCCAACGAAAGCCATATCCCGTTGCTTAATGGCCTCGAAAGCTAGTAGAGCAACCTCGCGATGAGTCATCCGTTGACCTGTGAAAACGCGTCTGTTCCTCTCTTTCCAGATAGCCCAAATTGTGTAGATGATCCTACCGCTCCTCCGTCTCCGCACTTGGGATGGCTCATCTACTAGCATATTGTCCCACCAGTCAGAAACAATGCATGGCTCAGGCAAGAAACCTGAGATGGCGAGACCCTCGTTTGTCCAGGTGTTTACTTGGTTCCAAACAGTGACCGCGTAGGGACAGTCCTTGCGAAGATGGGTTGCCGTTTCTGGCTGCTGAAGACATAGCTGACACCTTGGGTCATGTGGCCAGCTGTGAATAGCCAACATATCTGCGGTGAGGATTCTACCATGCAGGACTAGCCACGCAAAGAATTTGCACTTGGGCTCAGCGTAAGCAGACCAGACCTTTGAAGAGTCACATCTTGGGTGTGGGCCAAAGAACTGCGCCGCATAGGCCGATGCGGAAGAGTAGGCTCCATTAGTGGTCAGGTTCCAGGAGATTGTGTCATCCTGATCTGGCAGCAGAACTGTCTGGCTAATCCATCCCCATAGAGTAACAAATTCCCCCAGTTGTTGCAGGGATCGAAGGCTAGCGACTGCTCTGATCCAGTTATCATTTGTGAACTCCTGATGCACGGTCCTATTTTTCTTTGAAGCTATTTTGTAAAGCTCCGGCGCAAGTAGCGTTAGAGGGCCCCTTCCACTCCAGTTGTCATGCCAGAAAAGTGCCTTGCGGCCATCTCCCAAAGTTATGGTTGTGCTTGAGCAAAAAAGGTTCATATCAGCCTGGTCGTATGGCAGGTCAGTGCCCACCCATGGCCTCTCCGGGTCCGTCCATTGTAACCAGGGCCAGCGAAGGCAGAGGGCGCGGCCAAAACGCTCAAGGTCTGCGATTCCCAGGCCGCCCATCCTCCTTGGACAACAGACGGTCTTCGAGTTAACTAGGGAGTGCCCTCCAGAAGTTTGCGTTTGGTCCTCTTTCTGCCATATAAACCTGCGAATGATCTTCTCAACTTTTCGCAGGATCCATTTCGGCAGGCTGAGAGCGGAGATGTGGAAAGTCGCCATAGCCGTTAGAACTGATTGAGCCAGAGCGACCCTGCCGGGCTTATTTAGTAGCTTTCCTTTCCAACCCGGCAGTCTACCCACAATCTTGTCGATGAAAGGTTGGAGGTCAACCCTCCGGACCCAACGATGGTGCAATGGAAGTCCGAGGTAGCGTCCTGGGAAGCTGGCAATCTTGGCGGGGAAGACGGTGAGTATGTCCTGGAGGTCATTGTCCCCACACCGTATCGGAAAAACCTCGGTCTTTGACAGGTTCGTGATTAGGCCACTAGCCTCCCCAAAGGCTTTCAGTATGGCCGAGATCGCCCGCAGCTCCTCCTTATCAGGGTTGGCAAAGATGCCTGCATCATCCGAAAAGAGAGAGATTCTACATCTGGCGGAACGAGCGCGGATGGGCTTGAGGATGCCCTGCTCAGTGGTGAGACGAAGAATCTGCTGCAATGGGTCTATTGCCAGAATGAAAAGCATCGGCGACATCGGGTCTCCCTGACGCAGGCCCTGCGCGTGCCTGAACGGCTTGCCCGAGTTTCCATTCAGTAGGATCCTAGATGACGAATATGCCAGGGTCAAATCCAGTCCCGCCAACGTTGGCCAAACCCCAGGTGCTGAAGAACCTCAAGAAGGAAAGCCCAATTGACGGAGTCAAAAGCCTTCGATATATCAAGCTTGAGGAAAAGTCCTGGGATGTTTCGGCGGTGTAGGTCCTTGATTAGGTTCTGAACATGCATGAAGTTGTCGTGGATGGAATGCTTTTGGACGAAAGCACTCTGGTGTAGGGTAACGCGGCAGGAAACAAAAATTTCTGACTTACGCACCAGCCCAGGACCACTATGGAGACTGCATACAAGGTTTGATCTTTTTCGTTACCGACTCGTAGCGCGGCGGGAAGTAGAGTCGATGACGATCGGCGGTGCAGATCCCCGCAGCTAGGATTTATAGCCTCACAACCGCGAGGATGTATACCCTCATCTGCCCCTCGGACAACCCTCTGGGAGGGGGTCGGACAGTCCCCCGGACGGTGTCCCGGACAGCCCTTCGGGAGGATCTTCGAAACTCGGACGGTCACTCGGACAGCCGTTCGGGAGGACCTTTGAAACTCGAACGGTCACACGGACAGCCCTTCGGGAGGGACTCTCGAACTAAGACCGAAAACACGATATCTCTACAGAGTTGCACACATACGGTGTCATCTATCCGGCAGGACTTCGCCGTCCAGAACTAGTTCCCATCGGAACCCAGACAGCCTTTCGGCTCTACGAAACTATTTCGCGGGGAGGGAGAGAGAAGCCAGATCATTGCAATGGCACTTGTATGTGAGAAAGAGTGAGTGTGGAGAGTGCCTCTCCACCTCTATTTATAGGAAAACCCAAGGGGTAGGGGACACATGAAAAAAACCCAAAATGCCCACACTTTATGTCACACATAAAGGGCATAAAGGGATGACAAGTGGAGCCCCATGGAGGAGTTGCACCCTCCAATGTCCCACCTTCATGCCCCCCCCAAAGGGGGTTCCTTGATCCCCAAGTCCTTCTAGAAGCCTTTTGGGAAAAGCCCCAAAAGGTGGCTTTCCATAAATATCCCAAAAAGCACTTTCACTATTCACGACGACATTTTTCAGCGTCCGTTCGAACTGAAAATATTTATGTGGGCTTAGAACATTTCCAGTACCCACTAAAATAATTTTCAATGCGTTCCGAAACAATTCCGGATTAGTGATTTTCATCTGCGAAAAGCATCTGAAGTGGTTCCGGCAGCTCCGGAGCAATTCCAGCTTTTATCCCGGAAAATTCCAGAAAGTTTCCATAATGACTCTGGCACCCTCCAAGAATTATCAGGCATGTGCCGAAACCAATTTGACTTAATAGTATATCCCGAAACAACTTTTCAGTTTCACAGAAACTCATCCAATGACCTCTCTCTGCGGAACTTCTCCGCTGTCCGAAACATTTCGGTGTCTGAAACTTTTTCGGTGATTTTCTCTCAAACTCCCTGTCTAGAATTCAGCAGATAGATGACCCTTAAGCGTGTGACCCTATAGGTTCTGTGAAGTATAGACATGACCCGGAACCCCTTCCGATCAATGATCAACATCGGAGCCGTGGACACCCATATTGACCCCTATACCCACACGAATGAATATTCGAGTGAACCTCCAATTGCAGTGAGCTATTCCTGTTGCTTCGCGATATGTCACAAACACCCGAGGTGAGATTTATTGCATCCCCGTGGACGAACAATTTGTCCACAATGCAAGTTACCTCGTTACCGGTTTTGTTCTCTTTTCTCGTTTCCGTGTTCCGGCATCCCAGTGATCAAATCACAAGGTGTCTGTCCAGACGATTATGGATACCGTAACACCGAAAGGGCCCGAGAATATCACTCCATCGTCGGAGGAGCAAATCCCAATCTTGAGCTATCAAGTTACTTGACATACTTTTCCATGAACCCGTAAGCCGCCGTAATAGCCACCCATTTACGGATGATGTTTAACAAACCACAAAGTTCATGAAGCAAGCATGAAGAAACTCGATATTCTCATGGTCTAAGGAATCATGCAAATGTTAACCATCTCTGTGTTATGTACCATTAAATTGTGACGAATGAATCTCATAGCATAACATCAATCCGTGTCGATTCAACACAAATGTTCTCTTAACATTGTGCCCTCAAGGTTGCTGGCATAGACATGCCCATGATTAGGAAAACAGAACCATCATGCAACACTTGAGCTAGTCTTAGAGGCTAGACTAGGAATACATTTTACCGTTTATTATTCCACACGTGCATATGAGTCTTCCTCCGAGCCTCGTGGTTATTGCAGACTCGAGAACCATAACAGTTATAGCATGGAACATAAACATAATTATGAACCGAGAGATAATCAATAACATTTATTATTGCCTCTAGGGCATATCTCCTACAGACTCCCACTTGCACTAGAGTCAATAATCTATTTAATGCTAATGCACTTTACACCTATGGCATGCTGGTGTAAAAAATGCTTCGCATGTGGTATAGCCTATTGTCCATCGGATCTGAAAACTTCAGCTACGTGTGTATCTCTGCATATCCTCGCGTTTTGTGCGGACTTGGCTTTGTATATATGTGAATCATTGGTCGAAACCTGATTCCTCAGACTGAGTTATGGAGCAACTATCTGCAATAGTGTCCCATTGACCAAAGCCTTCTTGGTACCGTACAAAGTTCATGAATGAACTATATGATTCAACATCTTTGTCTTTGTCACTTCTAAAGCGGCAACATACTTCGCCTCTGTTATAGAATTCGCCACAATAACTTGTTTGGAACAATTTCCAACTAACTGTACCACCATATTGTGTGTTACACAAAACCCTCAATTTAAATCGAAAATCGCATGGAGAAATGATGAAGATTGTATCGATGTAACCTTTTACAACGAACTCTTCATGATATCCACTTGCGAGAAAACATGTCATCAGTGCTACTTTAGTACTCAATGATCTTTTTTCACTGTTGTCCCATGATCAGTACTTTTGATCACTTTGGTATTTATACTCGCAACAGCTTGGGAGTATTGGACATATCTGGTTGTTTTACATACCATGGAATACATGATTAATCCAAACACATGAGTGTGTGGAATCTCCATCATGTATTTTGCTCATCAGTGTTTTGGCACACTGATTCTTGCAAAAACTCTTTCCATGTGACTTCGGCAAGAATCACTCCTTGTCGTTCTTAGTGCTAAACGGTTTTAGCATCTTGTCAATATGTATTTTTGCTCAGCCCCATTAGGTAAGTCTATCTCCATAGATAATTATGCCTAATATCAAGGCTATTTAGCCCAAGCGCTTCATCGGAAAACTATTTTCAAATGAAGTCCTAATTCGTGTCAAGAAATTTATTTCCAATTAACAATGTGTCAAGCACACAAGGTTTTCAGAAATATTATTATGCTCCCACTTACTTTCTTGAAACCACAAGCGTCTTTGTTACCCATTGATGAAGTCAAACCCCTTTGACCATTCCATCAAAAATGAAGATTCCAACTCCATTTTGCTCTCTTCTGTCCATTGCTGGAACTCTGAAGTTTGCATGCTTACTAGCATACCCTGGACTGACAAAATACTTTGGATTGTATCACATACAAGTCATAGGTTGTATTTCCATTTCATGGAATTTCTTTTGCCATCCATGTTTCATATCTCATGTTTTGAAATATGTATTAATTGCTAGTTTAACCCGAACCAACTTTAAGCATTGCTACGGTGAGACATTCTCATTTTAGTCAACTCCTTGAACTTGTTATTGCAACAAGTCGAGCTTAATGGATAAAACATTTTTATCCGTATTAGTTTATAGTCCCATCACAGTCCGTTAGACTCCAAGTCTTTCGGAGGGTTTATCAAGATTTAAATCTTGAATCATTTATGGAAACTATCTCGGATTATATTGGCATTTAGCCAATTCCGGAGTCAGGGCCCATCAACGCTTCCTCGTGCATCATAGGTATACTATTGTCTAACAACAATATCTCGTTTGCGCACCTGAGAGGTTTGCACGAGCTTTGCCGACGTTGTTCAGTTGCAAGTTCGACCGAAGTCCATACGTCTAATGTAGAGGCTTCCGTATCAGTCGCAGTAGGAAACTCTGGAATCACTTCCAAGGTTCCTTTCCTTTGACCTGATGACGAAGATACTTGTTATCTCGTCAAGTTGCACTGTCCTCCCACTTACCCTTTTGCAAGAACTATTCTCTTTAAAATCATACCGTTTTGTGGCAAAAATCCTTTGCCTCGGTATAGTGGTGGGGGAATACCCAATGACTTGGGATAACTTACAAAGTAGCACTTGTCTGATTTGGAATAGGTTTGTAACCTTTTACACAAGCCCCATATTCCAAATGTTAAGAAAAGATATAACATGGTTGGGCGTACCATACCATGCCGTCATTTCAACAGACCTGATGGAGCCCCTTTCAGTGTAAAAGTCACAGTCTCTAAAGCATTACTCCTTAAAAGTGATAATGGCAAATTTATTTATGTCATCTTTGATCTTACCATGTCATAAATGGTTTGATTACATCTTCAGAGACATTCCACTCATAGTGGTGTTCCGGAAGGTGTAAGTTATGAAACTGTTTTCACAACTCATCAGACATTCACTAAACTTGTAACTCAGATATTCCTTTCTGCAATCAAATTGTAGAAACATAATTTCCTTGTTACAATAACTTCTACTTCATTTTTGAAAACCTTTCGAATGATTTCAAAAGATCCAGACTTACATCTCATCAAGCAAATATCAATATATCTACTTGAGTCATTTCTGAAGATATATAAATCCACTACTTGCAACAACATTTATTGAACTACACACATCAAAATGTATGATCACCAATAAGTTTGTTGCTCGTTCCTTATGGCCTGTGAACGGTATTTTAGTCACTTCACTTTTTGGAGGAAAGTTAAAAGTGTCAGATGATTCAAAATCAAACGACTTCAAAATCCATCATAATGGAATTTTTCCATGCGGGTTTCTCCAATGTGACCAAATGCAGTTCCACACATGTGTGGTATTCTCATATTCTTGCGACATTTAGCGTCAGTGTTATGGATGTATCATTTTACCATCAATATTCATAACATACATCCCATCTTGGATGGAAGCATGGCCCTTCATGTTATTCATAATACTGAACAACAATTGCTCTTTTATGAACAACCCTTTCGCAATAAAGATTGTGCAATGGGCTAGAGTGTAAGAAACTCTAAAATGAATTATGAAAGTAAACAAAGAGCTAATATATCAATATCATTATTCATAACATACATCTCATTCATAATGAAAGTATGGCCCTTATGTTTGTTCATAATACTGAACATCAAAAGTTCTCTTATGAACAACCTTCTTGCAAGATACTTTATGCAATGGGCTAGAGTGTGTAAAACTCTAAAATGTTTTATGAAAATAAATACATATGGTAATACACCGATGGAAGATATAGTAACATTTACTATGTTCCATGTGTGTATCTAAACCTCATTCCTGGCCAGTCTTTCAGGCCATAGTAGTTCTTACATCGAGTTGCAACAAAATGCAATCGAGCGGGTATCTTTGTGATTAACTCACAATACCCAAGAATTAGTGATTAACATGTTTAACCATAACTCCCAAGAACTATATCTTTGACCAGCCTTCTATACATCAAAAACTTGTATGACATTCATACATGAGCTGGATATTCTAGTCATCTTTCTTTCTGCCTTTATACTTCTAACAGTTTAACTTTTAGTATTTCTCCTACTCGCAAAAGAAGCACCCAACTTAAGAGTGTCGTTAGCCCCGGACTTCCTAGGCGTGTAAGTCATACTAACACCCTTTGGACACTTCCTTTCTCTTTAAGTTGTTGTTTTATTCACCTTTCATCATATGACAGGCGTTCTTCTGGATCCCTCTCTTATCAGTCTAATGCATAGTAAACACTTTACTAATAATCTGCAAACAAACATTGCTTTGGATATTTCATATCTTACAGCCTTTGTTTGTATCTGAAAATTAATTTTCAGTTCCATGAATATCACATAACTATCCCAAACTTTCAAAGTTTGAGTTTCATGCAAGCAAACATATTGCACTTGACCGCAACGGAATTCTAGCTTTTGGATCGAAGGACGAGAGTCTCATCATCCATTGCATTTAGCGGGAGTATACGGAAAGCATGCGATAGGACAAAGTCCTTCTCGGCACTCTTGAGGACAATCCTCACATTACGTTACCAAACGTAAAGTTTTAACCAGATATTTAACAACTATTCAATTTTAACAGGAAAGGTGGAAACGCGAGCCATTATTCTACAACTATTTTGCAAGTAACACTTAAAAGTGTTCATAATTAATTGCACTGAGAATTAAACATGTCAATTCAACAGTGTGCTCCCACTCAAATCAATATCTCTCAAAATTGATTATGAGTGATACAAGACCCATATATCTATTCGATGCCATTGACGGGTTCATCACTGATGACACGAATTTCAATCGGTAGGCCAACTTGCCGATCACATCTCTATGTGATTCTTGTTCATCTTTCGATGGGCGTGTTCCGAGCTCAGGACTCTCCTGCCTGAACGTCAAAGACAACCAAGTGATCTTGCTGCGATGTCTGACCTCAGCCGCCTCATTCCTCTCGATTCATTCGTGCTCATGTGTACATGGCGCACCCCGAAAAGATACGAATTTCAGACGGTGCTACACTTGGGTGAACACTAACTACTTTGATATTTTGAAGTGAGAGATCACCCTAATAAAAAGCGACTACCGCGCAATCAAGAAGGGTGCAACAAGAGGGATAAACCTCTCAGGCAATTCATAATAGCATGATATGGTATAGCCCCTTCTGACGGAGAAGTCTTTCATTTCTTCGTCTTCGGCATTCGCGTCGGTGTTCACCTTCGTGAAGATTGCCACCACCTTGTCGATGCACCATATAATATTGCTATCTCCATAGCGTATAAAATTAATGCATTACTTAAGGTTGGCACGCAGGTCATTAAAGTGCAATCATATGGCTCCAACCATCATGCCGAATCATGACACGCAGTTCATGTTAATTACATTATATAGTCATCTCATACATAATCAAATTATTATGAGCACTGCTATACCACATCACATGCACATGCAAACACTCCTGCAAAACCAAGTTAGACGCCTCTAATCGGTTCATGCAAAAACTTGTTTTTTTGGCTTCTAAGGTTTCGAAACAAACCGAAGCTACCAACGTCCATCATAAAGTATGATAATTCAAGTCACTAGATTAACTTTGCGGGCTGTATGAAACACGAGATAATAAAATCTTGAGCCCCATACTGAACTTCGTCATACGCATGACCCCCGTGCAGATCATATCTGCATTGCCCTTTTGTCTACGAAACATCCATCTTTCTTTAACTATGGTGGAACCCAAAGAACTGTTAGCACTTCGTTGATCTGTCAATCAGCATGCTCAGGAGCAGCATGAAAGGATCGCGGATTGCCAGAACTTTGTGAGATTCCACCATGCCGTCAAGATCAGGATTATGCAAATTCAAGGGAAGCAATAGGAACATCAGGTAACAGATTTCATCTGCTACTCGCACAAATAATTTTTAGTAATAGAACTCATCTATTACCTAATTATATTGTGCAACACCCATACATCTCTATGTATTCTAGATCGCAACCTGCATCTACGCATAGCACAGCTCATGATGCCACTGTAGGGTAACGCGGCAGAAAACAAAAAAATTCCGACTTGCGCACGAGCCCAGGACCACTATGAAGACTGCATACAAGGTTTGATCTTTTTCGTTACCAACTCGTAGCGCAGCGGGAAGTAGAGTCGATGACGATCGGCGGTGCAGATCCCCGCAACTAGGATTTACAACCTCCCAACCGCGAGGATGTATACCCACATCTGCCCCTCGGACAGCCCTCCGGGAGGGGGTCGGACAGTCCCCCGGACGGTGTCCCGGACAGCCCTTCGGGAGGATCTTCAAAACTCGAACGGTCACTCGGACAGCCCTTCGGGAGGACCTTTGAAACTCGAACGGTCACACGGACAGCCCTTCGGGAGGCACTCTCGAAATAAGACCGAAAACACGATATCTCTACAGAGTTGCACACATACGGTGTCATCTATCCGGCAGGGCTTCGCCGTCCAGAACTAGTTCCCACCGGAACCCAGACAGCCTTTCGGCTCTACGAAACTATTTCGCGGGGAGGGAGAGAGAATCCAAATCATTGCAATGGCACTTGTATGTGATAAAGAGTGAGTGTGGAGAGTTCCTCTCCACCTCTATTTATAGGAAAACCCAAGGGATAGGGGACACATGAAAAAAACCTAAAATGCCCACACTTTATGTCACACATAAAGGGCATAAAGGGATGACAAGTGGAGCCCCATGGAGGAGCTGCACCCTCCAACGTCCCACCTTCATGCCCCCCCCCCCAAAAGGGGGTTCCTTGGTCCCCAAGTCCTTCTAGAAGCCTTTTGGGAAAACCCCAAAAGGTGGCTTTCCATAAATATTCCAAAAAGCACTTTCACTATTCACGACGACATTTTTCAGCGTCCGTTCGAACTGAAAATATTTATGTGAGCTTAGAACATTTTCAGTACCCACTAAAATAATTTCCAATGCGTTTCGAAACAATTCCGGATTAGTGATTTTCATCTGCGAAAAGCATCTGAAGTGGTTCCGGCAGCTCCGGAGCAATTCCAGCTTTTATCCCGGAAAATTCCAGAAAGTTTCCAGAATGACTCTGCACCCTCCAAGAATTATTAGGCATGTGCTGAAACCAATTTGACTTAATAGTACACCCCGAAACAACTTTTCAGTTTCACCGAAACTCATCCGATGACCTCTCTCTGCGGAACTTTTCCACTGTCCGAAATATTTCGGTGTCTGAAACTTTTTCGGTGATTTTCTCTCAAACTCCCTGTCTAGAATTCAGCAGATAGATGACCCTTAAGCGTGTGACCCTATCGGTTCTGGGAAGTATAGACATGACCCGGAACCCCTTCCGATCAATGATCAACATCGGAGCCGTGGACACCCATATTGACCCCTATACCCACACGAATGAATATTCGAGTGAACCTCCAGTTGCAGTGAGCTATTATTGTTGCTTCGCGATATGTCACAAACACCCGAGGTGAGATTTATTGCATCCCCATGGACGAACAATTTGTCCACCATGCAAGTTACCTCGTTACCGGTTTTGTTCTCTTTTCTCGTTTCCGTGTTCCGGCATCCCAGTGATCAAATCACAAGGTGTCTGGCCAGACGATTATGGATACCGTAACACCGAGAGGGCCCGAGAATATCTCTCCATCGTCGGAGGAGCAAATCCCAATCTTGAGCTATCAAGTTACTTGACATACTTTTCCATGAACCCGTAAGCCATCGTAATAGCCACCCATTTATAGATGACGTTTAACAAACCCCAAAGTTCATGAAGCAAGCATGAAGAAACTCGATACTCTCATCGTCTAAGGAATCATGCAAACGTTAACCATCTCTGTGTTATGTACCATTAAATTGTGACGAATGAATCTCATAGCATAACATCAATCCGGGTCGATTCAACACAAATGTTCTCTTAACATTGTGCCCTCAAGGTTGCTGGCATAGACATGCCCATGATCAGGAAAGCAGAACCATCATGCAACACTTGAGCTAGTCTTAGAGGCCAGACTAGGAATACATTTTACCATTTATTATTCCACATGTGCATATGAGTCTTCCTCCGAGCCTCGTGGTTATTGCAGACTCGAGAACCATAGCAGTTATAGCATGGAACATAAACATAATTATGAACCGGGAGATAATCAATAACATTTATTATTGCCTCTAGGGCATATCTCCTACATCTGGCACATAGATACAAGAGTAGGCAGAACCGGAGCTAGCCTGTTGGCCAGGAGCTTGGAGAAAATCTTGAAAAGACTATGGATGAGGCTAATTGGCCTATAGTCCCCAACAGCCCTAGCGTCAGCTTTCTTGGGCAACAGAATGATGTTAGCCGAGTTGACAAGAGAAGTGCAGTTTCCCGAAGGTTTGCAATTTGAAAAATTGCCTCAACGACATCCAGCTTGATTATTTCCCAGCAAGTCTTGAAAAAAGCCCCAATGAACCCATCAGGGCCTGGTGCCTTGACGGAAGGAAGCGAAAATATCGCGTCTTTGATCTCGCTCTCGTGAAAAGGGGCTTCCAGGTCTGATAGGTCATGCACGTGCAGACCCAGGTTGTCCCAAATGAGCCCCTTGGTCCTGGGCGTCTGCGTTCCATGGTGGCTCTGGAAGTGCGAGAAAAGCGCATCTTCCTTGTCTTCAGCCGT
The DNA here is from genome assembly GCF_018294505.1 of Triticum aestivum. Lineage (NCBI taxonomy): Eukaryota > Viridiplantae > Streptophyta > Magnoliopsida > Poales > Poaceae > Triticum > Triticum aestivum. The sequence goes on along the minus strand of NC_057802.1, from coordinate 126,305,096 downwards.
GACCGTAACTCCATTATCCGTCTGAAGCATCTGAATGTAGTTCTTTCGTCTGCGGCCATTCACCTTGGCATGGAAGAACTTGGATTTGACATCACAAAGCCTAATACGAGTGAGGCGGGAACGCTGTCGTAGCTTGATTTTTTGGAAGGATAGAAGGCCGAGATAGGAAAGCTTCAGCCTTCGTCGCAACTCCTGCTCCGCAGGGGAGAGAGGCCTACCCTCCTCAGCAAGGTCCAGTCTCCAGATGACCTCCTTGGCAATCTCTATCTGGGTTTTTAAAACCCCCACACTCTCACGGTGCCATTTCTTTAGAGCCTTGGCTGTCCGGGATAACTTGATGTGGATCCTCTGGATGGGGTGGTCGCATGGACCGGCCGGTCCCAGGCCGCGGCGACAGTGTCTTTGAAGCCCGGGAGGCGAAGCCAGAACTCCTCAAACTTGAAAGATGGCTTGTGGCGCACCTCATTGTCCCCCTGGAGAAAAAGTGGGGCATGGTCCGAGCACGTAGAGGAGATGGCCTGGAGATGCGCATTGGGAAAAGGCAAGCCCCAATCATCGGCATGGAAGAAATGGTCGATCTTTGTTAGCACCGGGGTGTCTTGAGCATTTGACCAAGTGAACTTGCGTCCAGACAGAGGTGGAGGTGGTCGAGAGCGCCACAGAAACTGCCAATAAGGCGTCGATTGATGGTTCGGTTGTTCTTGTCGGCCGCTTTGGTCAAAAGGTTGAAATCACCAAGAATTAGCCAGCTCGGCTTGACTAAAAAATTTAGGCCCTGAGCTCACTGATGAAGAGCAGCTTCTCTTGCTCTCCTTGGGGCCGTAGACACAGGAGAGGGTCCATTGAGTGCCCTCGGCCAACATGGTGATAGTTGCGGATATTGATCCCGGTGTAGCATGGAAGTCCGACAACTTGAAGAAAGTATCCGAGACAGCCATTATCATCCCCCCCCCCCCAGCCAGCAGCCAGAAGGATGAAGTAGTTGGCGGCAAAGGAAGGGCCTAACATGCTAGTGATCAACACATCGTCGACAATCTCAAGCTCTGAAGACACACAATTGTGGCTTTGCAATCGCGGACGGTGTCGCGCACCGCGTCGCGACGGGCAGGGGAGTTGAGGCCGCGCACGTTCCAACAGACCAAGTTGACATTATGTTGTGCCATAAAGGAAGACTAGCAGCACGCGAAAAGAAGAGGCGTTGAAGAGCAGACGCTGGAGCACGAGGAGATGCAAATTCTAAAACACTGACGAAGATAGTCGTAGCTCAACACATAAGCGACGAGGAGCACGGAAACAGGCAGCGGACGCAGCGCTGCAGACCCAAACTAAACCTTGAACACCCAGACGAACTACAGCAACATGAGCTAAACATCAACGATGTTGGGGACTCCCTTGGAAATCAACCCGCCGTCCATATTTAAGTCGGACCAATCATTTTTTTCTATATTTTAATAGAAACCCCTCTGATTGTTCGGTTAATCAATTCGCAGTTTATCTAAAACTAATGCTTTTTAAAATCATCCATATCTTTTAAACCGTAACTCCGATTTTAACATATATATGAAATTTGATGAGAAAAATATGTAGAATCTAAATATGATATTATTTTTAGCTGTTACGTGCTTCTAAAATATTATTTTGGGTGCAAACTTAATCTATAGTGCACGGTCTGCTTTTTTTCGTACCGTCGACGATCTGAATTGCCAATTAACACCCATTAAAACCAGATTCAGAGGAAAGAAAACATCAACAACCACTTATGCATACCTCTGAAAAACCTCTGGGAGAAAAACAATATATTTCTCAGCTTATTCCGAGTGTGTGCGAGCGAGAGAGAGAGAGAGAGAGACTTAGGACTAACCACATTCAAACGCGTTTTCATCGTGTGAGCACCGAGGCCATCGTCGGCAACACAAATATGATGCCATGTTGAAATAGAAGACATGGACCTATTAGGGTCTTGAGTCATGGTTATTAGGCTAAGAGCGTGTGTTATTTTTTCTCTCGTTGCAACGCACGGGCTCTTTTACTAGTATACAAAAAGTATTCCGCTGGAAATTGTACGTGGGGAAGACACAGAATAACAGTACATTGAACTTTATAGATTTTGTTAACATTTAATTCATCAGCTTACATAAACTGGGAGGTCATCGAAAATATTTATTTGAACCGACCTGGGCCAGCCATATATCGTGTATCCCGTACTTATTCATCCGTTACAAAAAGCTACCTTTTATTTTATTTTTCACAAGAAAAACATTAACTTTCTGTCTTGTAATCATATCGATCCCAATGTTGATCACGTATAGTATTATGCTTTTCTCCCACTACGACATCATTATTGTTTCAGATAATCACAAGAGGGATTAGGGAGCACTTGTTAGTACGAGAAAATATTTGCTCCATGGGCCCTTACTGCTTTAGTGCATTGAAACCCTCCAACATCGCTCAAAGAGAATAAGGAGAAAGTAAGTTTATGGACCCTCCTTACTGCTTTGATTCATTGCAACCATCCATCCAGCATCACCAGAAAGTGCTGACAAATTCTTTTGCTCAGCGCAAGGATATGAAGTTAACTTTCGTGTTGTTCTTTGTCCTTCTTTTCTTGTTTACTGACGGCCTAGTTTCTCCTATAAACCGGGCTTCTGATGTAATTCCTGTTAGAAACTCAACATTGACTTATATATGCTGAAGGTTTATGTCAAAAAAGTGCTCTAGAGGCTGAGCAATGTCAAAGTCATACATGTAGGAGAATAAACAGGTCATATCAGTACCTCCTTTAGGGCATCTCCAACATTGACCCGCAAATTTGCTCCGACATCTGTCCGCAGACAGGGGGGGCTAGTCCACGGACACTGAAGCTGAAGACCGTCATCCAACATTGCCCACATACATTTCTACCACTGTTGGAAAAACGGACGAAATTCATGCAAACACGGTTGATTTCATATAAATCGGACGAAGTTCATTTAAACAAGGATAATTGTTACATAAAACTAGACGATATTTCATCTAGTGAACTAAAAACCTTAAAACAACCTAACCCTATACTATCCTATACTTGACGGTGACCTCGTAGGCCATGCCGGGCTGGCCGGCAGCTCATTGGTCATCGTCGCCGGAGTCGTCGTGGTGGGGCTTTGGGCGGTGGAAGGGAGCGGCATCGCGGCAGGGCTTCCCGGCAGCCGCCTGGTGCTCGCTGATGATCCTCTCCGCTTCCTCCTGTGTCGTGCGCAGTGCGGCCGCGGGCCACCGACGACGTGGGGGTGGAGGGCTTTGGAGGAGGCGGCACTGGCGGCGGCGATCTCGCTGACAGAACTCCTCGCCGTACTTGGCCATCTCCCTGTCGAGGCATCGGAGAAGGCGCTTGCTCGTCCCTGTCGTCGTCACAGAGCGGTGCAGGACCAAGCGTACGCCAGCTCCGGGTTCGTCGCGATATGTGGGCGGCGGAGTCCGCGAATTACGACCGGCGTGTCGCGCTGCGCCTGTCCCGCCGGCACCGCTCCCTGTCGGCATACTCCTGCGCTGTTAGGGCACTCCGGGATGACGAAGAGTTGTCGACGCTGCTGCCGCCGCCGAGGTAGTGCCAAAGGCGACTGCTCGCCTTCGCGGCGACCGCATTGGTTATGGGCGGAGGCGAGTGGCGCTCCTCCTTCACGCGCTGGGGCTGCAGGGAGATCCGCTCCTCCTTCACGTATTGGGGCGCGGCGAGAGGGGCTCCTCCTTCACCCAGTGTCCGATTTGGACGCCGTAGTTGCATGACGGAGAACGCAATGGGCATGAGGGCTCCGGCTTAATGGAGCGGAGTGTCCCCGATGGCGCCACCGGGGCGTTCAGGTGAACGACGGAGTGACGGAGCGCCAGCTCCATCTGGTGCTCGTACTCCTCGTCTGTGGCGGCGTACACTTGGGCCTACGCCGCCGGCGTGGACTGCTGCTATGGCGGCTGGTCCTCCTCGTTGTCGAAGGATGAGGAAGATGGCCCTGGAGTTCGAGGGCGACGTCGCCAAGATCCTCCGGAGCCTGTCCCGGAACCATCGTCTGCTAGCGCCAAGGCCCACGACTTGCCCGTCACCGGGGTTATGGAGGAATAGGGGCATGCAGGGGATGAGGAGGAAGAGTCGAGAGATTGTGATGTGGACGGCGCCGGAGCATGGCTTAAATAGCCATGGCTAGGCCATGTGAAGGGTCGGTCAGTCGCTTTAATGCGGCGCATCGGCCGGAGTTGGTTCCACGGGAAGCTGCGTCCGCATTGAAGCAGTGGCTCCCGAGAGGTCACGTCAATCAATGCCGCCATCTCGTCCGGTCAGATCGCGACATCAATGCCGGCCGCTGCATGCTCTAGGCCGACATTGATGCAGCACGGGAAGTGATGCGTGCATCTGAATGGAAGGCGCGGGAGAGGCGATGGGCTTGTTGGGTGGGCCAGGGTGGTCAAACGCGGGCGTGGCATTGGTCCCAACGCCCGCAAAGGCCCCCTAGTGTGTCTCCGGTTTACGGGGAAAACAGGTCACATATGCGGGCTGTTTGGGGGTCGGCATTGGAGATGCCCCTTAATGATTTACTAAGTGTATATATTTATCTCTAAGCTAAAACAATTTTGCCAAGTTTGACATTCAAAATCGTACTCCCCCTCCTCCATTTTACAAGTCATCAACGCTCTGGGTTCTGAATATGACTAATGAAATACTCCTTCCGTTTCAGAATATAAGGTGTATTGATTTCTGTGCAAGTTAACTATTTGAATGTTTGACCAATATTATCGAATAAAGTAACAACATCTACAATATGTAATAGATATAATATGAAAGTACTTTTCATGATGGGTCAAATGATATAAATTTTGTATTGTGCATATTGATATATTTTCCTAGAAACTCGGTCAAACATGCCCTCGTTTGACTTTTGAAAATATAAATACACCTTATATAAAGGAACAGAGGGAGTATGAGTTATATGTCTCATAAAGTATACCGCTAAATTCATATATGAAAGAAGTATCTGATGTATATTTTTGGTGATACATAATTCGTATTGTGTTGGTCAAATTGACAAAAGGGGCGCAAAGAAGTATCTAAAGTATAATGCTAAATTTGTATTTGAAATAATAATGATGTATACTTTTTGTGATATATAACTCCTATTGTGTAAATTGACAGAAGGGACGCAAAGAAGTATCTAATGTAGAGAAGGGACGCAAAGAACATCACTCTTACATCGCTAGGTTGTTGGTCATGACAGAAGGCGTCGGGATGCCCATCCATCTTGGCATTGCTAGGTGCCACTAACCTGATATTACACCGGCACGCCTCGTCCTCACCAAGGTGTTAGGGTAGCTCTTGGGTCGTATCTGTCAAGCGTCAATGACCGCCAAGGGGTCCCATTGCTCCCCCTTCCCTTATTCCCCATTTTGGATGGGTTTGTCTAGTCCCCTTCCTCCTCCTCCTCCTCCTCCTCGACCGCATCCACGTTCATGGTCGGGTCCTCCTCCATAGGTAGATTTGGCCGCTCCTCCGGCACGACTGTCGTCAACAATGAAGGTGGAAGATATGAGGGAGAAGGAATGAGGTGGTCGATGGAGGAAAGCGCCATGAACAAAGCAGCAAGAGCGCTAGAAGACTTGGACACTAGTGAGGTGTGCTAGAAGAACTTGCGATGCTCTTCATAGTAATTTGGGCCCTTCCGGGCAAGGGTAGCATGAGGAAGGATACTAGAGAGACAGGCATCAAGACATGACAGATCGAGACTGTGGCACGGCAAACTATGCATGTGGCGCCTCAGTTCCACAACTCACTGTTGGGGAACGTTGCATGGAAAACAAAAAAAATCTACGCACACGCAAGATCTATACATGGAGATGCATAGCAACGAGAAGGGGGAGTGTGTCTATGTACCCTTGTAGACCGTAAGTGAAAGCGTTTAACAACGTGGTTGATGTAATCGAACTTCTTCGTGTTCCAACCGATCGAGTACCGAACGTACGACACCTCCGCGTTCAGCACACGTTTAGCTCGATGACATCCTCCGCCTTCTTGATCCAGCAAGACGGCGAGGTAGTGCAAGAGTTCCGGTAGCACGACGGCGTGGTGACGGTGATGGTGAAGCTATCTCCGCAGGGCTTCGCCTAAGCACTACGAAAATATGACCGAGGTGTAAACGGTGGAGGGGGCGCCGCACACGACTAGGCAATTGTTCTGGGTGTACTAGGCGCCTCCCTCCCACATATATATATAGGTGGGGTAGGAGGAGGGAGCAGCCAGGAGGGCGCCCCAACTAGGCCGAATCCTACTTGGGGTCCCTTCCCAAGTGGCGCCCCCCTTTCCTTATTTGTCGAAGGGGGAACGGAAAGGGGGAAGTGGGAAGGAAGGGGGAGGCTGAATCCCCCCTTTCCTTTCCCCCACTTGGGCGGCTGCCATGGGGGGTGCGCCAGCCCCATGTGGGCTTGAGTGCTCCCCTCTTGTGGACCAATAGGCCCACTACCCTCCCGGGGGTGTCCGGTACCCCCTTCAATACTCCGATGACTATCCGGTACACTCTGAAAACACTTTCGGTGTTCGAATACCATAGTCCTATATATCAATCTTTACCTCTCGACCATTTCGAGACTCCTCGTCGTGTCTGTGATCTCATACGGGATACCGAACAACATTCGGTCACCAAATCATATAACTCATATAACAATATATCATCAACGAACGTTAAGCGTGCGGACCCTACGGGTTTGAGAACTATGTAGACATGACCGAGAAACCTCTCCGGTCAATAACCAATAGCGGAACCTGGATGCCCATATTGTCTCCTACATATTCTATGAAGATCTTTATCGGTTGAACCGTTATGACAACATACGTAATTCCCTTTGTCCATCGGTATCTTACTTGCCCGAGATTCGGTCGTTGGTATCTTCATACCTAGCTCAATCTCGTTACCGGCAAGTCACTTTACTCATTCCGTAATACATGATCTTGCAAATAACTCATTAGTCACTTTGCTTGCAATGCTTCTTATGATGTGTATTACCGAGAGGGCCCAGAGATACCCCACCGATACTCGGAATGACAAATCCTAATCTCGATCTATGTCAACTCAACAAACACCTTCGAAGATACCTGTAGAGCATCTTTATGATTGATGTCTACTACACAACCTTCTTCTTGTAGACATTGTTGGGCCTCCAAGTGCAGAGGTTTGTAGGACAGTAGCAAATTTCCCTCAAGTGGATGACCTAAGGTTTATCAATCTGTGGGAGGCGTAGGATGAAGATGGTCTCTCTCAAACAACCCTGTAACCAAATAACAAAGAGTCTCTTGTGTCCCCAACACACCCAATATAATGGTAAATTGTATAGGTGCACTAGTTCGGCGAAGAGATGGTGATACAAGTGCAATATGGATGGTAGATATGGGTATTTGTAATCTGAAAATATAAAAACAGCAAGGTAACTAATGATAAAAGTGAGCGAAAACGGTATTGCAATGCGTTGAAACAAGGCCTAGGGTTCATACTTTTACTAGTGCAAGTTCTCTCAACGATAATAACATAATTGAATCATATAAATATCCCTCAACATGCAACAAAGAGTCACTCCAAAGTCACTAATAGCGGAGAACAAATGAAGAGATTATTGTAGGGTATGAAACCACCTCAAAGTTATCCTTTCTGATCGATCTATTCAAGAGTCCGTAGTAAAATAACCTGAAGCTATTCTTTCCGTTCGATCTATCATAGAGTTCGTACGAGAATAACACCTTAAGACACAAATCAACCAAAACCCTAATGTCACCTAGATACTCCAATGTCACCTCAAGTATCCGTGCGTATGATTATACGATATGCATCACACAATCTCATATTCATCTATTCAAACCAACACAAAGTACTTCAAAGAGTGACCCAAAGTTTCTAACGGAGAGTCAAGATGAAAACGTGTGCCAACCCCTATGCATAAGTTCACAAGGTCACTGAACCCGCAAGTTGATCACCAAAACATACATCAAGTAGATCACGTGAATATCTCATTGTCACCATAGATAAGCGCATGCAAGACATACATCAAGTGTTCTCAAATCCTTAAAGACTCAATCCGATAAGATAACTTCAAAGGGAAAACTCAATCCATTACAAGAGAGCAGAGGGGGAGAAACATCATAAGATCCAACTATAATAGCAAAGCTCGCGATATATCAAGATCGTGCCAAATCAAGAACACGAGAGAGAGAGAGAGAGAGAGAGATCAAACACATAGCTACTGGTACATACCCTCAGCCCCGAGGGTGAACTACTCCCCCCTCGTCATGGAGATCGCCGGGATGATGAAGATGGCCACCGGTGAGGGATCCCCCCTCCGGCAGGGTGCCGGAACAGGGTCCCGATTGGTTTTTGGTGGCTACAGAGGCTTGCAGCGGCGAAACTCCCGATCTAGGTTATGTTCTGGAAGTTTGGGTACATATAAGAGGTGTTTGCGTCGGAAACAAGTCAGAGGGGTCTCCGAGGCGGCCACGAGGTAGGGGGTGCGCTCTGGGGGGTAGGGCGCGCCCTCCACCCTCGTGGTGGCCTCGGGACTCTTCTGGTCCATCTCCGGTACTCCGTGGGCTTCTTCTGGTCCAAAAACAATCTCCGTGAAATTTTAGGTCAATTGGACTCTGTTTGGTATTCCTTTTCTGCGATACTCAAAAACAAGAAAAAAAAACAGAAACTGGCACTGGCCTCTGGGTTAATAGGTTAGTCCCAAAAATCATATAAAATAGCATATAAATGCATATAAAACATCCTAGATGGATAATATAATAGCATGGAACAATTAAAAATTATAGACACGTTGGAGACGTATCAAGCGTCCCCAAGCTTAATTCCTGCTCGTCCTCGAGTAGGTAAATGATAAAGACATAATTTTTGATGTGGAATGCTACCTAACATAATTATCAATGTAATCTTCTTTATTGTGGCAAGAATATTCAGATCCATAAGATTCAAGACAAAAGTTTAATATTGACATAAAAATAATAGTACTTCAAGCATACTAACCAAGCAATTATGTCCTCTCAAAATAACATAGCCAAAGAAAGCTCATCCCTACAAAATCATATAGTTTGGACATGCTTCATTTTCGTGTCACAAAATGCTCCCATCATGCACAACCCCGATGACAAGCCAAGCAATTGTTTCATACTTTAGCATTCTCAAACTTTTTCAACTTTCACACAATACATCAGCGCGAGCCATGGACATAGAACTATGGTTGGAATAGAATATGATGATGGAGGTTGTGTGGAGAAGACAAAAAAAAGGAGAAATTCTCACATTGACGCGGCTAATCAACGTGCTATGGAGATGCCCATCAATTGATGTCAATGCGAGGAGTAGGGATTGCCATGCAACGGATGCACTAGAGCTATAAATGTATGAAAGCTCAACAAAAGAAACTAAGTGGGTGTGCATCCAACTTGCTTGCTCACGAATACCTAGGGCATTTGAGGAAGCCCATTGTTGGAATATACAAGCCAAGTTCTATAATGAAAAATTCCCACTAGTATATCAAAGTGACAAAATAAGAGACTCTCTATCATGAAGATCATGGTGCTACTTTGAAGCACAAGTGTGGTAAAAGGATAGTAGCATTGCCCCTTCTCTCTTTTTCTCTCATTTTTTTGGCCTTCTCTTTTTTTTTGGCCTTTCTCTTTTTTTGGCCTTTCTTTTTTTTGTCTTTCTTTTTTTTATTTCCTCACACGGGACAATGCTCTAATAATGATGATCATCACACTTTGATTTATTTACAACTCAAGGATTACAACTCGATACTAGAACAAAATATGACTCTATATGAGTGCCTCCGACGGTGTACCGGGATGGGCAATGAATCAAGAGTGACATGTATGAAAAATTATGAATGGTGGCCTTGCCACAAATACGATGTCAACTACATGATCATGCAAGGAAATATGACAATGAAGAAGCGTGTCATAATAGACAGAACGGTGGAAAGTTGCATGGCAATATATCTCGGAATGGCTATGGAAATGCCATAATAGGTAGGTATGGTGGCTGTTTTGAGGAAGATATAAGGAGGCTTATGTGTGACAGAGAGTATCATATCACGAGGTTTGGATGCACCGGTGAAGTTTGCACCAACTCTCGAGGTGAGAAAGGGCAATGCACGGTACCGAAGAGGCTAGCAATGATGGAAGGGTGAGAGTGCGTATAATCCATGGACTAAACATTAGTCATAAAGAACTCACATACTTATTGCAAAAATCTACAAGTCATCAAAACCAAGCACTACGCGCATGCTCCTAGGGGGATATTGTTGGAAATATGCCCTAGAGGCAATAATAAATGGTTATTATTATATTTCTTTGTTCATGGTAATTGTCTATTGTTCATGCTATAATTGTATTGTCCGGAAATCGTAATCATGTGTGAATACATAGACCACAACGTGTCCCTAGTAAGCCTCTAGTTGACTAGCTCGTTGATCAACAGATAGTCATGGTTTCCTGACTATGGACATTGGATGTCATTGATAACGGGATCACATCATTGGGAGAATGATGTGATGGACAGGACCCAATCCTAAGCGTAGCATAAAAGATCGTGTAGTTTCGTTTGCTAGAGCTTTTCCAATGACAAGTATCTTTTCCTTAGACCATGAGATCGTGCAACTCCCGGATACCGTAGGAGTGCTTTGGGTGTGCCAAACGTCACAACGTAACTGGGTGACTATAAAGGTGCACTACGGGTATCTCCGAAAGTGTCTGTTGGGTTGGCACGGATCAAGACTGGGATTTGTCACTCCGTGTGACGGAGAGGTATCTCTGGGCCCACTCGGTAATGCATCATCATAATGAGCTCAATGTGACTAAGGCGTTAGTCACGGGATCATACATTGCGGTACGAGTAAAGAGACTTGCCGGTAACGAGATTGAACAAGGTATTGGGATACCGACGATCGAATCTCGGGCAAGTAACATACCGATGGACAAAGGGAATTGTATACGGGATTGATTGAATCCTCGACATCGTGGTTCATCCGATGAGATCATCGTGGAACATGTGGGAGCCAACATGGGTATCCAGATCCCGCTGTTGGTTATTGACCGGAGAGGCGTCTCGGTCATGTCTGCATGTCTCCCGAACCCTTAAGGTTCGGTGACGCTAGGGTTGTAGAGATATGTGTATGAGGAAACCCGAAAGTTGTTCGGAGTCCCGGATGAGATCCCGGACGTCACGAGGAGTTCCGGAATGGTCCGGAGGTGAAGAATTATATATTGGAAGCCAAGTTTCGGCCACCGGGAAAGTTTCAGGGGTTACCGGTATTGTACCGGGACCACCGGAAGGGTCCCGGGGGTCCACCGGGTGGGGCCACCTATCCCGGAGGGCCCCGTGGGCTGAAGTGGGAAGGGAACCAGCCCCTAGTGGGCTGGGTGCCCCCCCATGGGCCTCCCCCCTGCGCCTAGGGTTGGAAACCCTAGGGTGGGGGGCGCCCCACTTGCCTTGGGGGGCAAGGCAACCCCCTTGGCCGCCGCCCCCCTCTAGATGGGTTGTGGCCGGCGCCCCCCTCCCAGGGGGCCTATATAAAGGGGGGAGGGAGGGCAGCAATATCTCAGCCTTGGGCGCCTCCCTCCTCCCCTGCTACACCTCTCTCTCTCTCGCGGACGCTTGGCGAAGCCCTGCCGAGATCCCGCTACATCCACCACCACGCCGTCGTGCTGCTGGATCTCCATCAACCTCTCCTTCCCCCTTGTTGGATCAAGAAGGAGGAGACGTCGCTGCACCGTACGTGTGTTGAGCGCGGAGGTGCCATCCGTTCGGCACTCGGTCATCGGTGATTTGAATCACGGCGAGTACGACTCCGTCATCCACGTTCATTGGAACGCTTCCGCTCGCGATCTACAAGGGTATGTAGATGCACTCCCTTCCCCTCGTTGCTAGTTTACTCCATAGATCCATCTTGGTGAGCGTAGGAAAATTTTAAATTATGCTACGATTCCCAACAGATATATTGGTAGGAAAAGACCATCGCTTGTCCCCGACCGCCACTCATAAGGAAGGCAATCAAAGAACACCTCATGCTTCAAATTTGACACACAACGGTTACCATACGTGCATGCTACGGGACTTGCAAACCTTAACACAAGTATTTCTCAATTTCACAATTACTCAACTAGCACGACTCTAATATCACCATCTTTATATCTCGAAACAATTATCAAGTATCAAACTTCTCATAGTATTCAATGCACTCTATATGAAAGTTTTTATTATACCCATCTTGGATGCCCATCATATTAGGACTAATTTTATAACCAAAGCAAATTACCATGATGTTCTAAAAGACTCTCAAAATAATATAAGTGAAGCATGAGAGATCAACAATTTCTTCAAAATAAAACTACTGCCATGCTCTAGGAAGATATAAGTGAAGCACTAGAGCAAATAACAAACTACTCCAAAAGATATAAGTGAAGATCAATGAGTAGTTGAATAATTATGTAACCATGTGAAGACTCTCTAAAATTTAAGAATTTAAGCTCTTGGAATTTGATTCAAACAGCAAGCAAAACAAAATAAAATAAAATGACGCTCCAAGCAAAACACATATCATGTGGTGAATAAAAATATAGCTCTAAGTAAGGTTACCAATGAACGAAGACGAAAGAGGGGATGCCATCCGGGGCATTCCCAAGCTTAGACGCTTGGTTGTCCTTGAATATTACCTTGGGGTGCATTGGGCATCCCCAAACTTAGGCTCTTGCCACTCCTTATTCCATAGTTCATCGAATCTTTACCCAAAACTTGAAAACTTCACAACACAAAACTCAACAGAAAACTCGTAAGCTCCGTTAGTATAAGAAAATAAATCACCACTTAGGTACTGTTGTGAACTCATTATAAACTCCTATTGGTGTAATATCTACTGTATTCCAACTTCTCTATGGTTCATACACTCGATACTACTCATAGATTCATCAAAATAAGCAAACAACACAATGAAAATATAATCTGTCAAAAACAGAATAGTCTGTAGTAATCTGTATCATTCGAATACTTCTGTAACTCCAAAAATTCTGAAATAAATTGATGGACCTTAGAAATTTGTCTATTAATCATCTGCAAAAAGAATCAACCTAAAAGCACTCTCCAGTAAAAAGTGGCAGCTAATCTCGTGAGCGCAAAAGTTTCTGTTTTTTACAGCAAGATTGCAAAGACTTCACCCAAGTCTTCCCAAAGGTTCTACTTGGCACAAACACTAATTAAAAAAATAAAACCACATCTAAACAGAGGCTAGATATATTATTTATTACTAAACAGGAGCAAAAATCAAAGAACAAAAATAAAATTGGGTTGCCTCCCAACAAGCGCTATCGTTTAACGCCCCTAACTAGGCATGATGATTTCAATGATGCTCACATAAAAGATAAGAATTGAAACATAAAGAGAGCATCATGAAGAATATGACTAGCACATTTAAGTCTAACCCACTTCCTATGCATAGGGATTTTGTGAGCAAACAATTTATGGGAACAAGGATCAACTAGCATAGGAAAGCAAAACAAGCATAACTTCAAGATTTTAAGCACATAGAGAGGAAACTTGATATTATTGCAATTCCTACAAGCATATATTCCACCCTCATAATATTTTTCAGTAGCATCATGAATGAATTCAACAATATAACCATCACATAAAGCATTCTTTTCATGATCCACAAGCATAGAAATTTTATTACTCTCCACATAAGCAAATTTGTTCTCATGAATAGTAGTGGGAGCAAACTCAACAAAATAACTATCATGTGAGGCATAATCCAATTGAAAATTAAAATCAAGATGACAAGTTTCGTGGTTACCTTTATTCTTTATAGCATACATGTCATCACAATAATCATCATAAAAAGGAGGCATGCTTTCATCATAATAAATTTGCTCATCAAAACTTGGGGGACTAAACATATCATCTTCATCAAACATAGCATCCCCAAGCTTGTGGCTTTGCATATCATTAGCATCATGGATATTCGAAGAATTAATACTAAGAACATTGCAATCATGCTCATCATTCACATATTTTATGCCAAGCATTCTATGTAATTCTTCTTCTAGTACTTGAGCACAATTTTCCTTCCCATCATTTTCACGAAAGACATTAAAAAGATGAAGCATATGAGGCACCCTCAATTCCAATTTTTTTTGTAGTCTTCTTTTATAAACTAAACTAGTGATAAAACAAGAAACTAAAATATTCGATTGCAAGATCTAAAGATATACCTTCAAGCACTCACCTCCCCGGCAACGGCGCCAGAAAATAGCTTGATGTCTACTACACAACCTTCTTCTTGTAGACGTTGTTGGGCCTCCAAGTGCAGAGGTTTGTAGGACAATAGCAAATTTCCCTCAAGTGGATGACCTAAGGTTTATCAATCCGTGGGAGACGTAGGATGAAGATGGTCTCTCTCAAACAACCATGTAACCAAATAACAAAGAGTCTCTTGTGTCCCCAACACACCCAATACAATGGTAAATTGTATAGGTGCACTAGTTAGGCGAATAGATGGTGATACAAGTGCAATATGGATGGTAGTTATGGGTATTTGTAATCTGAAAATATAAAAACAGCAAGGTAACTAATGATAAAAGTGAGCGAAAACGGTATTGCAATGCGTTGAAACAAGGCCTAGGGTTCATACTTTCACTAGTGCAAGTTCTCTCAACAATAATAACATAATTGGATCATATAACTATCCCTCAACATGCAACAAAGAGTCACTCCAAAGTCACTAATAGCGGAGAACAAACGAAGAGATTATTGTAGGATACGAAACCACCTCAAAGTTATCCTTTCTGATCGATCTATTCAAGAGTCCGTAGTAAAATAACACAAAGCTATTCTTTCCGTTCGATCTATCATAGAGTTCATACTAGAATAACACCTTAAGACACAAATCAAACAAAACCCTAATGTCACCTAAATACTCCAATGTCACCTCAAGTATCCGTGCGGATGATTATACGATGTGCATCACACAATCTCAGATTCATCTATTCAAGCCAACGCAAAGTACTTCACAGAGTGCCCCAAAGTTTCTAACGAAGAGTCAAGACGAAAACGTGTGCCAACCCCTATGCATAAGTTCACAAGGTCACTGAACCCGCAAGTTGATCACCGAAACATACATCAAGTAAATCACGTCAATATCCCATTGTCACCATAGATAAGCAAATGCAAGACATACATCAAGTGTTCTCAAATCCTTAAAGACTCAATCCGATAAGATAACTTCAAAGGGAAAACTCAATCCATTACAAGAGAGTAGAGGGGGAGAAACATCATAAGATCCAACTATAATAGCAAAGCTCGTGATACATCAAGATCGTGCCAAATCAAGAACACGAGGGAGAGAGAGAGAGAGAGAGAGAGAGAGATCAAACACATAGCTACTGGTACATACCCTCAGCCCCGAGGGTGAACTACTCCCTCCTCGTCATGGAGATCGCCGGGAAGATGAAGATGGCCACCGGTGAGGGATCTCCCCTCTGGCAGGGTGCCGGAACAGGGTCCCCATTGGTTTTTAGTGGCTATAGAGCCTTGCGGCGGCGGAACTCCCGATCTAGGTTATGTTCTGGAAGTTTGGGTATATATAAGAGGTGCTGGCGTCGGGAACAAGTCAGGGGGGTCTCCGAGGCGGCCATGCGGTAGGGGGGAGCGCCCCCACCCTCGTGGTGGCCTCGGGACTCTTCTGGTCCATCTCCTGTACTCCGTGCGCTTCTTCTGGTCCAAAAACAATCTCCATGAAATTTTAGGTCAATTGGACTCCGTTTGGTATTCCTTTTTCTGCGATACTCAAAAACAAGGAAAAAACAGAAACTGGCGCTGGGCTCTGGGTTAATAGGTTAGTCCCAAAAATCATATAAAATAGCATATAAATGCATATAAAACATCCTAGATGGATAATATAATAGCATGGAACAATCAAAAATTATAGATACGTTGGAGACGTATCAATGATCACCCAGTTATGTTGTGACCTTTGATAGCACACAAGGTATTCCTCCGGTATCCGGGAGTTGCATAATCTCATAGTGGAAGGCATATGTTTTTGACATTAAGAAAACAATAGCAATAAACTGAACGATCAATATGCTAAGCTAACAGATGGGTCTTGTCCATCACATTATTCTCCTAATGATGTGATCCCGTCATCAATTGACAACACATGTCTATGGTTAGGAAACCCTTAACCATCTTTGATCAACGAGCTAGTCTAGTAGAGGATTACTAGGGACACGGTATTTGTTTATCTATTCACACATGTATTTAAGTTTCCGGTCAATACAATTCTAGCATGAATAATAAACCTTTATCATGATTTAGGAAGTATAATAATAACCATTTTATTATTTCCTCTAGGGCATATTTCCATCAGTCTCTCACTTGCACTAGAGTCAATAATCTAGTTCACATCGCCATATGATTAACACCCATAGTTCACATCGCCATGTGACCAACTCCCAAAGAGTTTACTTGAGTTAATAACCTAGTTCACATCGTCATGTGATTAACACCCAAAGAGTACTAAGGTGTGATCATGTTTTTCTTGTGAGAGAAGTTTAGTCAACGGGTCTGTCATAGTCAGATATGTATGTATTTTGCGAATATCTATGTCTACAATGCTCTACATAGAGCTACGCTAGCTAATTTCTCCCACGTTCAATACATATCCAGATTGAGACTCAGATTCATACGGATCAGGGTAAAAGCTTGCATCAACGTAACCCTTTACGACGAACTCTTTATCACCTCCATAACTGAGAAACATTTACTTAGTCCTCTTTAGGTACATAAGAATAATTTTGCCCGTTGTCCAGTGATCCACTCCCGGATCACTTGTAACATCCCAATTTTCAATTTGGATGTTATACATAGGTCATCATATGCATATCATATTTTATTTTCATTTTGGTTGTGATCCTAGAAATCCTAAGCAACTCAAGGACCCAAGGAGAGAGTTGGGGATTTCATTTATTTTCATATTTGAATTTTTCTCAAATTTGAAAAAAGGATCAATTTGGTTTTAATATTTTTCTCTCCAAATATTTCCAATATTAAAATAGAAGAGAGAAGATAATATGACTTCTTCAAAAAGAGAGGAATATTGGAGGAAAAATTTAAAATCAAATATATATTTTTTATTTGGATTTTATTTCAGATTTTATTTGAATTAGAAAAATATGCATTTTTGAAAATTCCATTTTTAGGCCAGAAAAATGTTCACTTTGTTCTAAATATTTAATTTAGACGGTGAAAATTGTTTTGGAATTTTTAGAATATTTCTTTTAGGATTTTTATTCGGGCGAGAATTTTATTTAAAAAAAAAGCTTCCCGGACAGGCTGGGCCAAAACCCAGCCGGCCCATTCGAGCCGCCGCCGCCTTCCTCCGCCATGCGAGGCACGGACGCCGAGGAGGAGTCTGAGCCGGACTCCGCCTCGCGCCGGCCCCTCCTCCAAGTCGCCCCCCCGGCCTTTATATACGCCGCCCCGCCGCCGCCTCCACCCTTCCCGAAGCCGCCGCCCACCGCCGCAGGCCACGCCGCCGCCAACCGCCAGTGCTGCCGCGCCGCCGCCTGCCGTGTCGCCGCCGGCACGCGCTGCCGCCGCCCGCTGCCGCACCTCGCCCCGCGCCGCCGCCGTCCCGTCTCGCCGCCTCGCCGGAGCCTCGCCTCGCCGCCGGATCCCGCCGTCGTCGTGAACCGGTAGAAAACCGCCCCGGTTTGCCGGTTCGTTTATGGTTTTTTTATGGTTTTCGATTTAGATTGGTTCTTTATTTTTTTTTTAGGGTTTCTAATTAGCAAACGTTCACTCGAACGTATTCGTTCGTTTGTCTCTGTTAGCGAACATTCGTTCGTTAGTGTTTTTCTTTTTATATTATTTTCGGCCAGGGACCTATCCGTGATTATTTTTATCGTAGATTAGCCCCTGATCTTCAAACCCTCGCAACTTTTTAACCGTTCGTCCGAATCTAGTGAAACCAACGCCAAAATCTTCGTCTTGAACCCCTATTTCCAGTTAATCAACTTGAACATGATTTTGTCAGTTTAAAATTTGGTTTCAAGCAGATTTGATTTCAAACTTCTTTTGATCGTAGTTTGAGTTTCGTAGCTCCGATTCGATTGATTCTTTTTGCAAATCAAAGCTCTTCAGTTGAACTTTCAGTTGGACTTTTTCGTCTGAGTTTTACCCTTGCGTCCTATGCTTGAGTGCTTATGTATGCTATTTTTTGTTTGCGATAGAGTTTTCGGAGTGCGAAGCATGCTACTACGAGTCACTAGGGTTTTCAGTTTGTCAGCAAGGCAAGTAACACTTTGATCATACCCCTTTATTACCCAATTTTTATGCATTAGTTTCAACCCTCAAACATTGCATGAGTAGGATCTGTTTAACATGTGGGTATTTGGGAAGTAGATGATGAGGTAGAACCTATTGTCCTTTATTTAAAACCTTGGGAGTTACTTCTACGTTATGCTTATACTGCTATGCTATGCTCATAGACGTGGTTTGGTTGAGTGTATCCATGACAGATGTGAGAGTTGTTAATTAATGGTTAACTTAAGGTGGCTACTTTAATACACATCTGGGTGGATTGGTTGAGGCACTCTGGAGCACCCAGTGGTTGTCTGGGCACCTGGAGCAATCCAGCGCTGTCCTGGGATATCCTGGAGTACCCGTGTGATCATCCTATGGTTCGCCACCCAGGCTCAAAGTGATCATAAGATTATTCATGCTAGAAACTTCCATGTGCAGCCACAAGCCATTATGGGCTCTGGCATAGTTGACTATGTTGCGTGACCTCTTTCAATGGTAGGCTAGCAGATGTAGGGGATGTAGGTGGTACTGTCTACCTAGAGTAAAGAGTTAATGCTTCTGAAAGACTGTGTCTCGGTCATCCGTTTCTCAAACATCTTGAAGTGCGAGAAATCCAACGGAGGAGATCGAGTCTTGTGGGGAAAAGTGTGCAAACCTCTGTAGAGTGTGCAAACTAATCATGGTTAGCCGTGTCCTCGGTTATGGACATCTTGAGTATCTGGTTCTTGAATTATTGATTTGATCTCATCACTCCTAATTTAATTTGTTGGGTTATTAATATTGTTTAATTGGGATTGAGTTGGAGGAACCTTCAAAATATTTATCAACCAACTTTGTAGTTGATTAAAATATATTCCTTTGCAGTAGGGAAAAATTGGCTTTACGTGAATATGATAACCATAGAGCCTCCACCAGCCATATATGCATGTAGTGATAGCTGTTATTTTGTTCATTGCTCTATAGTGTTATTTTGCCAACATATTCCATGTGCTAACCCGTTTCGGTCTGCAACGTATTATGTTGCAGACTTTTCAGACGAAGAGTAAGGTGCGCTAGGTCGTTGTCGTGCACTCAGCTATGCCGTTGGAGTTGATGGACTCATTTACCTTCGATGATTCCGCAGTTATCTTATTTAGATGGCCTTAAGCCATATTATTGCAATAAGTTCTCTTTTGAGACATTCGATGTAATAAGTGTGTGATTGAACTCTGTTATAAATCCTTCAAGTACTGTGTGTGTCAGCATTACCGATCCAGGGATGACACTTATGCACAGAGATTTGACCGTCTGAGGTCGGATCGCTACATCACTTACTCCCTTGCCAGACTAATGGCAAGGCACACAACAGGTCTGGTACACAGCATGACGTTCTTTATAGAACCTATGGATGAGGCATAGGGAATGACTTTCATTCTCTCTCTATCTTCTGTCGTGGTCGGGCTTTGAGTCTTACTCAACTTCACACCTTGAATATAGGCAAGAACCCTTTCTTTGACTGATCCATTTCAAACTCCTTCAAAACTTTGTCAAGGTATGTGCTTTGTGAAAGTCTTATTAAGCGTCTTGATCTATCACTATAGATTTTGATGCCCAATATGTAAGTAGCTTCACCGAGGTCTTTCATTGAAAAAATTTATTCAAGTATCCTTTTATGCTATCCAGAAATTCTATATCATTTCCAATCAGCAATATGTCATCCACATATAATATCAGAAATGCTATAGAGCTCCCACTCACTTTCTTGTAAATACAGGTTTCACCATAAGTCTGTATAAAACCATATGCTTTGATCACCTCATCAAAGCGTATATTCCAACTCCGAGATGCTTGCACCAGTCCATAGATGAATCGCTGGAGCTTGCACACTTTGTTAGCACCTTTAGGATCGACAAAACCTTCTGGTTGCATCATATACAACTCTTCTTTAAGAAATCCATTAAGGAATGCAGTTTTGATGTCCATTTGCCAGATTTTATAATTATAAAATGCGGCAATTGCTAACATGATTCGGACTAACTTAAGCATCGCTACGGGTGAGAAGGTTTCATTGTAGTCAACCCCTTGAACTTGTCAAAAACCTTTCGCGGCAAGTCAAGCTTTGTAGAGGGTGACATTACCATCAGCGTCTGCCTTCTTCTTGAAGATCCATTTATTCTCAATGGCTTGCCGGTCATCGAGCAAGTCCACCAAAGTCCACACTTTGTTCTCATACATGGATACTATCTCAGATTTATTGGCCTCGAGCCATTTATCGGAATCTGGGCTCATCATAGCTTCTGCATAGTTCGTAGGTTTGCCATGGTCTAGTAACATGACTTCCAAGACAGGATTACCGTACAACTCTGGTGCGAAACGTGCTTTGTTCGACCTACGAGGTCCAGTAGTAAATTGATCTGAAGGTTCATCATCATCATCATTAGCTTCCTCTCTAGCTGGTGTAGGCATCACGGGAACAGATTTCTCAAATGTGCTACTTTCCAAATTGAGAGAAGGTACAATTACCTCATCAAGTTCTACTTTCCTCCCTGATAGCCCACAAGTATAGGGGATCAATTGTAGCCTTCTCGATAAGTAAGAGTGTCGAACCCAACGATGAGCTAAAGGTAGAACCAATATTCCCTCAAGTTCTATCGAGCATCGATACAACTCTACGCACGCTTAACGTTCCCTTTACCTAGAACAAGTATGAAACCAGAAGTACTTTGTAGGTGTTGTAGGATAGGTTTGCAAGATAATAAAGAGTACATAAATAAAATCTAGGGGCTATTTAGATAAGGAAACAACTAAGTTAGTTTTAGTAGAGAGCTTTTTGTCACAAGAAAGTTATTTGTCCCTAGGCAATCGATAACTAGACCGGTAATCATTATTGCAATTTTATATGAGGGAGAGGCATAAGCTAACATAAGTTCTCTCCTTGGATCATATGCACTTATGATTGGAACTCTAGCAAACATCCATAACTACTAAAGATCATTAAGGTAAAACCCAACCATAGCATTAAAGTATCAAGTCCTCTTTACTCCCATACGCAAACAACCTACTTACTCGGGTATGTGCTTCTATCACTCACGCCACCCACCATAAGCAAATCATGAACATATTGCAAACCTTGCAGCGGGGATCCCTCATGCTTGCACGACACAGAGAGCACCATAGGACAACACCAATAATAAAACATGCAACTCAAACCAATCACGATCATCAATCAACCCATAGGACAAAACGGATCTACTCAAACATCATAGGATAGCCATACGTCATTGGGAAATAATATATAGTGTTGAGCACCATGTTTAAGTATAGATTACAGGGGGGAGAAGAGGTGTTACACCGCTGCATAGAGGGGGAGAGAGTTGGTGATGATGGTGGTGAAGTTGTTGGTGTAGATCGCCGTCACGATGATGGCCCCGGCGGCGTTCCGGTGCCACCGGGAGAGAGGGGGAGAGAGCCCCCCTCCTTCTTCTTCTTCCTTGACCTTCCCCCTAGATGCGAGAAGGGTTTCCCATCTGGTCCATGGCCTCCATGGCGGCGGAGGGGTGGGAGTCCCTCTGAGATTGGACATCTCTCTCTATTTCCTTCTGTTTCTGCACTCCCAGATTCTGGCCTTTCACCGTTTCTTAAATTCCGGGAGATCCGTAACTCCGATTGGGCTGAAATTTTAATACGATTTTTATCCAGATATTGGCTTTCTCGCGGCGAAATAAGGGCACCAACCGCCTTACGGGGTGGCCACAAGGGTCCAGGGCGCGCCCTACCCCCTGGGGCGCACCCCTGCCTTGTGGCCCCCTCGGGCATCGTCTCGCGGAGATTCCAATTCCCGAAATTCACATATATTCCAAAAAAATCTTCGTAAGATTTTATCATGTTTGGACTCCGTTTGGTATGGATTTTCTGCGAAACAAAAAGCATGCAACAAACAGGGACTGGCACTGGGCACTGGATCAATATGTTAGTCCAAGAAAATAGTATAGAAGTTGCCAAAAGTATATGAAAGTTGTAGAATATTGGCATGGAACAATAAAAAATTATAGCTACGACGGATACGTATCAGCATCCCCAAGCTTAATTCCTGCTCGTCCTCGCATAGGTAAATGATAAAAAAGATAATTTTTTATGTGGAATGCTACCTAGCATAATCTTGATCATGTAATCTAATCATGGCATGAATATTAAGACACGAGTGATTCAAAGCAATAGTCTATCATTTGACATTAAGACAATAATACTTCAAGCATACTAATAAAGCAATCATGTCTTCTCAAAATAACATGGCCAAAGAAAGTTATCCCTACAAAATCATATAGTCTGGGTATCCTCCATCTTCACCACGTGAAGTATTTCACCATGCACAACCCCGATGACAAGCCAAGCAATTGTTTCATATTTTTAATGTTCTCAAGCCTTTTCATCTTTCACGCGATACATGAGCATGAGCCATGGATATAGAACTATAGGTGGAATAGAATATGATGGTGGAGGTTGTGTGGAGAAGACAAAAAGGAAGAAAGTCTCACATCAACTAGGCAAATTAATGGGCTATGGAGATGCCCATCAATCGATATCGATGCATGTGAGTAGGGATTGCAATGCAACGGATACACTAGAGCTATAAGTGTATGAAAGCTCAAACTGAAAACTAAGTGGGTGTGCATCCAACTTGCTTGCTCATGAAGACCTCGGGCATTTGAGGAAGCCCATCATCGGAATATACAAGCCAAGTTCTATAATGAAAATTCCCACTAGTATATGAAAGTGATAACTCAAGAGACTCTCTATATGAAGAACATGGTGCTACTCTGAAGCACGAGTGTGGTAAAACGATAGTAGCATTGCCCCTTCTCTCTTTTTCTCTCTTTTTTTGTTTTTTGGGCTCTCTCTTTTTTTGGCCTCTTTTTTCGTCCGGAGTCTCATCCCAACTTGTGGGGGAATCATAGTCTCCATCATCCTTTCCTCACTGGGACAATGCTTTAATAATGATGATCATCACACTTTTATTTTCTTACAACTCAAGAATTACAACTCGATACTTAGAACAAAATATGACTATATGAATGCCTCCGGCGGTGTACGGGGATGTGCAATGATCTAGCATAGAAAATGACATTAAAAAATGGACAAGCCATGTAAACATCATACTAGCTATCTTACGATCATGCAAAGCAATATGACAATGAATGCTCAAGTCATGTATATGATGATGATGGAAGTTGCATGGAAATATATCTCGGAATGGCTATGGAAATGCCATAATAGGTAGGTATGGTGGCTGTTTTGAGGAAGATATAAGGAGGCTTATGTGTGATAGAGCATATCGTATCACGGGGTTTGGATGCACCGGCGAAGTTTGCACCAACTCTCGAGGTGAGAAAGGGCAATGCACTGTACCGAAGAGGCTAGCAATGATGGAAGGGTGAGAGTGCGTATAATCCATGGACTCAACATTAGTCATAAAGAACTCACATACTTATTGCAAAAAATTATTAGCTATCAAAACAAAGTACTACACGCATGCTCCTAGGGGGATATATTGGTAGGAAAAGACCATCGCTCGTCCCCGACCGCCACAAATAAGGAAGACAGTCAAAAATAAATCATGCTCCGACTTCATCGCATAACGGTTCACCATACGTGCATGCTTTGGGAATCACAAACCTTAACACAAGTATTTCTACCAATCCACAATTACTTACAAGCATGACTCTAATATCATCATCTTTATATTGCAAAACTATTGCAAGGAATCAAACATATCCTATTCGGTGATCTACAAGTTTTATGTAGGATTTTATGACTAACCATGTGAATGACCAATTCCTGTCAACTCTGTAAATAGATATAAGTGAATCATGAGAGTTTAATTCTTTCTACAAAAGATATGCCCGCGCTCTGACAAATATAAATGAAGCAAAAGAGCATTCTACAAATGGCGGTTTTTTATGTGTAGAGAAACAGGAAATCCAAACTTCAAATGATATATTTCCTATGCTCCTTGTCCATCCCACCTAGCATCATCAAGCAGTTGGAACGAGTCACGAGGAAATTCCTTTGGAGAGGGAACTCTGATACTCCTAGGCAATCACTTGCAGCATGGGACTTGGTTTGTAGACCTAAGGAGAAAGGTGGTTTGGGTGTTATTAATCTGCATCTTCAGAATCAAGGGCTTCTCATTAAGCACTTACATAAATTCTACAATAAGGCTGATATACCTTGGGTATCATTGTTGTGGAATTCATACTATGATGGAGTAGTCCCACAATCCACTGTCCTCTGTGGCTCATTTTGGTGGCAAGATATCTTCAAATTAGCTGACAACTACAGAGCCATAGCCTCTGCTTTGGTTAATAAGGGGGATTCGGTTTTGTTCTGGTCTGATGCTTGGAAATTGGATGGTTCTACTCTGCCTTTGAGACAAAGACTCCCACGGTTATTTTCTTATGTTCTGGATGATAAGATCTCTGTGGCCGATTTTATTGACAGTCAGAATAGAGCCTCTTTTTTCCAGCTGCCTATCTCCCAACAAGCTGCAACTGAATTGGATTCCCTCATTTCCTGGGTTGATAATTTGCAAAGGGACCCCTATGCTAATGATGTTTGGTCTTGGGTTGGACCTTTTGGAGCTTACACATCAAAGAGCTACTATACCATTATGCATTCTCACATGCCCACTATTGAGCCCTGCAAATGGTTATGGAGCAGTCGATGCACGCTGAAAATTAAGGTTTTTGCTTGGTTGTTATTCTTCGATAGACTCAACACCAAAGACCTGCTCGTGAGGAGGCACTGGCGTGCTGTTGAGGATGATAATCTTTGTGTGTTGTGCCATCAGCATACATATGAGGATCGCCAGCACTTGTTCTTTTCTTGTAACTTTAGTACCATAATTTGGAATTATCTTCAGATTGACTGGACTGGCGGCTGCAATGTTCATCAAAGCATTTCTTGGGCCAGGCAGAGATTTGCTAAAAGCTTCTTCTTTGAGGTGGTCTTCATGGCGGCTTGGAATATTTGGATAGTTCAAAATGGCAGGACCTTTAGAGGGGAAAGAGCTACTTTTAGTGCTTGGCGTTGTAATTTTGTACATGATTTAACTCTACTCTCTCATAGAGTCAAGGCTCATGTTAGACCCCACCTTTTGAATTGGTTGGGGGGCTTCATTGAGTGATGCTTGTATAGGTAGGTATAGGTAAGCTTGGCCACTATGGTGTTTCTCTTTGTAGCTTTAGTTTTGTATAGCTGACTTGTTTTGGACTCTTTTCTTTATTGGAATAAAAGACTGTGGGGCTGTGCCCTGTAGTAATTAGTCAAAAAATGATATAAGTGAAGCACTAATACGTTTCCAATGTATCTATAATTTTTGATTGTTCCACGCTGTTATATTATCATTCTTGGATGTTTTACAATCATTTTATAGCAACTTTATATCATTTTTTGGGACTAACCTATTGACATAGTGCTTAGTGCCAGTTGTTGTTTTTTGCTTGTTTTTTACTTTGCAGAAAATCAATACCAAACGGAGTCCAAACGCAGCGAAACTTTTTGGAGAATTTTTCTGGACCAGAAGACACAAGATGGGCCGAAGAAGTACCAGAGGGGTGCCTCGAGGGGGGCACAACCCACCTGGGCGCACCCTGGTGGGTTGTGCCCACCTCGGTGGCCTCCCGCACCGCCTCTTTGCTCTATAAATACCCCAATATTTCAAAAACCCCAGGGGAGTCGACGAAAATCAATTCGAGCCGCCGCAAGTTCCGGAACCACCAGTCCAATCTAGACACCATCACGGAGGGGTACATCATCCTCATTGGTGCCTCTCCGATGATGCGTGAGTAGTTCATTGTAGACCTACGGGTTCGTAGTTAGTAGCTAGATGGCTTCCGCTCTCTCTCTTTTGATTCTCAATACAATGGTCTCGTGGAGATCTATTCTATGTAACTCTTTTTGCGGTGTGTTTGCTGGGATCCGATGAACTTTGAATTTATGATCAGATCTATGTTTTTATCCATGAAAGTTATTTGAGTTTTTTGATCTCTTATATGCATGATTACTTATAGCGTCATATTTCTTCTTCGAATCTTTGGTTTAGTTAGGCCAACTAGATCGATTTTTCTTGCCATGGGAAGAGGTGCTTTGTGATGGGTTCGATCTTACGGTGCTTGATCCCAGTGACAGATGGGGAACCGACACGTATGTATCGTTGCTATTAAGGATAACAAGATGGGGTCTATTTCTATATAAATAGATCTTGTCTACATCATGTCATCGTTCTTATTGCATTACTCTGTTTCTCCATGAACTTCATACACTAGATGCATGTTGGATAGCGGTCGATGTGTAAAGTAATAGTAGTAGATGCAGGCAGGAGTAGGTCTACTAATCTTGGACGTGATGCCTATATAATGTTCATTGTCTGGATATTGTCATGATTATTTAAAGTTGTATCAATTGCCCAACAGTAATTTGTTTTACCTTGCTGCAATTTATTTTTATTTATTTTATCTCGCGTTCCCGCGAGATCTATTTACCCAACCTACTACAATTTTATCTATCTTTTTACCCGTGGGGGATTGACAACCCCTCTCTTGCGTCGGGTTGCAAGTATTTGTTCTTTGTGTGCAGGTGTCGTTCACGTAGTGATGCATGGTTCTCCTACTGGTTTGATAACCTTGGTCTCATCACTGAGGAAAATACCTACCGTAGATGTGCTGCATCATCCCTTCCTCTTTGGGGAAATACCGACGTAGTTCAAGCCGCATCAAAAGGAATTTCTGGCGCCGTTGCCGGGGAGACATCATCAACATCTACCAGGTTCCTAATCACAAATCTCATCTCCTTGCCATTTACATTATTTACCATTTGCCTCTCGTTTTCATCTCCCCCAGTTCACAAAAAATTTGTCGTTTTATTCGCCCTCTTTTCCGTTCGTCATTTTTCTCGCCAGATCTGTTTTTGAGTGCAATCTTGTTGCGTAGTCACAATGACTCAAGAGAATACCAAATTGTGTGATTTCTCCAATACCAACAACAATGATTTTATTAGCACTCCGATTGCTCCACCCGCCACTAGTGCAGAGTCTTGTGATATTAATGCCGCTTTGTTGAATCTCGTTATGAAAGATCAATTTTCCGGTACTCCTAATGAGGATGCCGCGTCCCATCTTAACACATTCGTGGAATTATGTGATATGCAAAAGAAAAAAGATGTGGTGAGTAGAGTGTCGAGGGAGAGTTTCGTCAGCACGATGGCATGATGACAGTGATGATGAGAGCGTCCCACCTAAGCACTGCAACGATATGACCGAGGTGGAATAGGGTGGAGGGGGGATCCGCACACGGCTTGGAACAATCAACTTGTGTGTTCTTGGGTGCCCCCCCCCACCCCCGTATATAAAGGAGCAAGGGGGGAGGCCGGCCGGCCTTGGGGCGCACCAAGGAGAGGGGGGAGTCCTCCTCCTAGTGGGAATAGGTATCCCCTTTCCTAGTTCAACTAGGAAGGGGGAAGGAAGGAGAGGGAGAGAGGGAGGAAAGAGGGGGCGCCCCCCCTCCTTGTCCAATTCGGACTCCCAAGGGGGGGCGGCCAGCCCTAGGCCCTCTCCTCTCTCTCCTATAAGGCCCATGTTGGCCCATTAGATCCCCCGGGGGTTCCGATAACCCCCCAGCACTCCGATAAATATCCGGTGACCCCCGGAACTCATCCGGTGTCCGAATATAGTCGTCCAATATATCAATATTTATGTCTCGACCATTTTGAGACTCCTCGTCATGTTCGTGCTCACAACCGGGACTCCAAACTATCTTCGATACATCAAAACACATAAACTCATAATACCGATCATCACCGAACGTTAAGCGTGCGGACCCTACGGGTTCGAGAACTATGTAGGCATGACCGAGACACGTCTCCGGTCAATAACCAATAGCGGAACCTGGATGTTCAAATTGGCTCCCACATATTCTACGAAGATCTTTATCGGTCAAACCGCATGACAGCATACGTTGTTCTCTTTGTCATCGGTATGTTACTTGCCCGAGATTCGATCGTAGGTATCTCAATACCTAGTTCAATCTCGTTACCGGCAAGTCTCTTTACTCGTTCCGTAATGCATCATCCCGCAACTAACTCATTAGTTACATTGCTTGCAAGGCTTATAGTGATGTGCATTACCGAGAGGGCCCAGAGATACCTCTCCGACAATCGGAGTGACAAATCCTAATCTCGATCTATGCCAACTCAACAAGTACCATCGGAGACACCTGTAGAGCACCTTTATAATCACCCAGTTACGTTGTGACGTTTGGTAGCACACAAAGTGTTCCTCCGGTATTCGGGAGTTACATAATCTCATAGTCATAGGAACATGTATAAGTCATGAAGAAAGCAATAACAATATACTAAACGATCAAATGCTAAGCTAACGGAATGGGTCAAGTCAATCACATCATTCTCTAATTATGTGATCCCGTTAATCAAATGACAACTCATGTCTATGGTTAGGAAACATAACCATCTTTGGTTCAACGAGCTAGTCAAGTAGAGGCATACTAGTGACACTCTATTTGTCTATGTATTCACACATGTACTAAATTTCCGGTTAATACCATTCTAGCATGAATAATAAACATTTATCATGATGTAAGGAAATATAAATAACAACTTTATTATTGCATCTAGGGCATATTTCCTTTAGTCTCCCACTTGCACTAGAGTGAATAATCTAGATTACACAATAATGATTCTAACACCCATGGAGTCTTGGTGTTGATCATGTTTTGCTCGTGAGAGAGGCTTAGTCAACGGGTCTTCAACATTCAGATCCGTATGTATCTTGCAAATCTCTATGTCTCCCTCCTTGACTTGATCGCGGATGGAATTGAAGCGTCTCTTGATGTGCTTGGTTCTCTTGTGAAATCTGGATTCCTTTGCCAGGGCAATTGCGCTAGTATTGTCACAAAATATTTTCATTGGACCCGATGCACTAGGTATGACACCTAGATCGGATATGAACTCCTTCATCCAGACTCCTTCATTTGCTGCTTCTGAAGCAGCTATGTACTCCGCTTCACACATAGATCCCGCCACGATGCTTTGTTTAGAACTGCACCAACTGACAGCTCCACCATTCAATATAAACACGTATCCGGTTTGTGACTTAGAGTCATCCGGATCAGTGTCAAAGCATGCATCGACGTAACCATTTACGACGAGCTCTTTGTCACCTCCATAAACGAGAAACATATCCTTAGTCCTTTTCAGGTATTTCAGGATGTTCTTGACCGCTGTCCAGTGATCCACTCCTGGATTACTTTGGTACCTCCCTGCTAAACTAATAGCAAGGCACACATCAGGTCTGGTACACTGCATTGCATACATGATAGAGCCTATGGTTGAAGCATAGGGAACACCTTTCATTTTCTCTCTATCTTCTGCAGTGGTCGGGCATTGAGTCTGACTCAACTGCACACCTTGTAACACAGGCAAGAACCCTTTCTTTGCTTGATCCATTTTGAACTTTTTTAAAACTTTATCAAGGTATGTCTTTTTTGAAAGTCCAATTAAGCGTCTTGATCTATCTCTATAGATCTTGATGCCCAATATATAAGCAGCTTCACCGAGGTCTTTCATTGAAAAACACTTATTCAAGTATCCTTTTATGCTATCCAGAAATTCTATATCATTTCCAATCAACAATATGTCATCCACATATAATATTAGAAATCCTACAGAGCTCCCACTCACTTTCTTGTAAATACAGGCTTCTCCAAAAGTCTGTATAAAACCATATGCTTTGATCACACTATCAAAACATTTATTCCAACTCCGAGATGCTTGCACCAGTCCATAAATGGATCGCTGGAGCTTGCACACTTTGTTAGCATCCTTTGTATCGATAAAACCTTCAGGTTGCATCATATACAACTCTTCTTCCAGAAATCCATTCAGGAATGCAGTCTTTACATCCATTTGCCAAATTGCATAATCATAAAATGCAGCAATTGCTAACATGATTCGGACGGACTTAAGCATCGCTACGGGTGAGAAAGTCTCATCATAGTCAACTCCTTGAACTTGTTGAAAACCTTTCGCAACCAGTCGAGCCTTGTAGACAGTAACATCACCGTCAGCGTCAGTCTTCTTCTTGAAGATCCATTTGTTCTCGATGGCTTGCCGATCATCCGGCAAGTCAACCAAAGTCCACACTTTGTTCTCATACATGGATCCCATCTCAGATTTCATGGCCTCAAGCCATTTCGCGGAATCTAGGCTCATCATCGCTTCCTCATAGTTCGTAGGTTCGTCATAAGTAACATGACCTACAGAACAGGATTACCGTACCACTCTGGTGCGGATCTTACTCTGGTTAACCTACGAGGTTCAGTAGTAACTTGATCTGAAGTTACATGATCATCATCATTAACTTTCTCACTAATTGGTGTAGGAGTCATAGGAACAGATTTTTGTGATGAACTGCTTTCCAATAAGGGAGCAGGTACAGTTACCTCATCAAGTTCTACTTTCCTCCCACTCACTTATTTCGAGAGAAACTCCTTCTCTAGAAAGGATCCATTCTTAGCAACGAATATCTTGCCTTCGGATCTGTGATAGAAGGTGTACCCAACAGTCTCCTCTGGGTATCCTATGAAGACACATTTCTCCGATTTGGGTTCGAGCTTATCAGGTTGAAGCTTTTTCACATAAGCATCGCAGCCCCAAACTTTAAGAGATGACAACTTTGGTTTCTTGCCAAACAACAGTTCATAAGGTGTCGTCTCAACGGATTTAGATGGTGCCCTATTTAACGTGAATGGAGCCGTCTCTAAAGCATAACCCCAAAACGATATTGGTAAATCAATAAGAGACATCATAGATCGCACCATATCTAGTAAAGTACGATTACGACGTTCGGACACACCATTACGCTGTGGTGTTCCGGGTGGCGTGAGTTGCGAAACTATTCCGCATTGTTTCAAATGAAAACCAAACTTGTAACTCAAATATTCTCCTCCATGATCAGATCATAGAAACTTTATTTTCTTGTTACGATGATTTTCCACTTCACTCTGAAATTCCTTGAACTTTTCAAATGTTTCAGACTTATGTTTCATCAAGTAGATATACCCATATCTGCTCAAATCATCTGTGAAGGTGAGAAAATAACGATACCCGCCGCGAGCCTCAACATTCATCGGACCACATACATCTGTATGTATGATTTCCAACAAATCTGTTGCTCGCTCCATTGTTCCGGAGAACGGCGTTTTAGTCATCTTGCCCATGAGGCATGGTTCGCAAGTACCAAGTGATTCATAATCAAGTGATTCCAAAAGTCCATCAGAATGGAGTTTCTTCATGCGCTTTACACCAATATGGCCTAAACGGCAGTGCCACAAATTAGTTGCACTATCATTATCAACTCTGCATCTTTTGGCTTCAATATTATGAATATGTGTATCACTACTATCGAGATTCAATATAAATAGACCACTCTTCAAGGGTGCATGACCATAAAAGATATTACTCATATAAATAGAACAACCATTATTCTCTGATTTAAATGAATAACCGTCTCGCATCAAACAAGATCCAGATATAATGTTCATGCTCAACGTTGGCACCAAATAACAATTATTCAGGTCTAAAACTAATCCCGAAGGTAGATGTAGAGGTAGCATGCCGACCGCGATCACATCGACTTTGGAACCATTTCCCACGCGCATCGTCACCTCGTCCTTAGCCAATCTTCGCTTAATCCGTAGTCCCTGTTTCGAGTTGCAAATATTAGCAACAGAACCAGTATCAAATACCCAAGCACTACTGCGAGCATTAGTAAGGTACACATCAATAACATGTATATCACATATACCTTTGTTCACCTTGCCATCCTTCTTATCCGCCAAATACTTGGGGCGGTTCTGCTTCCAGTGACCAGTCCCTTTGCAATAGAAGCACTCAATCTCAGGCTTAGGTCCAGACTTGGGCTTCTTCACTTGAGCAGCAACTTGCTTGCCATTCTTCTTGAAGTTCCCCTTCTTCCCTTTACCCTTTTTCTTGAAACTGGTGGTCTTGTTGACCATCAACACTTGATGCTCCTTCTTGATTTCTACCTCTGCAGCCTTTAGCATTGCGAAGAGCTCGGGAATTGTCTTATCCATCCCTTGCAAATTATAGTTCATCACGAAGCTCTTGTAGCTTGGTGGCAGTGATTGAAGAATTCTGTCAATGACACTATCATCAGGAAGATTAACTCCCAGTTGAATCAAGTGATTGTTATACCCAGACATTTTGAGTATATGCTCACTGACAGAGCTATTCTCCTCCATTTTGCAGCTGTAGAACTTATTGGAGACTTCATATCTCTCAACCCGGGCATTTGCTTGAAATATTAACTTCAACTCCTGGAACATCTCATATGCTCCATGATGTTCAAAACTTCGTTGAAGTCCCGGTTCTAAGCCATAAAGCATGGCACACTGAATTATCGAGTAGTCATCAGCTTTGCTCTGCCAGGCGTTCATAACATCTGGCGTTGCTCCTGCAGCGGGTTTGGCACCTAGCGGTGCTTTCAGGAAGTAATTCTTCTGTGCAGCAATGAGGATAATCCTCAAGTTACGGACCCAGTCCGTGTAGTTGCTACCATCATCTTCAACTTAGCTTTCTCTAGGAACGCATTAAAATTCAACGGAACAACAGCACGGGCCATCTATCTACAACAACATAGACATGCAAAATACTATCAGGTACTAAGTTCATGATAAATTAAAGTTCAATTAATCAAATTACTTAAGAACTCCCACTTAGATAGACATCCCTCTAATCATCTAAGTGATCACGTGATCCATATCAACTAAACCATGTCCGATCATCACGTGAGATGGAGTGTTTTCAATGGTGAACATCACTATGTTGATCATATCTACTATATGATTCACGCTCGACCTTCCGGTCTCAGTGTCCCAAGGCCATATCTGCATATGCTAGGCTCGTCAAGTTTAACCCGAGTATTCTGCATGTGCAAAACTGGCTTGCATCCGTTGTATGTGAACGTAGAGCTTATCACACCCGATCATCACGTGGTGTCTCGGCACGACGAACTTTCGCAACGGTGCATACTCAGGGAGGACACTTGTACCTTGAAATTTAATGAGAGATTGTCTTATGATGCTACCGTCGATCTAAGCAAAATAAGATGCATAAAGGATAAACATCACATGCAATCAATATAAGTGATATGATATGGCCATCATCATCTTGTGCCTTTGATCTCCATCTCCAAAGCACCGTCATGATCTCCATCGTCACCGGCGCAACACCTTGATCTCCATCGTAGCATCATTGTCGTCTCACCAACTATTGCTTCTACGACTATCGCTACCGCTTAGTGATAAAGTAAAGCAATTACATGGCGATTGCATTTCATACAATAAAGCGACAACCATATGGCTCCAGCCAGTTGTCGATAACTCCGTTACAAAACATGATCATCTCATACAATAAAATTTAGCATCATGTCTTGACCATATCATATCACAACATGCCCTGCAAAAACAAGTTAGACGTCCTCTACTTTTTTGTTGCAAGTTTTACGTGGCTGCTACGGGCTGAGCAAGAACCGTTCTTACCTACGCATCAAAACCACAACGATATTTCGTCAAGTATATGATGTTTTAACCTTCAACAAGGACCAGGCGTAGCCATACTCGATTCAACTAAAGTTGGAGAAACTGACACCCGCCAGCCACCTGTGTGCGAAGTATGTCGGTAGAACCAGTTCGCGTAAGCATACGCGTAATGTCGGTCCGGGCCGCTTCATCCAACAATACCGCCGAATCAAAGTATGACATGCTGGTAAGCAGTATGACTAGTATCGCCCACAACTCACTTGTGTTCTACTCGTGCATATAACATCTACGCATAAACCTGGCTCGGATGCCACTGTTGGGAAACGTAGTAATTTCAAAAAAAATCCTACTCACACGCAGGATCATGGTGATGCATAGCAACGAGAGGGGAGAGTGTTGTCCACATACCCTCGTAGACCGTAAGAAGAAGCATTATGACAACGCGGTTGATGTAGTCGTACGTCTTCACGATCGACCGATCCTAGTACCGAACATACGGCACCTCCGTGATCTGCACACGTTCTGCTCGATGACATCCCACGAACTGACGATCCAGCAGAGTGTCGAGGGAGAGTTTCATCAGCACGATGGCATGATGACGGTGATGATGAAGCTACCGGCGCAGGGCTTCGCCTAGGCACTGCAACGATATGACAGAGGTGGAATATTGTGGAGGGGGCACCGCACACGGCTTGGAACAATCAACTTGTGTGTTCTAGGGTGCCCCCCTGCCCCCGTATATAAAGGATCAAGGGGGAGGCCGGCCGGCATTGGGGCGCGCCAAGGAGAGGGGGATTCCTCCTCCTAGTGGGAGTAGGTCTCCCCTTTCCTAGTTCAACTAGGAAGGAGGAAGGAAGGAGAGGGAGAGAGGGAGGAAAGAGGGGGCGCCGCCCCCCCCCCCTCCCCCTCCCTCCTTGTCCAATTCCGAATCCCAAGGGGGGGCGCGCGGCCAGCCCTAGGCCCTCTCCTCTCTCTCCTATAAGGCCCATTAGATCCGTCGGGGGTTCCGATAACCCCCCGGCACTCTGATAAATATCCGGTGACCCCCGGAACTCATCCGGTGTCCGAATATAGTCATCCAATATATCAATCTTTATGTCTCGACCATTTCGAGACTCCTCGTCATGTCCGTGATCACATCTGGGACTCCGAACTATCTTCGGTACATCAAAACACATAAACTCATAAAACTGATCGTCACCGAACGTTAAGCGTGCGGACCCTACGGGTTCGAGAACTATGTAGACATGACCGAGACACGTCTCCGGTCAATAACCAATAGAGGAACCTGGATGTTCATATTGGCTCCCACATATTCTACGAAGATCTTTATCGGTCAAACCGCATAACAACATACGTGTTCCCTTTGTGATCGGTATGTTACTTGCCCAAGATTCGATCGTCGGTATCTCAATACCTAGTTCAATCTCATTACCGGCAAGTCTCTTTACTCGTTCCGTAATGCATTATCCCGCGACTAACTCATTAGTTACATTGCTTGCAAGGCTTATAGTGATGTGCATTACCGAGAGGGCCCAGAGATACCTCTCTGACAATCGGAGTGACAAATCCTAATCTCGATCTATGCCAACTCAACAAGTACCATCAGAGACACCTGTAGAGCACCTTTATAATCACCCAGTTACGTTGTGACGTTTGGTAGCACACAAAGTGTTCCTCCGGTATTCGGGAGTTGCATAATCTCATAATCATAGGAACATGTATAAGTCATGAAGAAAGCAATAGCAATAACTAAACGATCAAATGCTAAGCTAATGGAATGGGTCAAGTCAATCACATCATTCTCTAATGATGTTATCCCGTTAATCAAATGAGAACTCATGTCTATGGTTAGGAAACATAACCATCTTTGATTCAACGAGCTAGTAAGTAGAGGCATACTAGTGACACTCTGTTTGTCTATGTATTCACACATGTACTAAGGTTCCGGTTAATACAATTCTAGCATGAATAATAAACATTTATCATGATATAAGGAAATATAAATAACAACTTTATTATTGCCTCTAGGGCATATTTCCTTCAATATTCTCTTATAAAGCACCAACTAAGGGGCACTATGATCGTACTTGAGCATTGGGTGTAGCTAATATGCGAGTGTGTTTCATGAATGGATCAATGATTGAGCATAATGGGCTAGGGATAACTTACTTTAGTATTGATATTTTGAAAGACTTGGTTGCTTGTTGATATGCTTGACTATTGAAATCTTCGTGTCAAAACTAGACTATTGCTTTGAATCATATAAAAGTCCAAATGTCCATGCTATAAAGAAAAGAATATGTGATGAACATGTTAGGCAACATTCCACATCAAAAATTCTGTTTTTATCATTTACCTACTCGAGGACGAGCAGGAATTAAGCTTGGGATACTAATACGTCTCCAACGTATCTATAATTTTTGATTGTTCCATGTTGTTATATTATCATTCTTGGATGTTTTACAATCATTTTATAGCAACTTTATATCATTTTTTGGGACTAACCTATTAACATAGTGCCCAGTGCCAGTTGTTGTATTTTGCTTATTTTTTACTTCATAGAAAATCAATACCAAACGGAGTCCAAACGCAGCAAAACTTTTTGGAGAATTTTTCTGGACCAGAAGACACAAGATGGGCCGAAGAAGTACCAGAGGGGTGCGCCGAGGGGGCACAACCCACCTGGGCGCGCCTGGGGGCCCAGGCCCGCCCTGGTGGGTTGTGCCGACCTCGGTGGCCTCCCGCACCGCCTCTTTGCTCTATAAATACCCCAATATTCCAGAAACCCCAGGGGAGTCGACAAAAATCAATTCCAGTTGCCGCAAGTTCCAGAACCACCAGATCCAATCTACACACCATCACGGAGGGGTCATCATCCTCATTAGTGCCTCTCCGATGATGCGTGAGTAGTTTATTAGACCTACGGTCCGTAGTTAGTAGCTAGATGGCTTCCTCTCTCTCTCTCTCTCTTTTGATTCTCAATACAATGGTCTCTTGGAGATCTATTTGATGTAACTCTTTTTGCGCCGTGTTTGTTGGGATCCGATGAACTTTGAGTTTATGATTAGATCTATGTTTTTATCCATGAAATTTATTTGAGTCTTTTGATCTCTTATATGCATGATTACTTATAGCGTCGTATTTCTTCTTCGAATCTTTTGTTTAGTTAGGCCAACTAGATCGATTTTTCTTGCCATGGGAAGAGGTGCTTTATGATGGGTTTGATCTTACGGTGCTTGATCCCAGTGACAGAAGGGGAACCGACACGTATGTATCATTGCTATTAAGGATAACAAGATGGGGTCTATTTCTACATAAATAGATCTTTTCTACATCATGTCATTGTTCTTATTGCATTACTCCGTTTCTCCATGAACTTAACACACTAGATGCATGCTAGATAGCGGTCGACGTGTGGAGTAATAGTAGTAGATGCAGGCAAGAGTCGGTCTACTAATCTTGGACGTGATGCTTATATAATGATCATTGCCAGGATATCATCATGATTATTTGAAGTTCTATCAATTGCCCAACAGTAATTTTTTTGCCCGCCGTATTCTATTTTTCTCGAGAGAAGCCACTGGTGAAATCTACGACCCCTGGGTCTCTTCTTTATCATATTTGCCTTCGAGATTTTTTTTATTTGCTTTTATTTTCAGATCTGTTAATCCAAAAACACAAAAATACCATGCTGCAATTTATTGTTATTTATTTTATTTCGCGTTCTCGCGAGATCTATTTATCCAATATACTACAATTTTATCTATCTTTTTACCTGTGAGGGATTGACAACCCCTCTCTTATGTAGGGTTGCAAGTATTTGTTCTTTGTGTGCAGGTGCCGTTCACATAGTGTTGCGTGGTTCTCCTACTGGTTCAATAACCTTGGTCTCATCACTGAGGGAAATACCTGCCGTAGTTGTGCTACATCATCCCTTCCTCTTTGGGGAAATACCGACGTAGTTCAAGCCGCATCAAGCACATGAAGCATTCTATAAAGCCATACTCAAAAGATATAAATGAAGTTCAAAGAGCATTCTATAAATCAACCAAGGACTATCTCATACCAGCATGGTGCAAAAAACAAAAGTGAAAAATAAACACAAAAGATGCTCCAAGAATGTAGGCATATCATGTGACGAATAAAAATATAGCTCCAACTAAAATTACCGATGATCGTTAGAAGAAAGAGGGGATGCCTTCCGGGGCATCCCCAAGCTTAGTTGCTTGGGAGACCTTGAATATTACCTTGGGGTGCCTTGGGCATCCCCAAGCTTAGGCTCTTGCCACTCCTTATTCCTTCATCCATCGTGATCTCACCCAAAACTTGAAAACTTCAATCACACAAAACTTAACAAAACCCTCGTGACATTCGTTAGTATAATAAAACAACTCACCACTTTAAGTACTGTTGCAAACCCATTCATATTTTATTTTTTCATTGTAGCTATTGTATTATAACTTCTCTATGGCTTATACCACCGGTAAAATTGATAATTTCATCAGAACTAGCAAAAAATGCATCAAAAATAGAATGTGTCTTAAACAGGACAGTCTGTAGTAATCTGAATATCAACCATACTTCTGTACCTCTAAAAAATCTGACATATTAGGACAAAATAAACAATTTGTATAGAAGTAATGTGCAAAAAGTTTCAGAAGCTTTTGACATTCCAGTAAAAAAATGTAAATTCAAGCACTATAGCCAAAGTTTCTGTTTTTCCACTCTACAAACTAAACAAGCAATCTAATCATCCTAAAGGCAAACCTTGGCACATTATTTTTATAATACAATGGATTTGTACAAGGGGATATTTATTTATTTTTTGAAAAGTTTATATAACTGCTTCGCACCACTGATAGTTAATTAAGATTCCATTTCAAAGGCGCTACTTTGTTTCGCAAGCCTTTGTCATTGTCAGTCAACTAAGGTTGGCCCTCGGCCCCCTGCGAATCCGTAAATCAATCAAGGTTTACAAAGTTTCCATGGGCATGAATGAAGTTCAAGGCTAGCTCCCACTTTAACAGTGCTCGTCTTTCTCACTTTCGCTTTTCTTTTTGAAAAGGTTTTAGGTTCCCCACTTTATTTCTTTGTTTCTAAACTTCTTAAAAGCACTCAAAAGAAATAAATGACTCTCTAAAACTTCCTGGTTGTCTCCCTGGCAGCGCTTTCTTTAAAGCCATTAAGCTAGGCATAAAGTGCTCAAGTAATGGATCCACCTGGATCCCAAGTTATATCAAAGCCAATGTTAATTAACAATGATTTGTGATTTAGTAGTGAGCACAAAGTAACATATATCATGCAACAATGAAGTCTAACTCTCTTCCTATGCATCGGCATGTCATAAACGAACAATTCATGCACACATAGTAAAGGTCGATACATAGCATAAACAATTTCTTGCAATTTTATCGAATTAGAAACATAGAGAGGCGGAGATGTAGTTCCTCTCTCATAATAATTGCAAGTAGGAGCAGCAAGCACATGCATATTATATTTATCAAAATCATCATGTGCAATAGTAGAACGCAACCCATCAATATAATCCTTAATAAGCGCAAACTTCTCCAATACAGTGTAGTTGGGAGAATTCAAAAAGATAATAGGACTATCATGCGTGGGTGCAATAGCAAAAATTTCATTCTTAACATAAGGAAGTATAGCAAGTTCATCTCCATAAGCATAATTCATATTGGCATCACGGCCACAAGCATAGAAAGCATCAAGTTCATCAAAAAGGGATATTTCAAACGAATCCAAGGGATCATAGCATTCATCCTTCGATAAGCATGAAGGGAAATTAAACAATGTATGAGTTGAAGAGCTACTCTCATTAGAAGGTGGGCACGGGTAGCTAATACGCTCTTCCTCCTTTTTTTCTTCGCTCTCCTCATCATCTTTTTCATCTAATGAGCTCACAGTGTCATCAATTTCTTCTTCCATAGTTTCCTGCAAAATATTAGTCTCTTCTTGGACAGCGGAGACTTTCTCAATAAACGCATCAATATCGGCATTGTATTCATAATTCTCATAGCAATATTTAAGTATAGCATAATTTTCAGGTCTGTAAACAGCACCATCAAGATTTTCACACTTTTCAAACAAAGATTCAATTTCATAAGCACCCTTAAAAGCAACGAATTCTTCTATTCGTTCCCCATCATAGTAATCATATATACCATTAGCATGAGAAGCCAAGGTTTCATTATCATTAAATTTACATGAAAAGGGAAGGTGTGGAGCCTTCATCCTAGAGCAACAAGTATAATCATATCTCAAGCATAAATTCCGAGCATACCAATGCAACATATGAATTTGATCCCATAACAGTTTCCCTTTTTGAGTCAAGCAATAATCCCTAAAGTATTTGTTGGGAAACATAGCATGCAATTTCAAAAAAATTCCTACGCTCATGCGAGATCTATCTAGGAGATGCATAGCAACGAGAGGGGGAGAGTGTGTCCACGTACCCTCATAGACCGAAAGCGGAAGCGTTTGACAACGCGGTTGATGTAGTCGAACTTGTTCTCGTTTCGACCGATCAAGCACCGAACGTACAACACCTCTGAGTTTTTGATGTCACTTCAAGCTACATTAGTATTTCCCCAAAGAGGAAAGGATGATGCAGCACATCGGCGGTAGGTATTTCCCTCATATATGAAACCAAGGTTATCGAACCAGTAGGAGAACCAAGCAACACAACGTAAACAGCCCTTGCACATAAAGAACAACACCTCACAACCCGACGTGTTAAAGGGGTTGTCAATCCCTTTCGGGTAACGGTGCCAGAAACGACGTGCGAACGGGAGAAATTTGTAATATATTGAATAAATAGATCGCAAATAAAATAAAACGCAACAAGGTATTTTTGTATTTTTGGTTTAATAGATCTAAAAATAAATGAAAAAGAAAAGTAGATCGCAAAGGCAAATATATGAGAAAGAAGACCCGGGGGTCGTAGGTTTCACTAGTGGCTTCTCTCGAGAAAAATAGCAAACGATGGGTGAACAAATTACTGTTGAGCAATTGATAGAACTTCAAATAATCATGATGATATCCAGGCAATGATCATTATATAGGCATCACGTCCAAGATTAGTAGACCGACTCCTTCCTGCATCTACTACTATTACTCCACACATCAACCGCTATCCAGCATGCATCTATTGTATTAAGTTCATGGAGAAACGGAGTAATGCAATAAGAACGATGACATGTTGTAGACAAGATCTATCTATGTAGAGATAGACCCCATCGTTTTATCCTTAGTAGCAATGATACATATGTGTCGGTTCCCCTTCTGTCACTGGGATCAAGCACGGTAAGATCGAACCCACTACAAAGCACCTCTTCCCATTGCAAGATAAATAGATCAAGTTGGCGAAACAAAACCCAAATATCGGAGAAGAAATACGAGGCTATAAGAGATCATGCATATAAGAGATCAAAGAAACTCAAATAACTTTCATGGATATAAAAAGATATAACTGATCATAAACTCAAAGTTCATCATATCCCAACAAACACACCGCAAAAGAGTTACATCATATGGATCTCCAAGAGACCAATGTATTGAGAATTCAGCGAGAGAGAGGAAGCCATCTAGCTACTAACTACGGACCCGAA
Organism: Triticum aestivum; assembly: GCF_018294505.1. NCBI lineage: Eukaryota > Viridiplantae > Streptophyta > Magnoliopsida > Poales > Poaceae > Triticum > Triticum aestivum. The sequence goes on along the minus strand of NC_057802.1, from coordinate 126,263,501 downwards.
GGTCTACAAAGAACTACTCACGCATCATCGGAGAGGCACCAATGGAGGTGGTGAACCCCATCCGATATGGTGTCTAGATTGGATCTGGTGGTTCTGGACTCTGCGGCGGCTGGATCAATATTTCATCGACTCCCCTAGGGTTTTGGGAATATTGTGGTATTTATAGAGCAAAGAGGCGGTCCAGGGGGCACCCGAGGTGGGCACAACCCACCAGGGCGCGCCTGGGCCTCTGGCGCACCCTGGTGGGTTGTGCCCTCCTCGGGACACCCTCTAGGCACAGCCAGGGCCCATTACGTTCCTTCTAGTCCAAAAAATCTCCCTGAAGTTTCGTTGCATTTGGACTCCGTCTGATATTGATTTCCTGCGATGTGAAAAACATGCAGAAAACAACAACTGGCACTTGGCACTATGTCAATAGGTTAGTACCCAAAAAATGATATAAAATGACTATAAATGATTATAAAACATCCAAGATTGATAATATAACAGCATGGAACAATAAAAAATTATAGATACGTTGGAGACGTATTAGTTCTGCACACGTTCAGCTCGATGAAGTCCCTCGAACTCTTGATCCGCAAAGTGTCGAGGGAGAGTTCCGTCAGCACGACGGCGTGGTGACGGTGATGGTGAAGTGATCCGCGCAGGGCTTCGCCTAAGCACTACGAAGATATGACCGGAGGCATAAACTGTGGAGGGGGGCGCCACACATGGCTAAAAATTGTTGGTGTGTCTTCTAGGCGCCCCCTCCCCACGTATATATAGGTGGGAGGGGGAGGTGAGCTGCCATGGGGCGCCCCAAGTAGGAGGAATCCTACTTGGGGCCCTAGTCCAATTCGCCTCCCCCCCCCCTACCATATTCACCGGAGGGGGCAGGAAAGAGGAGGGACGAGGGAAGGAAGGGGGAGGCCGAATCCCTCCCCTTCCTTCTCTCTTTCCCTCTTTCCCTTTCCCTTTGGTGGGGCCCATATGGGGGGCGTAGCAGCCCCAGCTAGCTGCTGCATTTCCCCTCTTGACCCATTAGGCCCATATCTTTGTTGGGGATGCCCGGAACCCCTTCAAGTGACCCGATATGTACCCGGTACCCTCCAGAACACTTCCGGTGTCCGAATACTATCGTCCTATATATATCAATCTTTAATTATCAACCATTTCGAGACTCCTCATCATGTCCGTGATCTCAACTAGGACTCCGAACAACATTCGGTCACCAAATCACATAACTCATATAATACAAAATCGTCATCGAACGTTAAGCGTGCGGACCGTACGGGTTCAAGAACTATGTAGACATGACCGAGACACCTCTCCGGTCAATAACCAATAGCAGAACCTGGATGCTCGTATTGGCTCCTACATATTCTACGAAGATCTTTATCGGTCAAATCGTAATGACAACATACATTATTCCCTTTGTCGTCGATATGTTACTTGCCCGAGATTCGATCGTCAGTATCCACATACCTAGTTCAATCTCGTTACTGGCAAGTCTGTTTACTCGTTCCGTAATACATCATCCTGTAACTAACTCATCAGTCACTTTGCTTGAAAAGCTTCTTATGATCTGTATTACCGAGAGGGCCCAGAGATACCTCTCCGATACTCGGAGTGACAAATCCTAATCTCGGTCTATGCCAACCCAACAACCACCTTCGGAGATACCTGTAGAGCATCTTTATGGTCACCCAGTTATGTTGTGACATTTGATAGCACACAAGGCATTCCTCCGGTGTTCGGGAGTTGCATAATCTCATAGTATAAGGAATATGTATTTGACATGAAGAAAGCAATAGCAATAAAACTGAATGATCAATATGCTAAGCTAACGGATGGGTCTTGTCCATCACCTCATTCTCCTAATGATATGATATCATTCATCAAATGACAACACATGTCTATGGTTAGGAAACTTAACCATATTTGATTAACGAGCTAGTCTAGTAGAGGCTTACTAGGGACACGGTGTTTTGTCTATGTATCCACACATGTATCAAGTTTCCGGTTAATACAATTCTAGCATGAATAATAAACATTTATCATGATATAAGGAAATATAAAATAACAACTTTATTATTGCCTCTAGGGCATATTTCCTTGAGTCTCCCACTTGCACTAGAGTCAATAATCTAGTTCACATCGCCATGTGAGTTAACACCAATAGATCACATCTTTATGTGATTAACATCCATAGTTCACATTGCCATGTGACCAACACCCAAAGGGTTTACTAGAGTCAATAATCTAGTTCACATCGCTATGTGATTAAACACCCACAGAGTACTAAGGTGTGATCATGTTTTGCTTGTGAGAGAAGTTTAGTCAACGGTTCTGCCACATTCAAATCCATGTGTATTTTGCAAATTTCTAAGTCTACAATGCTCTGCATGGAGCTACTCTAGCTAATTGCTCCCACTTTCAATATGTATCCATATTGAGACTTAGAGTCATCTAGATCAGTGTCAAAGCTTGCATCAACGTAACTCTTCACGACGAACTCTTTATCACCTCCATAACCGAGAAATATTTCCTTAGTCCTCTAAGGATAATTTTGACCGCTGTCTAGTGATCTACTCCTGGATCATTATAGTACCCCTTGCCAAACTCATGGCAAGGCACACAATAGGTTTGGTACACGGCATGGCATACTTTATAGAACCTATGGCTGAGGCATAGGGAATGACTTTCATTCTCTCTCTCTATCTTCTGCCTTGGTCAGGCTTTGAGTCTTACTCAACTTCACAACTTGCAACATAGGCAAGAACCCTTTCTTTGGCTGATCAATTTTGAACTCCTTCAAAATCTTGTCAAGGTATGTACTCATTGAATGTCTTATCAAGCGTCTTGATCTATCTCTATATACCTTGATGCCCAAAATGTAAGCAGCTTCACCGAGGTCTTTCTTTGAAAAACTCCTTTCAAACACTCCTTTATGCTTTCCAGAAAATTCTACATTATTTTTGATCAACAATATGTCATTCACATATACTTATCAAAAAGGTTGTAGTGCTCCCACTCACTTTCTTGTAAATGCAGGCTTCTCCAAAAGTCTGCATAAAACCATATGCTTTGATCACCTCATCAAAGCGTATATTCCAATTCGGAGATGCTTGCACCAGTCCATAAATGGATCGCTCGAGCTTGCACACTTTGTTAGCACCTTTAGCATCGACAAAACCTTCTAGTTGCATCATATACAACTCTTCTTTAAGAAATCCATTAAGGAATGCATTTTTTACGTCCATTTGCCAGATTTCATAATCATAAAATGCGGCAATTGCTAACATGATTCGGACAGGCTTAAGCATAGATACGGGTGAGAAAGTCTCATCATAGTCAACTCCTTGAACTTGTCGAAAACCTTTCGCAACAAGTCAAGCTTTGTAGACAGTAACATTACCATCAGCGTCAGTCTTCTTCTTGAAGATCCATTTATTCTCTATGGCACGCCGATCATCGGGCAAGTCAACCAAAGTCCATACTTTGTTCTCATACATGGATCCTATCTCAGATTTCATGGCCTCAAACCATTTATTGGAATCTGGGCTCATCATCGCTTCTTCATAGTTCGTAGATTCGTCATGGTCTAGTAACATGACTTCCAAAACAAGATTACCGTACCAATCTCGTGTGGTACGTGCTCTGGTTGACCTACGAGGTTCGGTAGTAACTTGATCTGAAGTTTCATGATCATTATCATTAGCTTCCTCTCTAGTTGGTGTAGGTATCACGGGAATGTTTTTCTGTGATGAGCTAATTTCCAATTTGAGAGAAGGTACAATTACCTCATCAAGTTCTACTTTCCTCCCACTCACTTCTTTCGAGAGAAACTCCTTCTCTAGAAAGTATCCATTCTTAGCAATAAAGATCTTGCCTTCGGATCTGTGATAGAAGGTGTACCCAACAGTTTCTTTTGGGTATCCTATGAAGACGCACATCTCCGATTTGGGTTCGAGCTTATTAGGCTGAAGCTTTTTCACATAAGCATCGCAACCCCAAACTTTAAGAAACGACATCTTAGGTTTCTTGCCAAACCATAGTTCATACGGTGTCGTCTCAACGGATTTAGACAGTGCCCTATTTAACGTGAATGCAGCTGACTCTAATGCATAACCCCAAAAAGATAGTGGTAAATCGGTAAGAGACATCATAGATTGCACCATATCTAATAAAGTACGGTTATGACTTTCTGAAACACCATTACGCTGTGGTGTTCCAAGTGGCGTGAGTTGTGAAACTATTCCAATTTGTTTTAAATGAAGATCAAACTCGTAGCTCAAAAATTCGCCTCCGCGATCAGATCATAGAAACTTTATTTTCTTGTTACGATGATTCTCCACTTCACTCTGAAATTCTTTGAACTTTTCAAATGTTTCAGACTTGTGTTTCATTAACTAGATATACCCATAACTGCTCAAATAACGATACCCGCCGCGTGCCTCAACACTCATCGGACCGCATACATCGGTGTGTATTATTTCCAATAAGTTATTGGCTCGCTTCATTGTTCCGGGGAACAGAGTTTTAATCATCTTGCCCATGAGGCATGGTTCGCAAGTATCAAATGATTCATAATCAGGTGATTCCAAAAGCCCATCTGCATGGAGTTTCTTCATGTGCTTTACACCAATATGACCTAAACGGCAGTGCCACAAATATGTTGCACTATCATTACCAAATTTGTATCTTTTGACATCAATATTATAAATATGTGTATTACTACGATCGAGATTCAATAAATCATTTACATTGGGTGTATGACCATAGAAGGTTTTATTCATGTAAGCATAACAACAATTATTCTCTGACTTAAATGAATAACAGTATCGCAATAAACATGATCCAATCATATTCATGCTCAACGCAAGCACCAAATAACATTTATTTAGGTCCAACACCAATCCCGAAGGTAGAGGGAGTGTGCGATGGTGATCTTATCAACCTTGGAATCACTTCCAACACACATCGTCATCTCGCCCTTAACTAGTCTCCGTTCATTTTGCAACTCCTGTTTTGAGTTACTAATCTTAGCAACTGAACCGGTATCAAATACCCTGGGGTTACTATGAACACTAGTAAAGTACACATCAATAACATGTATATCAAATATACCTTTGTTCATGTTGCCATCCTTCTTATCCGCCAAGTATTTGGGGTAGTTCCGCTTCTAGTGACCATTCCCTTTGCAGTAGAAGCACTCCGTTTCAGGCTTAGGTTTAGCTTTGGGCTTCTTCACGGGAGTGGCAACTTGCTTGTCATTCTTCTTGAAGTTCCCTTTCTTTTGCTTTGCCCTTTTTCTTGAAACTAGTGGTCTTGTTAACCATCAACACTTGATGCTCTTTCTTGATTTAGACCTTCGCCGATTTCAGCATCACGAAGAGCTCAGGAATCTTTTCCGTTATCCCTTGCACATTATAGTTCATCACGAAGTTCTAGTAGCTTGGTGATAGTGACTAGGGAACTCTGTCAATCACTATCTTATCTAGAAGATTAACTCCCACTTGATTCAAGTGATTGTAGTACCCAGACATTCTAAGCACATGCTCACTGGTTGAGCTATTCTCCTCCATCTTGTAGGGAAAGTACTTGTCAGAGGTCTCATACCTCTCGACACGGGCATAAGTCTGAAATGTCGATTTCAGCTCTTGGAACATCTTATATGCTCCATGGCGTTCAAAACGTTTTGAAGTCCCGGTTCTAATCCATTAAAGCATGGCGCACTAAACTATTAAGTAGTCATCATATCGAGCTTGTCAAACGTTCATAATGTCTACATCTACTCCTGCAATAGGTCGGTCACCTAGCAGTGCATCAAGGACATAATTCTTCTGTGCAGCAATGAGGATAATCCTTAGATCACGGACCCAGTCTGCATCATTGCTACTATTATCTTTCAACTTAGTTTTCTCTAGGAACATATCAAAAACATAGGGGAGCTACAACGCGAGCTATTGATCTACAACATAGGTATGCAAATACTATCAGGACTAAGTTCATGATAAATTAAGTTCAATTAATCAAATTACTTAAGAAATCCCACTTAGATAGACATCCCTCAAGTCATCTAAATGATACGTGATGCAAATCAACTAAACCATGTCCGATAATCACGTGAGATGGAATAGTCATCAATGGTGAACATCTATATGTTGATCATATCTACTATATGATTCACGTTCGACCTTTCGGTCTCCAGTGTTCCGAGGCCATGTCTGTACATGCTAGGCTCGTCAAGTTTAACCCGAGTATTCGCATGTGCAAAACTGTCTTGCACCCATTGTATGTGAACGTAGAGCCTATAACACCCGATCATCACGTGGTGTCTCAACACGACGAACTACTGCAACGGTGCATACTCAGGGAGAACACTTATACCTTGACATTTTGTTAGGGGATCATCTTATAATGCTACCGCCGTACTAAGCAAAATAAGATGCATAAAAGGTAAACATCACATGCAATCAAAATATGTGACATGATATGGCCATCATCATCTTGTGCCTTTGATCTCCATCTCCAAAGCACCGTCATGATCTCCATCGTCACCAGCTTGACACCTTGATCTCCATCGTAGCGTTGTGGTCGTCTCGCCAACTATGGCTTCTACAACTATCGCTAACGCATAGTGATAAAGTAAAGCAATTACATGGCGTTCGCATTTGATACAATAAAGAGACAACCATAGGGCTCCTGTCAGTTGCTAGTGACTTTTACAAAACATGATCATCTCATACAACAACGTATATCACATCATGTCTTGACCATATCACATCACAATATGCCCTGCAAAAACAAGTTAGACGCCCTCTACTTTGTTGTTGCAAGTTTTACGTGGCTGCTACAGGCTTCTAGCAAGAACCGTTCTTACCTACGCATCAAAACCACAACTGTGATTTATCAAGTTTGTTATTTTAACCTTCAACAAGGACCGGCCGCAGTCAAATTCGATTCAACTGAAGTTGGAGAAACAGACACCCGCCAGCCACCTTTATGCAAAACTAGTTGCATGTCTGTCGGTGGAACCGGTCTCATGAACGTGGTCATGTAAGGTTGGTCCAGGCCGCTTCATCCAACAATACCGCTGAATCAAAATAAGACATTGGTGGTAAGCAGTATGACGATCACCGCCCACAACTCTTTGTGTTCTACTCGTGCATGTCATCTGCACATAGACCTGGCTCGGATGCCACTGTTGGGAAACGTAGCATGCAATTTCAAAACAAATCCTACGCTCACGCAAGATCTATCTAGGAGATGCATAGCAACGAGAGGAGGAGAGTGTGTCCACGTACCCTCATAGACCGAAAGCGGAAGCGTTTGACAACACGGTTTATGTAGTCGAACTTCTTCTTGTTTCGACCGATCAAGCACCGAACGTACGGCACCTTCGAGTTCTGCACACGTTCAGCTCGATGACGTCCCTCAAACTCTTGATCCAGCAAAGTGTCGAGGGAGAGTTCCGTCAGCACGACGGTGTGGTGACAGTGATGATGAAGTGATCCACGTAGGGCTTCGCCTAAGCACTACGAAGATAGGACCGGAGGCGTAAACTGTGGAGGGGGCACCGCACACGGCTAACAATTGTTGGTGTGTCTTCTAGGCGCCCCCTCCCCGCATATATATAGGTGGGAGGGGGAGGGGAGCTGCCATAGGGCGCCCCAAGTAGGAGGAATCCTACTTGCAGCCCTAGTCCAATTCCCCCCCCCCTTACCATATTCACCGGAGGGGGAAGGGAAGAGGAGGGAGGAGGGAAGGAAGGGGGAGGCGGAATCCCTCCCCTTCCTTCTCTCTTCCCCTCTTTCCCTTTCCCTCCGGTACGGCCCATATGGGGGGCGCAGCAGCCCCTGCTGGCTGTTGCGTTTCCCCACTTGGCCCATATCTTTGCCGGGGGTGCCCGGAACCCCTTCCGGTGACCCGATATGTACCCGGTACCCTCCAGAACACTTCCGGTGTGATGCGGAGCATCCCTCGTCCATTCGCATGGACACGCCATCACCATCGCAAGCACCGAGAGGACCGGTGACAAGAGCACGTGCATGCAACATCGACAACGAGGTCACTTCTTTCCTCTTCGAGTCTCGTTTGGAATCGCATATGAATCGGGTCCTACCTCAAACAGAGATGTTATGCATTCTTAGGTACTTGGGAGATCGTCACGAGGAACACGGAGGGAAACACCAAGTTCACCCGGAGACACAAGCACCTACGGTCGAGGAGAAGGAGGAGGAAGCGAGAAGAGAGAAGGAGGAGTGGCTCTGGACACTCCGGGTGCCCGGGCACGTTGGACCCGGAGGCCCGGCCCCTCCCTGGCGCAGCTCCAGCCGGCCCCGGGTGCCCGGCCTGCAGCCCTGGGTGCCCGGCCTCTCTTGGCCCAGCGCGGCCTAGGCCACCCCCCGGGTGCCCGGCCTTGAGGCCCCGGGTGCCAGGCCAGCCACCAGGCCACAGGCCGCCGGCCCGGGTGCCCGCACCTTTGGCCCCGGGTGCCCGGCCTCTCCCCCCTGGGCGCCAGCACCCCCCCCCCCCCCCGCCCCCGGGTGCCCGGGCTGTCAACCCCCGGGTGCCCGGCCCCCCTTCAGCCACCCCTCGGGTGGTGGCCCTGACCGGTCCGGGTGCCCGGCCGGTTTTACCTCGGGTGCCCGGACCCTTCCGTGGATGCCTGCGTGCATTAGGGTCATTTTTGACCTTTGTATCCCTCTCCCCCTCTATTTTGTCCGTAGGCTATATAAACTCTTTCCCTAGCTCATTAGAAAGATAGCAAAGTATATGACATGATTTAGTGAGCTTTGCTCCTTGTATCTCCTCTTGAGAGAGAGAGACCACTCCATTGGAGTTCAAGACCTCCTATGGAGAAGATCCCCTAGTGGATTCAAGCCCCCCATCTAGGGAAAGATCCCCATCATAGGATCATCAAGACCTCTCTCCTCATAGGATTGGGATGAACTAGTACCTTGTATCTTTCCTTTGTTGTTCTTGGATCATTGTGAACTCTTGTATGTTCTTGGATCTAGCATATGTGTGATTGGATCTAGTCAATTTGAGTGTTTTCCCTCTCTTGTGTTCTTCGTGTTCTTGGGGATTTCCCCTCCAATTAGTGAAAGATCTTCACCTAGAGTTCCACCCTACAACACGGTGTCTGAATACTATCGTCCTATATATCAATCTTTAGCTCTCGACCTTTTCGAGACTTCTCGTCATGTCTGTGATCTCATCTGGGACTCCGAACAACATTCGGTCACCAAATCACATAACTCATATAATACAAAATCATCATCGAACGTTAAGCGTCAGACCCTACGGGTTCGAGAACTATGTAGACATGACCGAGACACCTCTCCAGTCAATAACCAATAGCGGAACGTGGATGCTCATATTGGCTCCTACATATTCAACGAAGATCTTTATCGGTCAAACCATAATGACAACATACGTTATTCCCTTTGTCTTCGGTACGTTGATTGCCCGAGATTCGATCGTGAGTATCCACATACCTAGTTCAATCTCGTTACCGGCAAGTCTCTTTACTCATTCCGTAATACATCATCCTGCAACTAACTCATTAGTCACTTTGCTTGCAAGGCTTCTTATGATGTGTATTACCGAGAGGGCCCAGAGATACCTCTCCGATAGTCGGAGTGACAAATCCTAATCTCGATCTATGCCAACCCAACAAACACCTTTGGAGATACCTATAGAGCATCTTTATGATCACCCAGTTATGTTGTGATGTTTGATAGCACACAAGGCATTCCTCCGGTATTCGGGAGTTGCATAATCTCATAGTCGAAGGAATATGTATTTGACATGAAGAAAGCAATAGCAATAAAACTGAATGATCAATATGCTAAGATAACGGATGGGCCTTGTCCATCACATCATTATCCTAATGATGTGATCCCGTTCATCAAATGACAACACATGTCTATGGTTAGGAAACTTAACCATCTTTGATTAATGAGCCAGTCTAGTAGAGGCTTACTAGGGACACGGTGTTTTGTCTATGTATCTACACATGTATCAAGTTTCTGGTTAATACAATTCTAGCATGAATAAAAAACATTTATCATGATATAAGGAAATATAAAATAACAACATTATTATCGCCTCTAGGGCATATTTTCTTCAGTATTCACGTTGATCCAACGTGTCTCCCATTATATAATTGAATGGGGTTTTCTCAGGATTATTAAAGTAGTGCATAATATCTTTCACATAATGAGCATCGAGGGTTTTAAGAGGTTCCCCATCTCCATGAGTAGCAAGTACACCTAATTTTTTTCGTATTTCGTGTTCCATATCCATAACTAAATATATAAAACAACTTAGAACAGCAAATAAAATCTACTTAGTGATAAAGCAAACAAGCACACACGAGAATATTCACCCCACGCTATTGCTCCCCGGCAACGGCGCCAGAAAAAGGTCTTGATAACCCACAAGTATAGGGGATCAATTGTAGCCTTTCTCGGTAAGTAATAGTGTCGAGCCCAACGAGGAGCTAAAGGTAGAACAAATATTCCCTCAAGTTCTATTGACCACCAATACAACTCTACACACGCTTTCGCTTTACCTAGAACAAGTATAAAACTAGAAGTACTTTGTAGGTGTTTTAGGATAGGTTTGCAAGATAATAAAGAGTACGTAAATAAAAACTAGGGGCTATTTAGATAAATAAACAACTAAGTTAGTTTTAGTAGAGAGCTTTTTGTCACAAGAAAATTATTTGTCCCTAGGCAATCGATAACTAGACCGGTAATCATTATTGCAACTTTATATGGGGGAGAGGCATCAGCTAACATAATTTATCTCCTTGGATCATATGCACTTATGATTGGAACTCTAGCAAACATCCGTAACTACTAAAGATCATTAAGGTAAAACCTAACCATAGCATTAAAGTATCAAGTCCTCTTTACTCCCATACGCAAACAACCTACTTACTCGGGTCTGTGCTTCTGTCACTCATGCCACCCATCATAAGCAAATCATGAACATATTGCAAACCCTACAGCGGGGATCCCTCACGCTTGTGCAACACGGAGAGAACCATAGGACAGCACCAATAATAAAACATGCAACTCGAACCAATCACGGTCATCAATCAACCCATAGGACAAAACGGATCTACTCAAACATCATAGGATAGCCATACATCATTGGGAAATAATATATAGCGTTGAGCACCATGTTTAAGTAGAGATTACAGCGAGGAGAAGAGGTGTTACACCGCTGCATATAGGGGGAGAGAGTTGGTGATGACAGCGACGAAGTTGTTGGTGTAGATCGACGTCACGATGATGGCCCCGGCGGCGTTCCGGTGCCACCAGGGGAGAGAGCCCCCCTCCTTATTCTTCTTCCTTGACCTTCCCCCTAGATGGGAGAAGCGTTTCCCCTCTAGTCCATGGCCTCCATGGCGGCGGAGGGGCGGGAGCCCCTCCGAGATTGGATCTCTCTCTGTTTCCTTCTGTTTCTGCGCTCCCAGATTCTGGCCTTTCACCGTTTCTTAAATTCCCGGAGATCCGTAACTCCGATTGGGCTGAAATACTAACACGATTTTTATCCGGATATTAGCTTTCTTGCGGCGAAAGAAGGGCACCAACCGCCTTACAGGGTGGCCACAAGGGTCCAGGGCGCACCCTACCCCTGGGGCGCGCCCCTGCCTTGTGGCCCCCTCGGGCATCATCTCACGGTGATTCCAATTCCCAAAATTCACATATATTCCAAATAAAATCTCTATAAGTTTTTATCGCGTTCGGACTCCGTTTGGTATGGATTTTATGTGAAACAAAAAACATGCAAACAAACAAGAACTGGCACTCGGCACTGGATTAATATGCTAGTACAAGAAAATAGTATAAAAAGTTGCCAAAGGTATATGAAAGTTGTAGAATATTGGCATGGAACAATCAAAAATTATAGATACGACGGAGACGTATCACTCCCACTCACTTCTTTCGAGAGAAACTCCTTCTCTAGAAAGGTTCCATTCTTGGCAACAAAGATCTTGCCTTCAGATCTGTGGTAGAAGGTGTACCCAATTGTTTCTTAGGGTATCCTATGAAGACGCACTTCTACTATTTGGGTTCGAGCTTATCAAGCTGAATCCTTTTGACATGAGTGTCGCAACCCCAAACTTTAAGAAACGACAGCTTAGGTTTCTTGCCAAACCATAGTTCATTCGGTGTCGTCTCAACGGATTTAGACGGTGCCCTATTTAACGTGAATGCGGCTGTCTCTAATGCATAAACCCAAAATGATAGTGGTAGATCGGTAAGAGACATCATAGATCGCACCATATCTAATAAAGTACGGTTACGACGTTCGGACACACCATTACGCCGTGGTGTTCCAGGTGGCGTGAGTTGTGAAACAATTCCACATTGTTTTAAATGAAGGCCAAACTCGTAACTCAAATATTCGCCTCTGCGATCAGATCATAGAAACTTTATTTTCTTGTTACTCTGAAATTCTTTAAACTTTTCAAATGTTTCAGACGTGTTTCGTCAAGTAGATATACCCATACCTACTTAAATTATCTGTGAAGGTCAGAAAATAACGATACCTGCCGGATGCCTCAACACTCATCGGACCGCATACATTGGTATGTATTATTTTCAATAAGTCATTAGCTCGCTCCATTGTTCCGGAGAACAGAGTTTTAGTCAACTTGCCCATGAGGCATGGTTTGCAAGCATCAAAGGATTCATAATCAAGTGATTCCAAAAGTCCATCAGCATGGAGTTTCTTCATGCGCTTTACACCAATATGACCTAAACGGCAGTGCCACAAGTATGTTGCACTATCATTATCAACTTTGTATCTTTTGGCGTCAATATTATGAATATGTGTATCACTATGATCGAGATTCAATAAACCATTTACATTGGGTGTATGACCATAGAAGGTTTTATTCATGTAAACAGAACAACAATTATTCTCTGACTTAAATGAACAACCGTATTGCAATAAACATGATCTAATCATATTCATGCACAACGCGAACACCAAATAACATTTATTTAGGTTCAACACTAATCCCGAACGTAGAGGGAGTGTGCGATGGTGATCGTATCAACCTTGGAATCACTTCCAACACACATCATCACCTCGTCCTTAACTAGTCTCTGTTTATTCTGCAATTCCTGTTCTGAATTACTAATCTTAGCATGTATATCAAATACCCAGGGGTGGCTATGAACACTAGTAAAGTACACATCAATAACATGTATATCAAATATACCTTTGTTTACTTCGCCATCCTTCTTATCCGCCAAGTATTTGGGGCAGCTCCGCTTCCAGTGACCATTCCCTTTGCAGTAGAAGCACTTAGTTTCAGGCTTAGGTCCAGCTTTGGACTTCTTCACGGGAGTGGCATCTTGCTTGCCATTCTTCTTGAAGTTCCTTTTCTTTCCCTCACCCTTTTTCTTGAAACTAGTGGTCTTGTTAACCATCAACACTTGATGCTCTTTCTTGATTTCTACCTTCGCCGATTTCAGCATCACGAAGAGCTTGGGAATCGTTTTCGTCATCCCTTGCATATTATAGTTCATCACGAAGTTCTAGTAGCTTGGTAATAGTGACTAGAGAACTCTGTCAATCACTATCTTATCTGGAAGATTAACTCCCACTTGATTCAGGTGATTGTAGTACTCAGACATTCTGAGCACATGCTCACTAGCTGAGCTATTCTCCTCCATCTTGTAGGCAAAGTACTTTTCAGAGGTCTCTTACCTCTCGACACGGGTATGAGTCTGAAATGCCAATTTCAGCTCTTGGAACATCTCATATGCTCTGTGGCGTTCAAAACATTTTTGAAGTCCTGGTTCTAAGCCGCAAAGCATGGCACACTAAACTATCAAGTAGTCATCATATCGAGCTTGCCAAACGTTCATAACGTGTGTATCTGCTCCTGCAACAGGTCTGTCACCTAGCGGTGCATCAAGGACATAATTCTTCTATGCAGCAATGAGGATAATCCTCAGATCACGGACCCAGTCCACATCATTGCTACTATCATCTTTCAACTTAGTTCTCTCTAGGAACATATCAAAAAATAGGGGAGCTATATCGCGAGCTATTTTGATCTACAACATAGACATGCAAAAACTATTAAGACTAAGTTTATGATAAATTTAAGTTCAATTAATCAAATTACTAATGTACTCCCACTTAAATAAACATCCCTTAAATTATTTAAGTGATACATGATCCTAGTCAACTAACCCATGTCCGATCATCACGTGAGATGGGTTAGTCATCAATGATGAATATCTCTATTTGATCATATCTACTATATGACTCATGTCCGACCTTTCGGTCTCCAGTGTTCTGAGACCATGTCCGATACTCGGAGTGACAAATCCTAATCTCGATCTATGCCAACTCAACAAACACCTTCGGAGATACCTGTAGAGCATCTTTATGATCACCCAGTTATGTTGTGACGTCTGATAGCACACAAGGTATTCCTCTGGTATTCGGGAGTTGCATAATCTCATAGTCGAAGGAATATGTATTTGACATTAATAAAGCAATAGCAATAAACTGAATGATCAATATGCTAAGTTAACGGATGGGTCTTGTCCATCACATCATTCTCCTAATGATGTGATCCCGTTATCAAAGGACAACACATGTCTATGGTTAGGAAACCTTAACCATCTTTGATCAACGAGCTAGTCTAGTAGAGGCTTACTAGGGACACGGTATTTGTGTATGTATTCACACATGTATTTAAGTTTCTGGTTAATACAATTCTAGCATGAATAATAAACCATTATCATGATTAGGAAATATAATAATAACCATTTTATTATTGCCTCTAGGGCATATTTCCATCACTCACTAATTGTGTCATGATGGCCTTACATAGGGAACCGGCATGAGTACAAGCAATGCACACTTCACCTTCAAAGATTCGCCTATTGGAGGGACAAAGACCATGGGAATCTGCAGACTAAGGCATAACCTAGTGGTGGGAAGGGGTTGATGCCTTCGCACCCACTCAGGTTGAAGGCATGGTACTTGCAGTTTGGGTCTGTTGCACCAAATATACTATAGGGGGTTCCCTTACAGTCTTTCTGTCAAAAAAAACACCATGGGAATCTTTTTCCATGATCCTCTATCAAATGTTGCCTCCATTGTCCAACTGCTTAAGTTCCTTCTCGGGCAGCTCCCGTTAAGTGTAATGGGGCCAGACAACTCTCGCGTAACCCCTCCGACAGGACGGTTGCGCGACACTTGGGGGCTATTGATGAGGGTTTGGCACACTGATGGGTCAGCCCAGGCATGAGTCGTCCTATCCTCGACCAAGTGTCGATCCTAACTCTCGGGCCAAGCTACAACTCAAGGAAGGCACCAAATTGCAAGACACGTAATGGGATGGATAGCACCACATGACATGGTCCAGTAGGGCCCAAGGGGCATGGGCCCACCGATGTACTAAGGCTACTGACCCGAGCCATGTAACCCTAGCTTGACCAAGTATATAAGGAAAGTTGGGGATCTTCTCGGGGAAATCCAACACATTCTAGACCATCCTAGAGCTAGGTTTTCACCTACCACCATCTTCCTCCTCTCTGCTGCCAGGCAGAGAGCTTGTAACCCAAGAAACAACTATCTCTGGCGATCCTCCTGATTGCCAACGAGCACTCAAGGAATACAACCACCAGAGGTAGGAGTAGGGTCTTAATTACCTCCACCTGAAGGCCTCGAAGCTGGAAAACACTTCGTCGCTCGCACACCCCCCCCCCCCTTAACAAATACATCGTCGCTCATGGCACCACGAGTTATGAAACATCGACATGTGGAGAATGTTAGGGTCGGGCGATAGTTATAGCCGTCCGGAATCTTGTTTTGGGAGATGTGATGGTCGCTGAAATTGAATAATTGATCTTGCATGCATAGGTTGTGCCACTGTCGAGCGATGCCGATGTCCCACCCTATCAAAGGTGGGCCACACAGCGCAAGCTATGGTCAAACACATCTCCCCTTCATTGTAGTTCAGATTACAAGTGGTAGGTCCCATAGAAGAGAAAATGGGTCAAAGGAGACAAAAACGAGGCCTGGCAAGATAAAGATGGCGCCCAGGGAAATGCAGCTAATTTCTTCCTATTTGATAGTAGCACATACCAAATTCGTGAAGTTTCAGTGGCAGTCATCGAATATCGGAATGGTTATTGCATGGGCCGAATTTTCCCTACTTTTTATGTTGGGTTCCTTCTTTGAAAATCATGAGTAGTTGGTAGACATGATTATCATTCTTAGTTTCATATTCATTTTGATAATAGGTAACATTAAGAATTGTATGATTCTGATGCTCTCAACTCTGAGTTTTTATACTTAGTAATCACTTGGACTTCACTGATGTCTAAAAAATAAAAATTGCGTTGTCAAAACTTATGAAAGACTTGTGAGATACCGTGTTACCATATTACATTATGTTCACTTTGATCTTGTTGGTTCTTTAAATCATTGTATTATCAATTTCTATTTAATTGAGATCTTATCATCAGAGGAGCTTAGTAATTAACTATCGATATTCACCTGGTCGCTCTCATGGGATAGTTATAACTTAATCATGTGAGTACATTTCTATATGTAAGCGAAGCTCAAAAAATTAAAAACAACAAAGAAAAGTGGAGAAAAGTGGAAATTAAAACTTAAGTATTTTCTCCATATATTTAGAAAAATCAAGGAAAGCATAATTAGGAACAAAAACTAGAAAAGCAAGAAAATACGGGAAATATTATTTTTAAATATAAACAAGAAAAATAAAAATTATTCTAGAAAAATAAATACAACCGAGAAAACTTGAATAATATACTCACTAAAAGCAGAAAATGGTCTGATTTGCTTAGGCACCAAGAATGCTATGTTTTGCCTTGATATGGATGATTGGATGCATCTACATCTAAAACCAATAGTTTGATTGTGGATGCACAAAAATATCAGAAAATGTAGATAAAAAAACATTTGCCGAGTATGGTGTTACATTTATAATTCTTTTAGGAATGACAATAAATTATTTATGAGCTTTCTCAAAGTCGCTCATTTTCTGTATATCTTCTGAATATTTACTGTTTGTTACTGATTCTCATGTTTTGTACTGATTTTCTAGACTATTTCAGATACGTTCCAAATTCCTTTTTTTTCTTTATACTCTCTGTTTTAGCTTATTATATTTTTTTGACTATGTATCTCATTATAGTTTTGATATTTTTGTATTGTAACTTTCCTTTTTTTTTGTAGCTTACAATGATTGCTTCTTTTTATCGTCTTTATTTGCGTACTAATATACTAAATGGGCAAAGTATGTACGATTCTGATGGTTAAGGGTGAAAATTGAAAATTGAATGGTCTCCGAGTTTGGACAAATTATACAAATGTAACATTCCCGGTTATTGTGGCGTTATATGTGCACTGCTTTGGGCTATATGGAACTGCAGAAATGATATGATCTTTAATAGGAAAAACTTACAAACTTCTTGCAGGTTATCTACAGAGCTACAGCTTGGACCCGTACGTGATCGTTACTCACTTATATTGACTCGAGGGAGCTTTTGATTATTGGGTGCAACCGATGGAAGACGTTAGCACGGGCTATCTACAACCAATTTGGATGGCGGTCCAATAATAGGATAAGTATTTAGTCATATTGTCCTGTTTTTTGCCGTTTGTGGCTTCATTTACCTTCATTTATTTTTGTGCTTCGTTTGCGAGCTGTGCTGAACCGCGAACTTTGTTTTGCTTGGTTTTTAATAAGATGGCCGCATGCATCGTTCTGATGCAGAGGCCAAGGGTTATCCTCGTTTTTAAAAAGAAAAATAGCTGGGCGCAAAATTAAACCTCCATACGTCAAATGGCTTAGATTATTAAAAACTATCCATTGGTTGGATGATTAGGAGGTTTAAATAATCCCGGAGGTTTAAATCGGGGTCGCCTATAGCACTGACAAAATTATACAGAACTAACAATTGGTTGGATTGTTTAACTTTTTTGTACCCAAATTCTCTAGGGAAAACCAGATTCTGATTTGATGCCACGTATGTCTCATTAAGAGCGGATAATTCTTTCAGCAGAATGCGACGTTCTCGTCCATGACGAGATGCCTACCGTGATCTTGTGAATCTTGATGGTGTGTATCCGTGCGCGCGCGTTTGTGTGTGTGAGTCGGTATATACAGTTCAATATGAAGGTCTGAATCTCGCCTGTACATACTAACCTTCCTCTGTCAGACCACTAACTTATTCCTTTTCCTTCACTCGATGGATTACAAATTGGATAGGAAGTTTCCATCGTGCATAATGATAGTGATGCAAATGCTGATCCATTTATTTATCCAACATCGGAGAAAATGCATGGAATCCTGCACATCATTTAGCCCACTTATTCCATACAAATCAGATATGAGTAACTTTTATGTGCCTGCGTGGACAGATGGAGACTTGTGTGCAACAGAGACAGCTGAGCCCCATATAGGTTAGCCTTTCTGAGTGTGAGCTATAGGCCATTAGCCCTTGATGACACATGTAGTGCTCCTGCACAATCAATTTCCCTGGTGTGCGGTTTGGCGAAAAGCCTGTGCAGTACAATCAGGACAATTGGGCAAACAATATTCTGATCTGCCGCGCGTACTTGTCAAAAGAAAATCGATTTCTTAATAGAAGTACTATCATAGTCTTATGGAGCTATAGGTGGTCCATGTATATATTTAGATCATTTCTAGGTTAGCGGTTAACCAAACTGAGAGCTATAGCCTATGTGCATAGGCAGGATTAAATTTGTACTTCCGGAGAATCACATGCCATGGAAGATTAATTTTGTACTGTACTTTGCATGGATCTTTAGGTTTAACCCCACTGAGCTCCCATACTATATTGTACTAGACTCCTCCCAGTGTAGTGTGTGCTTATTTTCCCTTTCTTTTTTGATTGCACTACGTATAGGTGCATGGCCTAGACCTTGCACTCCTCTTAGACAGGTAAATGACGAATCTGTGCAATGCAGCAGAGACAGAATTGAGCATGGTGATCAGTTTGGCACTACGAGAACTTCCAAAAGTGGTAAGCAAATGAGAAAGTTGTTAATTGATTAGCCAAGGGATTGGACCTTCGTACTGAGATAATGCAGATAAAAGCAGGAGAACCCGCTTGTGTTTTTCAGGCTATAAACTAATCAAATCAGGTAGCGATGAGATCCAACTACCGGTACACCCTCCGAGGAATCACAGACGAGAATAGTGGGAGGTACAGGTCGACATTGCCACCTGAGCTGCGATCGTCTACTGATTATGTGGAAACCAGAGAGAAGCTTTTGGATGGAGTGAAATATTTTTGATAAAAATATTGAACAAATGCATGACAACCCACACTTGTCATCGTTTGATAACGATATCCTAAATAATTCTTGCCGTCTTGGTATAGAAATAATGTTTATTCGGAGACACGTTGCTGACGAATTGTCAAACCGGGAGCCCATAGAGGCGGTCCCTGTCAACATTTTATTTATTTGTAAAGAAAAGTTAAACAATCTCTAGCCCTTTGGCTATGGCCAAAGCTTGGTTTGTCGACCCCAACCTCCAAAAGCATCTAACTGACACCTCCCACCTCTCAAGATCGTTGAGGCCACCGTATCCAACCATGCCAATAATATAGCAATTCGGAAAATCCTATTCGACGCATAGGGCATGGAATAGCAACCACGACACACACACACCCCTCGTGTGCTAGTCGACCCAACCCAGTACGGGTGTTTTCCTGGTTTTCATTCATTGTTTGCTGGTTTATTTGGTTTTCTTTCGGGTTTTTTCATGTTTGTCTGTTTCATGGTTTGGCATGGTTTCCCCTGGTTTTACATTTTTAGTTGTTTCCTTTTTTTCTCCTATATTTTTTTACCTTTTCCTTTTGGGTTATCTAATTTTTCTACTTTTCCTTCCAAGTATTGTTCCTTCCTCTTTTTTATTTTAAATTCGTCAATGTTTTTTATAAATCCATGAATATTTCTCATAGTTCAATTAAGAAAACACAAACATGTTTCAAAATTCACCAAACCATTTACAATATTTTTTGAGTTTTTTAAACATTGTGACCTTTTTCTATAATAAGATTAAATGATTTTAAAAGTGCTCAAACATTTATTAAAATTCATGAAATATAAGATAATTTGTAATACTTTTTATAAAATTCATGAACTCTTCTTAAAAACTGTTTCTTGAAGAAAATTTAATTTTTTTAAGTACGGGGTGAACTTCTTTCTTAATACAGGATAAATGATTGTTAAGAAAGCGATGATCATTTTCAATATATGTTTACATTTCATTTTCCAAAATATAATTATTTTCCCTTTTAAAAAATATTTTTTTATATATTTGTGAAGTAAAAAATTATATGCAAACTAAATAAAACGAACACAAAATCTTACATGGGTGGGCAAGGCACTACCAACCAACAAAAAACGGATAGAGGGAAAATCAGCCCAGACCGAGTAATGGGCTGGATAAATGGCGAGTGCGGAATAACCAAAATCACTAGTTAAGGCACCCTTTGCAAAGGTCACACTCTCTCCTCTGATGGTGACAAGCCACTCACATGCAATGCTCCACTTGTCGTTACCTGAGAGTTTTGATGAATTTTCTTCCAACACAGGAGGAACGGAAAGGGCTTTATTTGTGCTTTTTTTCATATCTGTTTATTAAAATGAAATATCTCGTGAAGTCTGCATCCAAATTACAAACTATTTTCACTGTTGGATTTCTGATGTCGAGATCTTCAAAACAAGATCTCATGTTGATAGATTTCGACAAACTTTTTTCACATGGAATTTGTGCTTCTAAAGTGAATTTAATTTGTGTTTTTGAACTGCACTTGCTCCATGCTTCTAAGTAAACTAACTTCTGCTCCTGCAGGGTGAAGCACCCGTGCCTCCCATAGGAGCGCAACTTTGATGAACAAGCATGTGCGTTCATGGGGCGCAAAAGCACACTTATACTTTCGCGTGTGTGCTTCACGCAGAAACACAACACACCCGTGCTCATGACAGACGAAAACAAAAAGAACAAAAAGTAGAAGAACCGAAAACCCCCTGAGAAAACCCAAAAAACCGTTTTGACAGGAGGAGCATCTCGTGCGCGACACGTGCCAGCGCTGGAGCACTCCCTACAAAATGTTCCCTCACGCGAGGCACACATTTAACTGGAGCTCCTAACTGCCACAAAAAGCGATAGATTGTCGCGGAAACACATAGGTGGCCATCTGATTGGCCGGCCCACTGGCACATGAGCAAAGCGAGCAGGCACATGTAATGATCAAGCACTGTGGCGCATCAGATGAAAATGCGATGGTGGAATAAAGGAATTAGACCAGAGGTATTGTAGCAACTAGCCAACAATACTGTGGTGAACATTTCTAAAAAAGGACTCAGAACAATTTTTTTTAAACATGAACATTTCAAAAAAATATTTTCTAAAAAACAAAAATTATATTCGAAATTCTAAAATATTTAAAACTTAAAACCCCTTTTGAATTTTCCTAACTTTTTATGACAAACGTAACAATTCCTGAAAATCTAAACATTTTTTTGAAAAATGTGAACATTTTCTAAATTTTCAAATTTTTTTATGGAACACAATTATTTTTTTCAAGATTTTTAAAAAATATATGAACATTTCCAAAAACATGATTTTTTATTTTCAAACAATATTTGAAATTCCTGATCATTTTTTGAAAACACAAATGTTTTAGTAGATAATTTTGAAAACAAGATTTTTTTTTGACATTTCTGCACATTAAAAAAATAATTGAACTTGAAAAAGGAAAAAAATCAAAGAAACATAGAGTAAAAACAAGACATGGAAATGCAAAAACGGTTCAACCTTTTGGAAGGTTTCCAAAACCGATAAAACTGGCTTGAACTTTCTAGATGGTTTCCAAAACCGAAACCAGAATCACGTCGGCCTATCATTTAAAATGGGACGACCCACATGCTTCGCTGGCACGCTTCCCTCATGCAAATCTGCAACAGTTTACAACGCACGGCACATAGGAAAGGCCAGCATTGGGCATCGGTGTGCCAGCCGAAAGTTTCGGCCGGTGTGCCCCTAGCCGCCCGATCTGGCCGTGCGAGACCGTCTGATCGTAGCTCATCTTCTACCTTTTTCTTACCTTATCCTCGCCTCCAGCACACACAGAGAGGAGCGAGCCAGTCAGGGCCGCCATGGATGCGCGACCACGAAGCACCGCCGGCTCGCACCGACCGCCGTGCTGTTGCAACCGCATGCCTCGCCATCGCCGCTCGCCGGTTGGAGCAACGGTGCCCCATGGCCCGCCCCCTCTTATGCAGCAAAAAAATGGATCCCAGCAAAAAAGAAAAATCGAACCCCGCCGGTCCCGACCACCCCCAACGTCGATGACCTCGCCGGCTAGCCGCCGCTCACCATCCTCGTTCATGAAAAGCTGTAGTTCTAGAAACACACCCATGGTTGTAGCAAAAAAATCACGCCGGTGGAAGCTTTCATGGTTGCCTCTTTGTAGCAAATATGAGTGCAGGTTGTAGCTTTCCTGTTGCCGGTTGAAGCAAAAAATGCAGCTCCGCTGGACTGCGGTTCCAGCTCTTGTGGCCATGGTTGCAGCTCCCCTTGCCTGGTTGTAGCACGCCATGCCAGCGGCCGAGTCGTCTGCCGTCACCGATGCAACAAAAATGATCGCCGGTAGTAGCAAAACCAACAACGGTTGTAACAAAAATCGTCGTCCGTCATCTCGCCATGACTGTTTGTAGCAAAAAGAGATGCAGGTTGTAGCACCGATGCTCGTCGGTTGTAGCAAAAAATCCCCATGGTCGTAACCTCGACATCCGCTAGTTCCAGCAATTTTGCGCCGAGAGGTTGTAGCACCTAGGCTCGTCGGTTGTAGCAAAAAATCACCATGGTTGTACCCTCGACGACCGCCGGCTCCAGCAAAATTGCGCTGAGGGGTGTAGTCCCATCATGGACGATTGCAACTCCGACGTGGCCGGGTCCGGTGAGGTAGGCAGAGCTCCGGTGGTGCGGATCCAAAGCGGATCTGACCGAGGGCGGCCGGATCGGCTGATTCCCGTGGCAACAGCGCCCTGGGAGGTCTCCGGGCGGCGACGGTTGACCATGGCAGCGGGGCCTGAGAAGGAGGCAGAGAAAGGAGAGGCAGAGACGAGCGACCAGAGAAGAGAAAAAGGAGGAAGAAGACGCATGTGGGCGGGCCCCCATCCTACGTGTCGCTGGCCGAGTCGCTGGATGCGTTCACGCGTGGACGCGACCGGCCAAAAGTTCGGCCGGCGCTCCGTCGTGAAACATTTTCCCATAGGAAAACGTGTAATCTCTATTGGATGCTCACTGTGTCAATTAGACTTTTTTCCTGAGGATTCACTTTGTCTTTTTTTGTTGAGGCAATTCACTTTGTCAATTAGTCAGCGCTTAAACAGGCGTCGTCCAAGCGACTGAGATATGGGCCGGCCCATTTATCCGGTACACACCGTCTACCAAATCCCGGTTCACGTTTGGTTTTTAATTTGTTTTGGGAACCTTCTAGAAATTTCATAACCAGCTCATGGCGCGTTTTTCTATTATTTATTTCCGGTTTTCTTTTTTTCATATTTCTTTATTTTTTTTAAATGTCAAGAAGTTTTCAGAATTTGTTTCAAATGCATACAATGTCTTGGACTTTAAAAAAAAACTTGTTTTCAGATATTTTTCGAATTTCAGAAAATGTACACGTTTTTCAAATTTGTTTACAAAATCAATAAAATATTCAGGGAATACAAAAAGTTTCACGTATTCTAAAAATGCTCCCGTTTCATATAGTTGTTCAAAAGTTTAAAAAATGTTCGCCAACTTCAAAAAATTGTTCATCTTTCCAAAAAACGAAATTTCCAAAAAAAAATATACATTTTTTCAAATGAATTAGTATATGGAAAAATGTTCTTGTTTTTCCAAAAAGTGTTCAGAAATTTTGAAAAATTATGCAGGTTTTCAAAAAATATCCACATTGGCAATAAAGTTTGGAATTTGACAAAAATTTAATAAACAGTGCCATAGTGCGCGTCGCTATAGTCGCTGCCCGTGCATGTTGCGCTACAGTATGTTGCTCGCTACTGTTTACTCTGCATGGGCCGGGCCAATCTATGGCTCCCCTGGGCGGCACATAGCTGATTGATGCAATACGCGATATATAGGTGCTCCCAGGGAAACGCCCATTTCTAGTTGCACGCAGAATAGGAGGTCTCATGTAATTGTCAAATCCAATTTCATGTACTTTTTGCACACTCGTGGACTTTTGTTTCAAATTTGTGAACTTTTTCAAAACTCGTGATTTTTCTTCGAATCCTTGAACTTTTTTCAAAAGCATGAATTTATTCAAAACCAGATTCTGTTTTTAAATTTACATTTTTTTCCAAACTCATGATTTTTTCGAAATTCGTGAACTTTTAAAAAACCATAGTTTTATTAAATTATGACTTTTTCAAATATGTGAATTTGTTTTACAAACTCATGAACTTAAAAATGTGACATTTATTTTTCTAAGAACAGTTATATCCACTGTAGAGAAATAGGAGAAAAAATAGATTTGCGAGCGAGTGGGAGCGTGCGAGATTTACTAGGCAATGTCCATGCTGGCGACACCCTGGGCGCTGGTTCATCAATTGGCACTTGAGGCACTGAAGAGGAGGAAATATCGTATGTGGCACCTTATGCGCCAATAGGATCAACCGACGCTCATGTGCCGCCTTGTGTGGGCCGACCCACTAACGCAAGCGGGTGTCCATCTCGGGTCGCTAGGGTTAACTTTTTCTGAGTTGTCAATTGACTTGACCTTTCACCTGACCTGTTGACCTAACATTGACTGTTGACCTTTTGAAAAAAGTTTACACACTAGAGAAAAGTTCATATATTTCAAAAAGTTCCTGAATTTGAAAAGAGTTCATGGTTCAAAAGAAAGTTCATGAATTTCAGAAAGAAAAGGTTAACAAAATTTTAAAAAGTTCATGAATTTGAGGGGAAAAGTTCAAAAAAATCTGAAAAAAATCTTGAATTTGAAAGAAGATCACGAATTTAAGGAAGAACGTTTACAAATTGAAAAAATCGCAACTTGAGGAAAAGCGTTTAAAATTTGAAAACAAATGTTTGTAAATTAGAAAAAAAATGTTGATGAATTTACAAATTGAAAATAATCTAGAATTTCAAAAAATTTATGAATTTAAAAAATGAATAAAACCGAACAAAACCTGTCCGAAAAACCCAAAACCAAAGAAAGAAAAAAAAACCTTCCAAAAGCTTTCCAAATCAGCCAAAAAAACTTTTTGAAAGCTTCAGAAAATCTCGGGAGCGAAGGAGGGAGGTCCCAACTTGTCTTATTTGGGCCGGCCCATTGTAATATATTAAAGGGGAAAGGGGTAGGAGCGAGTTGCCAAATGGCCAATAACTGGGCATTCCCTATTTGGTGCTGCAGGCGCCCATTAGAAGTTATTTTGCTAGCAGGCGCCTGCAGCCCAGAGCCCCTTCAGCGACTGGGCCGACCCATCTAATCATTTTTCTCTGATCGTTACAATAGCCAGAAACTGTATGCGCTAGAGGGATTCGAACCAGAGACTTTCTAGTTCCAACAAAGACGAGTTTCCCCTCCCTCGGGTAGGGTTTTCTTTCCTCTCGCCGCTGGACGCGGCGTTGAGTTTCTCTCCACCCCTCGTTCCAATCTCTTCTCTTTGGCTACGTTTGGGCTGATCAAGGGGTGGGCTAGCCCTGCTTCCCGGCCACGGTGTACCATTTGAGGCGTTGGATACTGTTGGGTACGTGTTCTACTCTCGTCGTCCCCGACGGCGTTGAGTTTCATCATTTTTGTTCTTTTGTTGGTGTGTTCCTGAAAGAAGGGCAATGAAAATTGTAAGTTGGAATTGCCAGGGGATGCGGAAGCCCGCAGCGGTTCGAGCGCTCTTGGGGATCCAAGGGCGGTTAAAACCTGATGTGTTGTTTCTATGTGAGACGCGTCTGTGTAGAGGCAAGGCAGAAAAGTTGAAGAGGAGGCTGGGTTATGAGGAGATGGAGGTGGCTGCTAGTGATGGTAGAAGTGGTGGATTAGTGATGTTTTGGCAGTCCAACTTGGGGGTCACATCTTCTGAGGTACACACAAACTTCATTGACATTTGCATCAGAGAGTCCGAAGAAGCGGGATGGCGCTTTACAGGTATCTATGGTGAACCAAGTGGTGAGCGGAAGTATAGACTTGGGATTATTTGCGAGACCTGCATGCAAAGGCCAATCTGCCTTGGGTAATTGCTGGTGATTTTAATGAAATATTATATGCACATGAAAAGGAGGGTGGTGTGGCTCGTCCACAACGGTGCATGCAACAATTCAGCGATGTTTTGAGCGACTGTAGTCTGGAGGATCTAGGCTACACTAGAGACAAGTTCACTTGGTGTCGGGGCCGTATTCGGGAGAGGCTGGACCGTGCCGTCGGCAGCATGGCATGGGCTGACCTGTTCCCATGCTATGGGGTGTTAAATGAAGCTTTTGACAAATCTGACCATCGACCGATCTTGATTGATACAGATTACCAGCTAGGACTACAATCAAAAGGCCCTCCTGGTCCTCGCCGGTTCGAGGCGAGATGGCTCGCCGAGGAAGACATGGAGACGATAGTACATGATGCATGGGAGAGCGGCAAGATGCATGACGCTGTGTCCTTGGCGCACTGCACGGGTGAGATCCATGCAGCCCTCCATAAGTGGGACAAAGACGTGTTGAAAGGTCCAAGGAACAAAATACGAGAGTTACAGGAAAAGCTTAATGAAGTAATGACGGGACCCCTCACAGATGAAGCGATGGCAACACAACAAGATTTGCATATGCAAATTGAAAACTTGCTTGAGCAGGAGGAGTTATAGTGGCTTTGGGCTGACTGGTTATGCCATGGTGATCGAAACACGGACCTTTTCCATAGGGCGGCCATGGGACGCCGCAAGAGAAATTTTATTAAAAGCCTCAAAACTGAGTCGGGAGTTTGGGTGCAAGATCAAGAACTTGAAACCCACGCAGCAAATTACTTCTCGAATCTATTTACTGCAGAAGTGTTCGAACCCGACCAAGCTATGGTTAACAAGGTAAAGCCTCGCGTGACACAGGAAATGAATGTGCAGTTGAACAAGCCGTACACAAGAGATGAAGTAAAGAATGCTATGTATAATATTGGTGACTTGAAAGCACCAGGCCAGGATGGCCTCCATGCAATATTCTACAAGAGGTTTTGGCACATTATTGGGGAGGATCTTATTGATGAAGTTCTTCTGGTGGTAAACACAAGAAAAATTCCTGATGGATGGAATAATACCACCATTGTGCTCATCCCCAAGGTTGAGAATCCGGAGGTCATTACTCAGTTCCGTCCGATCAGCCTTTGTAACGTGGTATATAAAGTTATTTCTAAGTTGCTAGCGAACCGCCTCAAGTTTATTCTAACGGAGATCATATCACCTAATCAGAGTGCTTTTGTTCCTGGGCGACTCATCACAGATAATTTTCTGGTGGATTTTGGATGTTACCATGATATAAAGAAGAAGAGTTCAGGAAAGTATGGTACTTGTGCGGTGAAGCTTGATATGCATAAGGCCTATGATAGGGTCGAATGGAATTTCCTGGAAAGGATTCTTCTCAGACTGGGTTTCAATGCATCTTGGGTAGATATGATAATGGAGTTTGTTAGATCAGTGAAATACCAGGTTCGAATTAACAATTCTTTTTCTGATTATTTTGTTCCAACAAGGGGCCTCCGGCAGGGGGACCCCTTATCAACCTATGTATTCCTCCTTTGTGCTAAAGGATTATCTAGCATGATTACATATGAAGAAGAGGCTGGTAATTTGGTGGGGGTCAAGGTATGCCGCAACGCTCCATCGGTTTCCCACCTTCTTTTCGCGGATGATTTCCTTATTTTAATGAGGGTAGATGCTACAAATGCAACCAGTCTTAGGCGAGCTTTGGATGATTATTGTGCTGCTTCTGGCCAGCTAGTAAGTGATGCAAAATCGAGTATATTTTTCAGTCCTTGTACCCCTGTTGAGGTCAGGGCCGAGGTGTGCACATCACGTAACATCTTAGCCGAGGTGATCACAGACAAGTATTTGGGACTGCCCCCCATAGTGGGTGTCGATATGACAGATTGTTTTCAGCATCTTATTGACAGGGTCCTAAGAAGGATTCATGGATGGAAGGAGAAATTGCTATCTTATGGGGGGAAGGAAATGTTGTTAAAATCTGTTGTTCAAGCCATCCCATCATATGCAATGTCTGTCTTCAAATTACCCAAACAAGTATGCAACGGGATAACTTCTGCTATGTCTCAATACTGGTGGGGAGATTAAGATCAGAAGAAGCATATGCATTGGTTTGCATGGTGGAAAATGTGTGTGCCCAAGAAACGAGGAGGTATGGGCTTCAGAGATTTACACTGTTTTAATATGGCTATGTTAGCGAAGCAATGTTGGAGACTCTTATCAGAACCATATTCTCTCTGTGCTAAAGTTCTGGGAGAAAAATATTTCCCCGATGGAGATATCCTAAATTGCAAACTAAAAAAGGGGAGCTCCTACACTTGGCAAAGTCTGTGGGGAGGAATCCAGACTTTTAAAAAAGGACACATTTGGCGGGTCGGTGATGGCTCTCAGATAAATATATGGGATGATCCCTGGGTTCCGAGTAGCCCTAATAGGAATGTTATGACCCGGAGAGGTAATATCATTGTCACCAAAGTCTCTGAACTTATTGATGCTGAAAGTAGGAAGTGGGATGAACAACTTATCAGAGATATTTTTTTGGCCCATTGATGCTCAACGAATATTAAAAATTCCATTGGCCATTGGTATGATGGAAGACTTTGTGTCGTGGCACCTTAATAGGAACGGGATCTTCTCTGTTAGATCGGTGTACCATCAAGAATGGGATCACTAACATGGACGAAAGTTGAGGCAAACAAACTCTAACTCCTCAAGTAATAGTCCAGTTTAGGGGATCGTTTGGAAGTTAAGTGTGCCATTGAAAGTACAAACATTTTGCTGGAAAGCACTGTTGGGTGCAATTCCATGCATGGGGGTGCTTGCAAATAGACACATCAGCACATCCTCCCAGTGTCCTATATGCAGCTTGGATTGTGAGAGCGTGAAGCATGCTCTCTTCACCTGCCCATGTGCACAGGAGGTGTGCCGCATCTTGGGTCTTAAGGATTTTATCAATAACCTGGGACAGCTTGACCGACAGGACACCTCACTGATGGTTGACGTCCTCCTTGCGCCAAGCACCCAAGGCCCGGTCCTAACTGACGTTAGCTGGAATGATCTGGTTGCTACTGCGACATGGTATCTTTGGTGGAAACGACGTCGCTTTACACACGGCGAGCCACTCCAGGAACCAGCGCGATCAGCACTGGCCATCTCCACGCTAGTCAAGAATTTTTCACGATCCAGGAAAGGTAGCCAACGCATCATGAGGCATGGGTGGATGAAACCGAACAAAGGTTATGTCAAGTTAAATGTCGATGTTGCGTTTGACAGCGATAGTGGTACTGGTGGGACTGGGGTAGTAATCCGAGATGTCAACGGCTTCTTCATCACCGCTCGAGCAACGACCTGCAATGGGTAGAAGACGCGGCTACTGCGGAGGCACGAGCTCTCAAGGATGGCCTGATTTTGCCGTGTACCATTGGCTGCCATAATGTGATACTTGAGGCTGATTGTATGGAGGTGATCGACGTAATGCTCAATGGGGTAACTCGCTAGGACAGGTAGCGGCCATCTATGAAGAATGTTCTTTCCTTAGTCGAAATTTGTCTTCTATTACTTTTAATCATTGTCCTAGATAGGCCAATATGACGGCAGACGTTTTAGCTAGCAAGGCGGAGTGTGATCGATCTATTGTTTGGCAATCAGAGCCTCCAGATTTTCTTGTCGATGTTTTGGCAAACGATGTATCCATATTTGAGCATGAAATATAAAACGCCGTGATGGCATATTACCATAAAAAAAAACAAAGACACCATAACCAACCAGCCACCTTCTTTGGACGTGACTGATCACCTTCTTTTGTTTAATTATTTACTGTGTTTTCGAACGGTTTTGTTTGGTTTTATTTTTACTTTTACTTTTTTTTCCTTTTTTCTTACTCTTTTGGTGCGTGAGCTTTTTCAATTCCACTATTTTAAAAAAATCAATAAACTATTTTTTTCAAATCTATGAACTTTTTTTCAAAACTGATTAACTATTTTACAAAATTGTTAACTTTTAAAATATAGGAAATTTTTAACTCTTTAAAAATTTGTGAACTTCTTCAAAATCCATGAACTTTTTCTAAAAATGCGTGAAATTTCTTTAAAACTGATGAACTTTTTCCAAAATCGATGAATCTTTTTCAAAACCGATGAATTGTTTCTCAAATCTGTGAATTTTTTTGAAAATAGATGTGCTTTTTTCAAAACCGGTGAACTTTTATAAAATTATGAAACTCTTTTTCCAAATTCATGAACTTTTTCCAAAATGTTGTGAACTTTTTTCAAAATCAATGAACTTTTGAAGAATTCAATGAACTTTTTCATAATTTAAAAAAATACTATTCTTTAGAGTTTTTTATTTCAAATCTATAATTTTTTTTAAAAATACGACTTCTTTTTTCAGGTGGTTTATATGTGTATATTAATGTTGTACTGAAAGAGTATTAAATAGGTTTGTTAGCGCACGATATAATAAACTAATATGTCTTG
This sequence comes from Triticum aestivum, assembly GCF_018294505.1. Taxonomy (NCBI): domain Eukaryota; kingdom Viridiplantae; phylum Streptophyta; class Magnoliopsida; order Poales; family Poaceae; genus Triticum; species Triticum aestivum. The sequence continues at coordinate 126,232,737 of NC_057802.1, read as the reverse complement.
TCGCAGTGCTTGTTTCGCCAAGACCTTGGTCGCGAGCATTTCCACGCGGGTTCGAATCCCAGCTCTCCCGAATTTCCTTCTTTTTATTTTTTTTCTTTTCATGTCTGGTTTTTGGAGGATGTTGCTGGGTCAGCCCGCTAACTTCCTCTTTAGCGCCACTTTGAGAACGGGCGCACACTGCGCCTCCTTGCTGGGCCGGCCTA